>NC_137196.1:9923971-9933971 GCF_960531495.2 Zeus faber | reverse complement strand
AATCCCATCGAGGATCTGTGGGATGTACTGGAACAACAAACTCGATCCATGGGGGCCCCACCTCACAACGTACAGGACTTAAAGGATCTGCTGCTAACGTCTTGGTGCCAGATACCACAGGACACCTTCAGAGGTCTTGTGGAGTCCATGCATCGGCGGGTCAGAGCTGTTTTGGCAGCACATCGGGAGCTACACAATGTAGGTGGTTATTAGTGGTGGTTTAATGTTGTGGCTGATAGATATATATACTATATATACTGTATATATATGTATCAATTTTGAATTCTCCTTTGGATGGCTGTCATTGGCGATAACTAACTTCAGATGTAGAGTTTAACTAGAGGTTGGGACAATGTCGTAAGTACAGTTGTGAAAGACATGTAAAACAAGGGCTTTGGATGAAATAACATATTATTGGCCATGTGATCCCGAACAGATGTGGAGATGGTTGTTTAATGCCTGGCGGCCATGTTGTGTTGCCTGTGCATGCATCCGTGTTTGTGTTTGAGAGTCTTTGATAGGCAGGGCTTCTCATACGGTGATGTCATCGCCGGCTGGTCAAGAGGGGTGAATTCCCATCGACGGAATAAAAGATGATGAAGCTCCGAACTGAAAACAAACTCAATTGCACCACATCACATCTGTTGCTTTGTAAATCACACAAAGCAGCTTTCCATAGTTCGGTGACTCATGTGACCGATTGGGTAATTTTGCCGATAAAAGCCTTATTCATAAGCGCAAACACACTGTTCCCAAGTCCATTTGGTTGTGTGTTTGCGCTCACTAACGATCCGCTGTTTTCGAGCCGGTGCGTCTGTGTCTTGTCTCGTCCACAAGACGTGACTGTGTTTTCAGACACGCCGCTACGTGTTTGCGCCTGTTTCTCATCCGCCGTAATCAAACGCAGCTCTCCAACCTCCATCTATCAGGCTTTGATGTCGAGAGGAGAGAGCCCAGAAACACCCACCCCTCTCCCATCTCCATCTCCGTTCACAAGGTTTAGAGCCCGGGCTGAGGAGGCTGCTCCACGTCGCTGGCTCCGCAGAAGACGTGTTAATGAACCTCGGTGAAGAAGTGTTTAGATTTGATGCTGCTTTCGCCCCCTTTCATTTAGGATACCGCTGAGTTCGTGAGGCTCCACGCGATGTTTGGGTGCAATAGTTCAGTATTTCTTCAACCTCAAAAAGGACCGGGCAGCTTATTGCGACGCGTGACGCAGAAACAATTAGTTCCTCGAGAACACACCTTTTAAATGACTCTGGAGTTTGGAGTCCCTCCGGCAAAATAATGGTTTGTCTGTTTTGTCCACGACTCGGCGACTGCAGCCGGGCACATGGGCTTTCCAATTGAGTCTTGATTCTTTGATTTGTGACTGACAAGAGCCACAAGTCAGGCATCTACATGCCGAAACAGGATCCTTGAGATTTTACTCAGTGAATGACAGAGAATGAGAGACTTTGACTTGCAAACTGAAAATAATTACTAAGAACTAAATATATGTGGGAAAACGCTCATGGCACAATAAGTTATTTGATTCCTCATTAAATGATTCCTTTGAGGATTCCATTCACAATTCACGGCTGAACCAACTCTTCCGACTCTCGTTCACCGGAAGTTCTCCCGCTCGCTTGCACGCCGGGTTCAGACTAGATGATTCCGGCCTGATTTTGGGCTCGTCAACAGGTTTTTGGATGTCGCTGAGCAAAGCCCCAGATCGGAGGAAAAATCATGGTGCGCTCCTGTGTGCTGCTCCCATCACAATCCGACTGCCCGCCGAGCGCTCTCGGATGGCTTAGAGATGCCGGCGAGATATCAAACAGGTTTAATATGCGGTGGGGTCGGGATCGAGTCGGGAGTGATGCAATGAGCTGCAGCCAGTGTGAGCAGTACAGTAACTGAACGAAACAAAGTCGGAAAGTCGAACAGCTCTTTTGACCGAGTCACGCGTCGAGAATCTGGAAAAAGAGGGAAAGCTTTCATCGCTAAAAAGCTTATGGTTTCCCTGATGCGTCATCGGTCGCCATTCGCTATCGCTCCTTCCGTTCCCTTCTTCCCTGGCTACTCCTCCGCTCCTCTGTGGTGTCAGATTCCAACACAGCGTTTGGTTTTCATTTTGTCACAGAAAGGTTGTCACCCAACGCTTTTGTTATTGCTCCTTTAATATCTCCTCTTTTCTTATAAGTCCCCATCCACATACCCACTTTCGGTCGAGCCCATGCTGGTGGCTATTGAAAAGGGGCGGATCTGTGTGTCTGCATCGATTGGTGGGGCTCCTCTGAGATTTCACAACGGACGTGAGGGACTACGGAGTGCTGATGTTTGCTGATGTTTGCTGATGATGTGCTGATGTGTGTGTGTGTGTGTGTGTGTGTGTGTGTGTGTGTGTGTGTGTGTGTGTGTGTGTGTGTGTGTGTGCGTGTGTGTGCGCGGGCGCGCGCGCGTGTGTGCGCATAGGGGGAAATTGACGATATGCAAGCGTAATCAGAAAAAGGAAATGACCCGAGACTGACTCAGAACAAGCCTCGAGTCCGACTCTGGATTGTAGCGAAGCCCTTTCGACCATATTGGCATTGACTCGTTCAAGAAAATGAAAATCAAAGCGGGTGCAGGGGGACAAACCACCGATCGACTCGGAGGGGTGACAGGGTGGTCAATAAGTCGATCTTGATGAGCAGGGGGTTTACAAGGGGTCAACAGTCAAAGGCAATCAAAGAGATTCGGGTCCCTCATATGCATTTCTATAGGGGGGGCATCTGAGACCCTGGTGAATCTTCAATTGAATAGAAATGAGAATGGGAGAAGGAAAGATGAAAGATTGAAGATAATCTTTTTTTTTTTAAGGGTCAGTATAAGGAAATGTTCAAGGCCAATTGAGAACTTGGGTCACACCTTTTATCATGCGATTACTTTTGTATGTGTAATATCAAATCAGGACAGATGACGAGTATTTAGAATGACAAAATAAATACGGTGTGTTTCGATGGAGTCGGGTTCCAACAAGGCTTTGTAAGCGGAAACAATTACGGGGTTTGAGCAGTTACTCCGCTGTCGTCGCTGGGTTTATGAAGGGTAATGTAACCGCCGGGGACACGCTGCTAAAACACGAGCTTACATGGTTTAATTTATGTGCTGACTCAAACTCCGGCACATAAAACATAGAAGACCTTCTCTGAAACGTATGCGTGTATATGAAAGTAATAGCATATGTATGCAAGTGTGTGTACACACAGGCACAAAACTAAGCCGCGATGATAAAGGGCGGCTAGTCCAGGCTGTAAATCAGCCGTGTGCTTACTAACTGAGGCTTGACCCAAATAACTGTGTAATTTATGAAGGCTTTTAGGCTCGCGGGCAGGCGGCGAAGTAGAACAGAGAATAATGTGTGTGTAAGTGCGGCGACACCGGCACAGTTTATATTACAGTGTTTTACCGGGACGCGCGTCCACCCCCCCCCCCCCCCCGGTCCTTAATGGTACACCGTCGACTGTAAACACAATGTTAATGGACACCAGGTTCGTAAAGATTGGGTTTTCAGCGCCGCGTCGGCGCAAATTAACACGCAGCATACAGCCGGACGCACAGCAAAAACTCGCAGACGCGAGGGTTGCGCCGAAAAACAGGGACACTAAAGAGGCGTAGGCCGTGCCGGGTCTCCAGGAGACACTTTCACCTCGAAAACCGGAGCGCCGTATAAATTGAACACAATAGGGCGAACAAAGGGAGGTGGTAGAGGAGTAACAGAGGCTCCGAAGCTTGTGATAGATGAGTGGAAAGGCGGAGTGACAGGCAGGGGGCGCAGAGATCATTAGCGCTCCAAAGTGAGGCGGTGGACTCGGGCAGGGTTAGCAAGGGGGTTATGGACTACACCGCCGGCAGCTGGAGGACCCCGACGTCTCAGTTGGACTCAAAGGACGGAGTTCAGATATCTGGAGCCACGAAATAACAAGATCTTTGAGTGAGCGCACGCGTGTGTGTGTGTGTGTGTGTGTGTGTGTGTGTGTGTGTGTGTGTGTGTGTGTGTGTGTGTGTGTGTGTGCGGAGGGTCCTTTTTCGTCTGGCAGACGTTCTGAAGTGCAGATCAGAGAAGAGACACACAACGCTGTAAGGAGCGCGTGGAGGAGGAGGAGGAGGAGGAGGAGGAGGAGGAGGTGGAAGCGACATGAGACGAGGAACATGTCATGCACTGTTCCCGTTGTGTTTCCTTCTAACTCGTCTTTTCACGCTCCTTTGTGCCTCGCCTTCATCCTTTTTCTTCTTCTGGTCAATGACCTCACCTCCGGCCCGAGCTTTCTCGCCTGCCTGGGAACAACGTCCTTGTTGGGAAACAGCAGATAAGATAAGTGCAACTTGTACATGGTCCTGTCTTTGCAAGTATGCCCCTATCTGGCAGTACAACTTTGGGTTATCGACTGATGATGCCCCATTGTTTGTCTGTGGTCACTCCATTTCCCTGGGGACTGGCAACGATGTCAACATGGATGGGCGAGACGCCTAGGACACTGTCCATGGGGGCGGGAAGCCGAGAAGAGGAACTAAAAATAAAATTAAATTAAACTATTGAAGAAAATTGTAATATATATTTGGTTTGCCCAATTGTTTTCCCGGTGTGCTGCTTGACAATGTGGCCGATACAACGCAAAATATTGTGGCCTTTGGCGGCGTTAAGAAGACAGGACTCAGTGAGGGCGACCCAGGCGATAGTTCCGTTGGTCGCCGAAGCCCGGCTCTATTTCCTGCCGCGTGGCTCACAACCAGCCCGGGGGGGATGAGGTGTCCAGATGGAAACAACAACAAGGGGATGACCCTTAGAACCCATAGAACTTTTATCTTTATCTTGCAGTTTCTTCACACTACAACCAGGAACAAGTGCACATCTCCCCGCATCCCTCTCCCTCACTCTTCTCCGTCCGCATCCTCCCTGCACAGAACAACCAGAACCGGCCCTCTCATCACCTCGACCAATCACTCTCTTTTGTGGACGCCTCGTCCCGATAATATGAACTGATGCAAATACCAACACAAGCCACCGATCAACTGGACCCCCCCCGAAACCGTCTCCCCCACAGTCACACACACACACACACACACACACACACGCACGCACGCGCACACACACACACACACACACACACACACACACACACACACACACACACACAGCGACAACATTACAATACCGAAATACAGACCAAAAAATAAATAAAGTGAAAATTGTGTCGTCAGAATTACAAATGGCTAACAAACAAGGTGGGGGAAAAAAAGTAAAAAATGTACTTCCAAGAAAATCCACCAGAATTCTAGGGGAAGGAGCCCCAGCCCCGCCGACTGAGGTTTGTTATTGGGGTCGAGTTGGACTGAGGTGAGGAGGCAGCATCAGGGGGCAGGTTGGGTGAAGTTTGGGTGGTGAGGGCAGCGTGCATGAGAGGTTGGATGCACTTGTAAGGAATTTTGTGGCGTTTGCACGCTGCGGGTCCTGCAGGGAGGATAGAGCCGGCCCTGGTGAGAGGAAATGGAAGTGTTCCTAAAGGAGTTCCGGTAAACCAAGAAAATCGGCGACCTTGGTGTGTGTTGTGGTTATTTTGTTTTTCAGTGAATCCGTTTCAGCGGCGGAGATTCAAATAAAATGTAATTCTTTCTTTCTTTCTTTCTTTCTTCCCTCCATCCTTCAAGCAGCGCGGTGTGGAAAACCGCCGACAGCGCGCTGTGCGATTTGGGAGAAGACGGGCATCGGGTTCGGTAACGACATTACGCCGTTTCCTCTTTTCATCTGACGCACAGTCGGATGATTTTTCTAATGCTGCCAACACACTACAGAGAGAGAGAGACAGAGAGAGAGGGAGAGGTGACAGAGGAGAGGAGGATGAGGGTGAAAGGAGAGGGAGAGGGAGTTAATTTGTTTGTTCACATCTGTTTTACTGGGACTTATCATCAAGTAAATGAGGTCCTGTTCTCCACTGATAAGGTCAGCCGTCAGTCCAGACTTAGTTAGCCTAGACTTATAGTGGAGACCCGTTCTTACACACACACACACACACACACACACACACACACACACACACGCACATATATGATTCATCAGCACTCTTAGTTCAATTTGCACGCCATGAATCATACACACTTAAATGCATGCTGTCTTAAACATTACGTTTTCACTTATGTGCGACATGTGGTAATCTAATTCCGACTTCATCAGAAATGAGATCCCTCCATCTGAAGCTCACTCACAGGAAATGAAATGTAACTCCAGCGTATGGCCACACGCACATACTGTACACAGCAGAACACATAAACAAACAAACCAAAAGCCAGTAATCTTTGATTCAGAACAACAGTTGTCATCGGGAGTTAATCACATTAACGTTGGGCGCAATGGATTCTGCCCCGTTTTTTAAATAATGCACCGGCAACAAAATAGCCCCTACCCCCCCCGACCCAACCCCACCCCCCACCCCACCCAGATGCATTCCTGTATGCAGGTGCCAGGGCCTGTCACTCTGAGGGAGCGGGTTATTAAAGCTCCGCCGCTAAAAGCAGAGCATTTCCTAGATGAAGACGAATGGGCCGTTCTGGATTGAAGGTGATATTTTATTTAGGATCAGACGCCGCCCATTTAGTAACACGCCGGGCCCCCTCCCAAAACAACATGACAGCTCCGGGAAATGGATATTGATTAGTAAAGGTTGATTTTTCCCTTCCCCTCCCTCCCTCCCTCCCTCCCTCTCTTCTCTGCCTTTTTTGCTGGTTTTAATGCCCCCCTCCCACTCTGCCTCTTGTCCGTCTGTAATGTGTGATGTGCTATAAAGCATGATGGATGGTTAAGGCTGATTTCGGGACCAGTCAGCTGAAGCCGGAGTTTAAGGACACCTGATCGAATTTCAATCCCCTTGTCCATGCTGTTTGGAGTGTCTGATGTGTGTGTGTGTGTGTGTGTGTGTGTGTGTGTGTGTGTGTGTGTGTGTGTGTGTGTGTGTGTGTGTGTGTGTGGGACTGAGAAACTGAGAAAGCAGTGCTTTTTGCGGCTCTAAAGCCCGACCATGAAATTGTTCTAAGCTCAGAAAATTCAATAAAGCGAATGAAGCTAATGAATATATGCTTTTTTTTTTTTTGGCATCTCAATATGGCTGCTGTCTCGCTGCCAAAATGGTGGGAGGGGTCAGAGAAGTTCCCTATGAGGGAATTATAGCTAGTTCAAACGAGATATACAGATATCGGTAAATGCTGATCAATAAAGAGATGAGAAAGGAAATCAATGTTTAAACACATGTTTCTTTCTGTGTGTGTGTGTGTGTGTGTGTGTGTGTGTGTGTGTGTGTGTGTGTGTGTGTGTGTGTGTGTGTGTGTGTGTGTGTGTACAGCTAGTATGGCCCCCTGCTGGCGCTATAGGCTCATGGAGACAGTGCTCCAGCTGCTGAGCAGATGGAAGGCAGTGCTTCACCCACTCCCATCTTACACACACACATACACACACACATGATACACACACAGGCAATACAGAGTAAAGCTGTTTGTACATGGGTGTATTATGTCAATAGATGGGTTCATCACGACTATTCTACACACACATAGGTTCATACCTACCCCAAACCAAATGCACACAATATCCCTGCACACACAAACACACAGCTGCATAGGTATAAA
This sequence comes from Zeus faber, assembly GCF_960531495.2. Taxonomy (NCBI): domain Eukaryota; kingdom Metazoa; phylum Chordata; class Actinopteri; order Zeiformes; family Zeidae; genus Zeus; species Zeus faber. The sequence continues at coordinate 9,926,333 of NC_137196.1, read as the reverse complement.
GGCTTGTGTGGATCTATCCACACACAAAATTCACACAGCTCTACCGTTCCATTATCTCCTGGAGCCACACACACTCATTACCATGCAGCTTTGATCCCTGGTGATAACCCTCTGCTCTGGCAGACGCAGGAGCGGCAGACAGGATTTTGTCACTTGACAAGTCCAATTAATACACAGCTAACGACCGAGATCGATAACATTGATTTCCGGGGGCAAAATTCATAATTGCCCTGTGGGTGAAAGGTTAAATGACTTCAACAGAATGTTAAGCCACCATTAACATACTTTTTTATCTTTCGTTCTTCCTTATGGTTCCTGATGTCGGAGCGATAATTGACCCCGGGTCTCTTTGTAAAGTGCGTTTAGCAGGTAACCAGCGCTCATGTATTCAGCCCGGTGGACGCCTGATCCTGAAGGTAATCAGGAAGCCATTGTCCCTTCTTATCAACCACAAAGGCCAACACAAAAAAGCCCTCACTCACATCTCTATACGTGGCAATTAGTGCAAATCAGCTTGCTGTCTTGCTCAGAGCTTGGAAAAGTATCATCACTTGCAGAATGTTTAAAGAATTATGGACCATACCCATGGCAATAGACAGATCTGAGTTATTATGCGGTCCATAGAATCAATTCCAATACAATTCCTCGTGATTTGAGCCAGGGAAGGTGGAACTCCAAATAGGGGCCTATACGGAACTGCCAAGGTGAAGCATATCCCCCGTGCCATCGCTGGATGAAGAGGGAGGAATGGAACCCAGGTCTCTATGACAGTAAATCCGTGTGGTTTATGATGCCAATTATATTTTCTGTTATCACTCGTGTCTTATGTAATTAATTTCCCTGGAAAAGCTCAAACAAGCGGATATTGCATTGTGAAGATACTGGAACTGAATTTCTATGAGGCTCTTTAGGGGACGTGGCCAAAGAGTCCATCGCCAATCCAGTACGTCAAAGCCAGGCCTCTTAACTAGCCACACTGCAGGAATTGGTTCTATGGACCTCATAACAACTTACTGGTATAGTTTTGGCCAAGTGTGCCAAGTGCTTTCAGAATTGTATTATCCCAAACCATGAGAAACAAATAACCATCAGTGTTTGACTGCAAAAAATCATGCTTAAATGGCCGGATAATTTAGCTTCAACCATTTTATCAATTTGATGTGTGATATGAGCAAATGTTCAACCCTCACAGTTTGATGATTAAAAACGCCTCAGCAGTTCTCTTGTTTTCTTTCCCGGTGAAAAATTTATTCCATTCACACACACACACACACACACACACACACACACACACACACACACACACACACACCCGCACACAAGGCATACCGCTTCCTCCCTAGCAGAGCTTTGCTGGGTGATGAAGCGTGTGCATTAGCAAGTCCTCCCCGACTATAAAGACAAAGACATGAGGGCCGGGCTGGCGCAGGGGCAAGCTGCCCAGCAGCCCAGCTTTGATCAACTCTTCCAAGTCAAGTACGTTTAACTCCCCTTGGCCACCAGAGGGGTTTGATCAAGGTGTGTTTTCCTCTTTCTCATCTCTGCTTCTCTCCTCTCGCAAAACTTTGCCGCCGTTGCTTGAGGTGTATGTTGTGTTAAAAGTGCCAACTGGGCTATAGGTTTGTGTGTGTGTGTGTGTGTGTGTGTGTGGTGTGTGTGTGTGTGTGTGTGTCTGAGTGTGTGTCTGTGTGTTTGTCTGAGTGTGTGTCTGTGTGTGTGTGTGTGTGTGTGTGAATGAACTGAAGCAAGAGAAAGTTAGTGAAAATATACAGTACATGGAAATATTGAAATGACGACTAAAGTCCATCCATCTGAGTCGTTATTGAATCAGGAGAGACAAGATTGACTGGAAAGTGTCATTTCATCAACATTAATCTGAGTCTTTTTGGCAGTGTTTTGACTCCTTGCACTGAATATTCAATATGGATCTTCTGGAGACGCTCGAGGAGAGATGCCGGTGGTGAAGGAGATCTGCAGCTGACAGATGTCCTCTCTGCAAAGCGGAACCTGAAACTGGTGGAGCGGTTGGGTGGAGCTGGGAGCATCTGGAAGGAGACACAACAGAGAAAGCCGCCAGTACAAATGAAATGTATTTTCAACCAATAGAGTGTGTGTCTTCACCCTCGTCGTTTCTATCGAGGTGTCCAGGTATATTATTGCAAACCATCTTTGGGTGAGAAGTTGTCTTCCTGAATGAACTTTCACATAACTTGATTCAAGCAAAAAAAACATGGTCACCGCCGAATCGAATTGGACATTGACCTGCTTTGGACGACTCCTCTGTTTGGGAATGGCGGTGGTGGAGCCGTCAATTTTTCGTGTCGTTGGTGCCATGCCAAGTGTGCTGTGGTCTCTCAAATGG
>NC_137196.1:9903971-9911471 GCF_960531495.2 Zeus faber | reverse complement strand
CAACAGCGCCACAGGCGGGAATCGAACCCAGGACCTTCTTGCTGTGAGGCAACAGTGCAATGCACCGTGCCACACAGCCACAACACTGAACTGATCTGGTTGAAACTCGGATTCAGATTGTCCGTGGGTTCGTCGAATCCATGACATCCATGAAGTTCTTATGTCAGTCACATCTGCACGTGCCGCCATCTTGGTGAGGACTGGGTTATTGGCCAATCACTAGACCTCAATGCGATCATGTGACCGGTGCGTGTTTTGTGTATGTGCAGCGATGATAAATAAACAGTTTTTCGATAATTATGAACAGATCTGGATTAAACTTGGACCGACGGGCATGTCGGACTGCACCAAATACACATTTATTCATCTTGGATCCATGAGATCCATAGGCTATTGATGTCAGTTTTTCATGAACAATAGCAATAGGGCTCCGGCCCCGAATAATAGTAATAATAGCCTTTATTTTTATTGCACATTTCATACACAAATGCTTATAATAATACAGTGGTACAATAATACCGTTCTTATAGAACGAATAACAGTCGCAAGTCGAGGTACCACTGTAATAATAATAATAATAATAATAATAATAATAATAACAATAATAATTATTACTATTATTATTATTATTATTATTATTATTGGGGGGCCAGGCTGTGAGTGGAGAGGCTGGAGGTCTGCTGCCCTCTGTTCTGTAGTCTGCATGCGCGACGGCCAGGGGCCGGTCAGGGGCCTGATGGCCACCATCCAGGTGCCCTGCGCTGAGCACACTCAGGTTACGTGGACGGGGGCTCCAAGCTCACGGCTGGATGGGACGTCTGAGCCTCGCCCTTGCGCGGGGCACGGGTGGGCGTGGACGCCCAGCTGGATCGCTTGCAGGGTGAGCAGTTCGGGTGGGGTGTCGGTCTGTCGGCGCGGGACCTGGCTCCGGGCCTGCGGTCTGTGCCTGACGTCCGCTGCCCGGGTTCTACGCCTGCGGATGTGTCTTGTGCATGCACGTGGGGGTGAGTTGTATGTGTGCGCCTCAGTGGTGCGCCTCGGGTGTGGGTGTTGCTCCGCGGGCTTCCAGCTTCTCTGGGGGCTGGGGGGGTCTTCTGTGGATGCAGGATGGGATGCTCGGAGCTTTCCTACAGCCGTGGGGTGTCTGTACGGCTGCTGGACTCAAGGGTGGCTTCGGGGACTTTTCCGCTGCTTGGAGGCGCTACAATATAATACCGACCTTATACCACGCACACACACACCACCATCACCTGCATTGAACACACCCCAACACCCTCCTGGTTACATCCCTCTCCTTTCCTCCCTTATTTACTGCCATAACTATGACAGGAAGAGGCCACTTGCCCTGTTGCTGTTCCAGTTTTCTTGGACTTGATTTACTGTCTTGTTGTTGCTTGCTGTCATGTTTTTTCCATGTACATGTTGTTGTTTGTTTCTATGTTTGTTTTTCGTGTACATGTTGTTGTTTGTCTCTATGTTTGTTTGTCTCCCCCGTGGTGATTCTCCCCCTCTTTGTTGAGTTGTTTAAAGACCAAAACATGGTAAAATCGTTCTCCAAGGAGGGGGGTTAGTGGTGGTTCCGTCTTACAAAACCTGTGCTCTTGTCATCCTACAGGTCATCCACAGGACAGAGTTATTGCAGCACTTCTTGATGATTAAAAAATGTATCAAGAGTTGCATTGCAGGTTGAGAAGTTGAACTGCATTCGCAGACTAACTCTGTCCTAGATACAATGGCACAAATACTCTGTGTTGTATGTCTAGCATGTTGACAGCACAGGTTGAAAAAAGAAAATAAGTTAACAGGGAGTAGCACTTGTGCAGCTATACTAACTTTGCTAACTATGCAAACCGGTGAGCCCAATTTTCCCAATTTGTCCACATTTCCTGTCCTCTGTTTTCCCATGATGAAGGGATAATTTTTCTTTGTTTTCTTTTATTTACTTCAAGCTTAACTCGTCCGGCGACACATGACACCGAGCATATAATTTAATATGATGTAATCTGACATAATATAATATGATTTAATACGATATTATATGATATCATATAATGTGATATAATATGATATAATATAATATGACATAATATAATATGATATAATATGATATAATATGATATAATAAAACATGATATAATATAACATGATAACACACAACAGCGTTTTTTCAAGGGTGCAATAGTAAAGTGCCGCCCGATGCTCGCCGGACACTTTGTTTGATTCAAGCCGGACTCTCGTCGCTATCGAGGGCGCAATCCTTTGAGCCCTGCCGTAAGCCCTGCCCCCTCCCCTCCCCTGAGGACATCACATGGTTACGTGTTCCCAGATAAGGGTGGCGGAGGAGTAGGGGGGGCAAAGCCACAAAAGGCGGAATCAAATATTCATCCGGTGTTTGTCGCTCATCTGTAATCTCCTGTTTCCATTTTGCTGCCGTTGCTTCCTCTCCTCCTCCTTCCCTCCCTCCTTGGCTCCCCCCGCTCACTCTCTCGCTCCCCGGTTTCATTCCGATCGTAATCTATTTTTTTCTTGATTTTTTTTCTTGAGTATGGAAAAGAGAGGGAAGGAAGGAGGAATGACGATACCGTAACCACAAAACAAAGCTATTTGCCACACTCTGCCACAGACTACTAGCTGATGTTTATCTGTGGGTGTGTGTGTGTGTGTGTGTGTGTGTATTTGTGTGTATGTGTGTGTGTATGTGTGTGTGTGTGTGTGTGCGCGTGTGTGCGCGTGTGTGTGTGTGTGTGTGTGTGTGTGTGTGTGTGTGTGTGTGTGTGTGTGTGTGTGTGTGCGCGTGTGTGTGCGTGTGTGTGTGTGTGTGTGTGTGTGTGTGTGTGTGTGTGTGTGTGTGTGTGCGCACGCGTTATGGGACCTGATGGGGGAATCAACACTGCACGAGGAAACAGTGAATAAATTCTCTCCTTATCAGCAAGATTTCAGCCGAAGATTTGGGGGAGGAACAATCTTTTGCTGATGTATTTTCTTTCTTTCTTACTTTCTTGGCTTGGCTTATTTTAGCTGCGTTCATATTAATGTGTATGTTTTTGAATCCGCTCTTCCTCACACACACACACACACGCACACACACACACACACACACACACACACACACACACACACACACACACACACAGCCAATAGGCAAAAAGCTAATCCTACCAATCAGCCATTGGAATATATTGTGAAAAACAAAAGATACATTTTAATGACACTAAAACAAAGAGATTGCTTGTAAACTTCTGCTAAATTATGTGATGTAATGGAATGTAAGTTAAAACCGGCTTATTTTGGCAACTTTTCCCTGTAAAACTTTTGAAAAACTTGAAGGAACTTTTTTTCATGTTGAAACAAAATAACATTCTCATTGTTTCATTCATTAAAACATGTTTATATTGATATTCATTAAAAAAAAATCTTTCTATTCAATCTTTTTATCAAAAAAACAGATGAATTATAACTCTAATTATTGCAATTATTATATATATTTTAATTTTAAGAGAAATTGTAACACGTATGAAATTTATTTATTTTTGATTTATATATATATATATAAATCAAATATATATATATATATAAATCATATATATATATATATATATATATATATATATATATATATATATATATATATATATATATATATATATATATATATATATATATATATATATAAATGTATGATATATATATCAAAAATATACTATATTATATACAGTATGTATACACTTATGTTTCTGTCTCATGTATCTGTGTGCAAGCAACATCTTAGGGCCCCAAAACCAACAAAAACCCACGCACACATGCACACATGCATGCACATACACATAAACACTCAAACCTCATACCCTTCAATATGAAATGGCTCATGGTAATTTCACATAAGGTTTGCTCTCTCTCTTTCATCCTCTCTCTCTCTCTCTCTCTCTCTCTCTCTCTCTCTCTCTCTCTCTCTCTCTCGCTCTGCCTCTCTCTTAATCATTTCCAGTGCTCCCACAGGTAATTACATGGAGTTTTAGACATTGGGGTTTCAGAGAGATCTGGGACGCTCCACCAGCCATTATTCTCCAGATCAATTGTTTCAGACTAAACCCGAATACACACTCTCATAAGCAAAAAGCAATCAAAGAGCTCACAGGGGACTATTTTACACACACACACACACACACACACACACACACACAGGCGCACGCACATGCACAGCCTGTGCGCTACCATGTGAATTCCCAGGGAATCCTCAAAACTGAGAAAATAGTTCCAGTGCAAATGTGAGGGAACGCTCACACATTTGCACTGATAATGAGGCGTGAGAGGCAAAGATCCCACAGAGCTTATAAAATCCAAACTGGTTTGACGGAGAAAGAAAAATATAAGTCTCATTTGATATCTGCTTCATAACACGCCTACCGCCGTCGCCGCCACATGGGCCCTGTGGAGCGACGGCGACGGCAAACAAACAAAACAAAACTTTTTTTTTTCTTGGTGTTTTTGCTCTTCAAAGGCACTCCACGGAAACGCCTGATCAAAGCTCACACTCTCTGTGTGTGTGATTGTGTGAGTGTGTGTCGACACCTCTTTGCTAAAACTTGACTTTTAACACCATAGGGACGTTGGGGGGTGAGGGGGGGGGGGGGGGCTGGTAAATGTTAATTGGTTCCGACACGTCTTTGTTTTTAAAACACTGTTTGTGTTTCTGAAAAAGCTTTTCGAAGAGAGGGCGCTTCGCCAAGAAACCAAAGTCAAATGAAGGACATTTCAGGAGCTCCCGCCTCTATTGAGATGAAAAGATAAAAAGTTGACCACACTGTTGGTCCTCATGAGACGGTCCTTACAAGACTGTCCTAATGAGATTGTCTTCATGAGATGGTCCACATGAGATTGCCCCGCAAGATAGCCCTCACGATACGGACCTCCAAAGAAAGACTAGATGAGATTGTCCTCACAAAATAGTCCTCACAATATAGCCCACATGAAACCGTCCTCCTGAAATTGTCCTCACAACATTGTCCTCACAACATTGTCCTCACGAAATGGTCCATACAGGACTGTCCTTATGAGATTGTCTTCATGAGACGGTCCACATGAGATGGCCCCACAAGATAGTCCTCACAAGACAAACCTCCGAAGACTCCATGAGATTGTCCTCACGAAATTGTCCGCACAAGATTGTCCCGATGAGACAGTCCTCACAACATACGGAGTCCTCACAATATAGTCCACATGAAACCGTCCTCCTGAAATTGTCCTCGCAAGATTGTCCTCACAAGACTGTCCTCACAAGATTGTCCATACAAGACTGTCCTCATGAGAGTGTCTTCATGAGACGGTCCACATGAGAAGGCCCCACAAGATAGTCCTCACTGCACTGCACTACATTTCACTGCATATATGTATGGAAGTATGTATATGTATGTGACAAATAAAAAATCTTGAATCTTGAATCTTGAATCTTGAGGAGACAGACCTCCAAAGAAAGACTCCATGAGATGGTCTTGATGAAACGGTCCTTATGAGCAGTGTTGGGGAAGCTACTTTGAAAGCATAACTTTGCAAGAAGTTAAACTACAGCTAAGCTACCTGAGGGAGAAATCTAGTTTGGTTAACTAAAGCTAGTTCAAACTACTTTGTAAAAAAATTCTCAAATTGACAATGAACATTACAGTATCATAACATACAAATGATGACAAAATGTAATACTATTAAGTCTCGTGCCAGCAAAAAATGCCACTCAATTGAATTTATTGCAAAAAGTGCCCACTTGGTCACATGTCATACACACGTCCATCGGTCAGACACCTGCCTTCCAGAAATCCAGGTAACTTCTAAAATAGCATGCAACAACTTCTCTAAACACTTGTTAATAAATAGCATAGCTCACAAGTAAAAACTTAGGTTTTGTCAGGGCAGCTAGTCAGCGTCATGTATTTGCTTCATGGTGGCCATGGTGATTCCTCTTGAAGCTGAGATTTGGGCGATTTCATGATGACGCTGTCATTGTGTGAGCACTGAGGCACGCCCGCCCCTTTACGCATGTAGTCAAAGGTGTGGTGATGGCTGCCTGATCGATGCATTGCCTGGGCCTGCCTTCACAGCGCTCAGGATGAAAGAAAAACGGGGCGGGGCTGGTCAAAGGGGGTACAATTACAGAAGAGAAGCAATGGTAAAATAAAAATAAAGAATCATTCCTTCAGAATCGGAATCAGAGTGATCTTATTTTATAGATAAGTATTATAAGTAAGTATATTTGCACATACAATCGAAGTGACTTGGTGAGGTTGGTGCATAAAAGACAAAAAGCAACTCAATATAAGTAAAAAATGAAAAAAATATTGAACAAAGAATTACATAAAATATTACTTAACAAATATTTACACACTAAGTTATTAACAACTGTAAATTATGTGGGTTGTGAAAGGCAGATAAGAGGCAAAAGGAGGGCTAGAGGCTATGAAATGTGTATGAGGCATGTACTATATCTGGAATAAATATAATATAGATTTACATGTGTGTATGTATACACAGGACATTTGTGTTGCACATATTTATTTTGCACAGAAGGTGTGTGTGTGTGTGTGTGTGTGTGTGTGTTGTGTGTTCTGTGTGTGTGTATGTGTGTGTGTGACAGAGAGATGTGGGGGGGTGGAAGTCTTAGAGTCAGTGAGAGGCAGGGGGCTTGTTTGTGAGCCCCACTGCCATGGGAGAGAAACCGTTCAGGTGGATGGAAATCTTTGGAAGAGGTGGTGACTGGGATGGGAAGGAGCGATGACCCTAACTGCTCTCTTCCTGGTCCTGGAGTGGGACAGGTCCAGGAGAGACGGCAGGTTGCATCCGATGACCTTCTCGGCTGAGTGGAGGTAGCAAACCATAAAGTGATAGATGAGCTGAGGACGGACTCAACGATGGCCATGTTGAACTTGACCATCATTTTCTGTGGCTGAGGTTGAATTTCTTTCGTCTTTCCTTTTGCGGCCCAAAATGTTTTTGTAGTTTCAGTTGTTAACTACACAAAAAAATGGAAAAAATAAGTAATTTCACTAGTTGAATCACTATGCAAATATGAATTTAGTTGAACTACCAGCAAGCTACAGTACTCCAAAATGTAGTTAAACTACGAGTTTAATAGCATGTCGTTCAATACTCACCAACTCTGCTGATGGTGAGTAGTGAGATGGAGATGGTACACACAAGTTGGTCCTAAGGAGACGGTCCTCACGAAATTGTCCTCACAAGATTGTTGTATGGTCCTGATGGTCCTGAGTCCTTACGAGATGGTCCTGATGAGACAGTCCTTAGGAGACAGTCCTTAGGAGATGGTCCTGATGAGACAGTCCTCACAAAATAGTTCACATGAAACAGTCTTCACGAAATTGTCCTCACAGGATTGTCCTCACAAGATTGTCCTCATGAGATTGTCCTCATGAGATTGTCCTCACAAGATTGTACTGAGGCGATTGGATCCTCCATCCTTCGTCTTGGTTTTGATAACAAAATAAATCCAGATTT
>NC_137196.1:9891471-9898971 GCF_960531495.2 Zeus faber | reverse complement strand
TTTGCCAGGAAGCGGCGTGCCGTGGACCCCCCATCACAGCGCCACACAAACAAGGGGCCCCGCATGTTACCGCACCTCCTTTAGAGGAGTTTCAGAATTCATCAAATTCTCTTCAAACAGCCCCTCCCAATATTGCTTATCAGCTTTCTCTGACAAGTAACAACATACCAAGCGCAATATCCATTAAAATATTTATTCATTTGTTTAGGTCACATCTTTAGTCTGCTTTAGTCTTTCTCTTCGTCCCCTTTTGCCCGTGCTTTAGTCATCCAGTCTGCAACAGTGGTTTTGATCTGGTCTTGGCTCAGGATCCACATTTGTCCTTCACAACCTGACACAACTTTTAAGATTTGAACCATTCTAATTTGTTTCACAAAATGAATTTTGCAGCAATCCACGAGGCTCAAAAATTGGTGGAAATCATGAGTGCAGGAAGAGACCGTCTGAGAAGATTTAACAGCTATGCTATGGTGTGACAGCCACACACCAGAGCTTCAAAATCAAAGCACAGAATGGAAATTCGACACACACTATTTCCTGCAAAATGATCTTTATTTATTGTGCATTGTTTGAGTTTGGTGTCCGGGCTCTACTGCCCATCACTCCGAGGTGTACAGCCAACATAGTGCAAACATAGAACCTAGTGAGCTATAAATATAAGAGTGATGAGCTTGAATCCCCCCCACTGAATCCAACAGGTGGATGCAGGGGAGGTGGAGGGAGCGCAGCAAAGCAGGAAGCAAAGCAGGCAGCAAAGCAGGTAGGGCAGGAGTAATTTGCTGCTTAAATAGACTGTCCCATAATGTTGTGGAAGCATGTGCTTCTATCAAGTTGTGTGACAGAACTAGCTCTGCAAGCTACCCATCATTTTGGTTCTGTAGGTTGTTTAAAACCATTGGCCCACTGGCCCCCAGACTTATCATCCATTTCTCATTATTAAAACGCCAAAACTACACACCCCGAGTTGTTATGTGGTCCATAGAACCAATTCCTACACCTCAAATAGGCGGTATTCTGGCCGTGGGAAGGCAAAGGGTCTAAGCTGAGGTACCACCATTTGGGCATCTCTATTCAAACAGCAGCAAGAGAAGACACACATACACCAGAACAAGACATAGAGGACACACAAACACAAAACACACACACACACACACACACAGATAACAAAGTAAGTCTGTGGCTGGTTGGCCGTAATAAATATTGGCAGGGCCAAAGAGAAAGTAGGGGGAAAAAAAGCCAGAAAAGAAGAAGGGAGGAGAATGCTGACATCGACACGTGTTCATGGCGGGGAGGGGGGTCGGGCGGTGGGCGGAGCGGGTTGCCACATAGGGCGGCATCACTGCGTCAGCATACAAACGTCCAGGTAATGAAGCTCCCGAGGCTGCGGCCGCGCACACCTATCCATCTCCCCTATGCATTATTCACCGCGCGCAGCCATTTTACCGCCCCGCACGGCCCGCCAGAGATTGGTTCCACTTTATTTATTTATCTGTTTTTCATCCGCTTACCCACCACCCCCCATTCCCAACCCGCAGCATCCACCTTCCTCCCGTCTTTCGGGGGCCGCTTTTCAATTAAATTAAGGCGAGCACGACACTAAATCCATGCGGCGCAGTCTGCCCACATGACAATTAGACTGCCAGACAGACACAGCGAGAGAGAGGGAGGGAGAGACAGAGAGAGAGAGAGAGAGAGAGAGAGAGAGGGAGCTGGCACAGCCCACGTACACCGGCGGTGCTGAAATTCGCTCCCATCACACCAGACCCACCGACAAGACGCCACAGTGATGAAAAATACTCTTTATCTTATTCCTCTTTCTCCCCACCTCTCAAATTCCTTGAATGTAGAAGACAGTGTCATCTGCGTACATTCCATACATCCTTATTCTTCAAGAGGTTTATTTGTCACATAAATTTACATATGTTCATAGGCTGGCACCTAGAGTAAGATATGGATGCACGGTTTGAGAGACATTCATTCTTTGTGAGTTATTTGGGTATTTATTTTGAATGCTAATGGAAGCCCGGGTGGCACGCTGGAGCAGCGGGTAGAAGTATAATGTCATGAACAGACATGAACGGACACAAAACATCACTTCCCACGTGTTGAAACATGTTGAAAGGCTGGCAGGTTAGAACGGGAGAGGAAAGCCACATCACACACACACACACACACACACACACACACACACACACACACACACACACACACACACACACACACACACACACACACACAAATGCACACACATAAATGCACACACATGTGCACATATGTGTGTGTATATATGTTGTATGTTGCTACGTATGAAGCGTCTCTGTTTTCATACCTAGCCTAACCTTGAGTGAGATTGATAAAAAAAAATTGCTTGACTTTTCCTGGTTTCCTTGGTAACAGCTGTTTCACAGGTGTCTCCATATGTCTGTTTAAAATCTGTGTGTGCATGTGTTTTTGTGTGTGTATGTGTGTGTGTGTGTGTGTGTGTGTGTGTGTGTGTGCATTTGTCACGGCGACAGGTATATCTGTGTTTTCGTCCAGGAGACAATTGGGAGTCGGCAGAGGTTCGCGGGGGAGCCCGACGTCCGTGCAACGAGCTGAGACAGAAACCTAACCAAGCAATTAAGGAAAAGGTCAGCCAGGATATATAGTCTCCCATTACACGTAGATGCACACACACACGCACGCACACACGCGCACACACACACACACACACACACACACACACACACATACACACACACACACACACACACACTAACAGAGCGACGGACCACCTAATGACACAAATAGCTGCACACGGCCCAAGCGTGCACGTGCATAGACACGTCTCACGTCTCATTTCCACATTTGAGAGCCACTGTCCCATGTCGGAGGATAGTTAGCTTGGTGACATTTCGGCACAGGGCTTCCTAATGTGATGTGAATGATGTAATTGGAGGCTCGAGGACAGCCACAACCGCACGCGTATGCAGTGCATCTTCTTATGGTGGGGGGGGGGGGGGGGGGGGGGGGTCGAAGATATGATTCTGGGTTCAAAATAAGCATCCCTCATGGATTACATGCATATACAGGATATTTTCCATCCACTTTCTTGTGTGGGACTAGAGTTTATCGTGCAATGTTCATGGAAGCAAACATTAAGATCAACCGTGTGCAACAGAATTGAGTGCAGGGGCATCTGTAGAAGAGAATATTAAAGGTGGAGGTAAGCTTAAAAACAAGTCAAAGTTTTTGAACAAGATGGGTACAAATTGATGCGGTGATCTGTGTTCTGGCGGTGTTCTCTGCGCAAGCCTCTGAGCCCTGGAGCCTCTTGTCTTTTTCCTCACTCTGAGAGCTCCCCTTGTCGCGACTGGTCCAAATGCCGTTGCGTTACGTCAGGGGGCGGACTTTACCCTCCTGTTCCGGGTCACTCAACCTCCTACTTTTTCGCGGTTCAACGAGCTTGTTTTTTCCGGAGCCACAACATTTTGAGAATGTTTTATATGTACCGTATTTCATCGAATATAAACCGGTACTCAACTAAAAACCTGTGAACAAGGCTGAAGTCAGTATGTGTGTGTGTGTGTGTGTGTGTGTGTGTGTGTGTGTGTGTGTGTGTGTGTGCGTGCGTGTGTGTGTGTGTGTCTGTGTGTGTGTTTCTTTTCCCCTATAGCGATGCGCCACCTCACCTTTATGTAAAGCAAAGCCACTCCCACCTCCCCTCGCTGTCGAGTTTGTGGTTCTTTCTTTCTTTCTCCGCCGAGTTCTTATTAAGTATTCTGCAGACGGTGTTCTGGGACTCTGGTGGCTTTCACGTCTTTTGTTCTCACGTCTTTTTAAGTTCACCTCCTGCTTAATGTAAAACTTAATCAGTTATCGATAGCATCCAATAAGCAAATAATTGATATATAATGCTCATTTGGTTGCCCACTCTTGTATCCTGGCCATCAGCATCTATTGCATTTGTGGCCCCTTCTTCTCGATGTCTTTTGGGAGTTTTTCCTTGCCCAGGGAGAGGTTAGAGGGAATTGCTTTTAAAATGGCCAAAACTAAACCCTTCAACTTGCCGATGTACTCTTTGGCCACGCCCCCCCAAAAGCCTCCTAGAGATTAACGGAGAATCTAAATTCCATTGGAAACAGCACCTCTTGATGATGGAATTTACACTTGTTTGAGCTTTTCCACATAATATACACAATATAAAACACAAGAGCTATATCATTTACAACAGAAGATCGAATCATATTCCATCATAAATCACCTCGATTTACTGTCATAGCAACGTTTTCTCCTTACTACACTCTTCAGCCACCAACAGTGCTGTGGGGAAGCTTCACCTTGGCCGTGACATATATGCTCTTATTTGGAGTTCCACCTTCCCCGGTTGTGTCATTACATGCCCTAATTTGGAGTTCCACCTTTACAGGCTCAATTCAGGTATAAGAATCAGTTCTCTGGTCCACATAACAACTCAGAGGGTATAGCTTTGGCAATTTTAATAACAATATGGCAAGTATTCCCCTTTAATGCTCAGGGATGCCTTTGATTTGGGAAATGTGAAGCTTATGAAGCCCCTTGGGACTCGGAATTACTGTGGTTAGGGGATATAGAAATAAACTTCAAGATTCAAGAGGTTTATTTGTCACATGCAGTGAAGTGTCAATGCAACGCACCCGGTGATTATACATAATTATGTTCTAGACTGAACACAATAGCTACCTTATTTCTACTGATTCCTAAAACAATGCAGTAAGTAAATAGAATAATATAGAATAAAATTAAAAAAATAAAGGCGGTAAATAAAATTGAATAAAATAACTCAAGAAAGTAATACAGAGTGGGGTAGAAATTAGGAATAAAGGGAATAGACTTATGTATATGATAAGCTCTTATGTATATACAGATATGTGCAGTTAAGTGGAATGTGAATAAAGTGAGGTAGTGTGTGTGTGGAGATATACAGTATAGTATACAACAGTACAGCACAGCAATACAGTAACACCAAACAGAACAGCAATACAGTGCAGTATGCAGTAACCCAGAACAGTGATACAGTATGCAGTACAGTATGTGACATACAGTACAGTAGGGCAGTGGGGGCTATATGTGTGTATCAGTGAGGACCCCTGGTGAGTTCAGCATTGACAGTTCTAATGGCTTGCGGGAAGAAACTCTGTCTCAGTCTCTCTGTCCTCGCTGTGTGACTGCGGAGGCACTTGCCCAACCCCAGCAGCTGGAACAGTCCATGTTGGTGTGGTGAGGATCCTTCATGACCCTGCGGGCTCTGCTACTATACCTCCTGGTGTATAAGTCCTGCACGGAAGGGAGTGTAGTTCCAGTGGTACGTTCAGGTGAACCTACCTACCTGTCCTGAGCAGTAAAGCAAACCAGTAACCAGGCAACAATGTTTCCTGTCAGGATGCCCTCCACTGCTCCAGAGTAGAAGGACTTGAGGATCCTCATGAGACCCTGAATTTCTTCAGCTGACTGAGGTGATAAAGACACTGCCTCATCTTCCTCACCAGAGTGTCTGTGTGTAAAATCCATGTTAAGTCCTCCGTGATGTGGACTCCCAGGTACTTGAAGCTGCTCACCCTTTCGACCAAAGTCCCATTAATCACCAGCGGCGCATGTGTCCTCAGTCCCACCACGACGGTGTTGTCAGCAAACTTGATGATGGTGTTGGAGCTGGACCTGGCCACACAGTCATGTGTGTACAGTCATTTGATTACAGTAGGGGGCTGAGGATGCAGCCCTGGGGGGGATCCTGTGTTCAGAGTGAGGGAGCTGGACATGTGCCTTCCCACCCTAACCACCTGGGGCCATGTTGTGAGGAAGTCCAGGATCCAGGCACACAGCAGAGTATTCAGTCATAGCTCCCGCAGTTTGACAGCCAGTCTGGTGGGGACTATGGTATT
Organism: Zeus faber; assembly: GCF_960531495.2. Classification (NCBI taxonomy): domain Eukaryota; kingdom Metazoa; phylum Chordata; class Actinopteri; order Zeiformes; family Zeidae; genus Zeus; species Zeus faber. The sequence goes on along the minus strand of NC_137196.1, from coordinate 9,893,071 downwards.
GAAAGCTGGACTATAATCGATGAACAGCAGTCTCACATAGGCCCCCTTCGGGTCATCAAGGTTCGTAAGCGTGGTGTGCAATACCTGGGAGACCACATCATCCGTGGATCTGTTCTGCCGGTAAGTGAACTGCAGCTGGTCCAAGGTGCGGGGGAGGGAGGCGCTCCCTCCCCCGCACCTTGGAGCCTCTCGAAACACTTCATGACTACCAAGGTGAGGGCCACCGGACGGTAGTCAATCCACTAGGCATGAGATGCAATGGAGGTGCAGGAAAGGAACGACGGTGGACCTGCTGAAGCAGGACGGGACTACGACTCAGCCAGGGAGGCGCCTAATATCATAGTGAGCACCAGGGCTAGCTGGTTAGCACAGGTCTTCAGTACTCGTCCAGATATGCCATCTGGGCCCACAGCTTTCCTGGTGTTCACACGCATCAGAGCCCTCCTGACGTCATGCTCAAACACTGAGAATGTGCGCTCATCCCCAGCGGTGTAAGTCCAGTTTGCCGGCGACCTAGCAGTGTTGTTGCCAGACTCAAACCGTGCATGAAAGGAGTTGAGTTTGTTTGCTAGGGAGGCGTCCACCCTCGTGGCTGGGGAGGAGCTCCTGTTGTAGTTAGTAATAGTCCGCAGCCCCTGCCACAAGCGTCTGAAGTCCCGTTGCTCCATCTGTAGCTCCATTGTGTCCCTGTATGTCCGTTTGGTATCCTTCACCGCCCTCCCCATGTTGTACAACGCCGCTTTGTAATTGTCCATATTTCTGGATACATGGCCATCGTTGTAGGCGGTCGTGCGAGCATTCAGAGCGCCAGGGATGGATTTATCGACCCACGTTTTGTTTGTGTCAGAAATATCCGAACTTTCAATGTGGGAACGAAACTGTCTGTTAACATAGCTATGATGCTTACAGCTACTACCATAAACTCGCTGACGTCACTGGAACTTGATTGAAGGATGTCCCAGTCCACGTAAGTCAGAGCGCCCCGAAGCGCGGCGTCTGATTGGTCCGACCACAGCTTTATGTCCCACGTCACACGCCGATTCACGTGCAATGCACGGCTTGTAAACAGGAAACAGCGAAATCGCGGAATGATCCGATTTCCCAAAAGCAGGGAGCCAGACGGTCTTGTATCCGTTCTTGTAAGGTGCGTAGCAGTTGTCCAAAGTTCTATCTCCCCTGGTGGCACACGTAATGTGTTGATAGAAATTATGCAGAACTATTTTAAGGTTCGCCCTGTTAAAGTCCCGAGCCACCACCACTGCCATGTCAGGATGTTCATTCTGATGTCCGCACAACACATCATACAGGTCTGATAGTGCTGTTTCGGTGCCTGCTTGTGTTGGAATATTAACGGCTGTGATGGTGACCGTGCTCAATTCCCGGGGGAGGTAGAATAGACGGCATGAGACGGTCAGCTGTTCCAGGTTCGGCGAGCAGAAGCCGGAGAGAGTCTTGGTGTTGTTGGGGTTACACCAGCGGTTGTTTATCTTGAGGAGGACGCCTCCACCCTTGGATTTCCCAGACTCTTCCGATCTGTCGGCAGGGAGCACGGAGAAGGACTCGGCTGAACGTATGCGTAGTCGGGCACCAGCTTATTCAA
>NC_137196.1:9881471-9883971 GCF_960531495.2 Zeus faber | reverse complement strand
CTACAAGACACTCTCATAGTTGAAGCTATAAGACACTTGTGTAATTGAAGCTAAAAGACACTAGGGTAGTTGAAGCTACTTGTGTAGCTTGTGTATTTGAAGCTACAAGACACTAGGGTAGTTGAAGCTACTTGTGTAGCTTGTGTAGTTGAAGCTACAAGACACAAGGGTAGTTGAAGACACAAGACACTTGTGTAGTTGAGGCTACAAGACACTCTGGTAGTTGAAGCTACAAGACACTCTCGTAGTTAATACTACAAGACACTTGTGTATTTGAAGCTACAAGACACTATGGTAGTTGGAGACACAAGACACTTGTGTAGTTGAGGCTACAAGACACTGGGGTAGTTGAAGCTACAAGACACTCTCGTTGTTGATACTACAAGACACTTGTGTATTTGAAGCTACAAGACACTCTCGTAGTTGATACTACAAGACACTCTCGTAGTTGATACTACAAGACACTTGTGTATTTGAAGCTACAAGACACTCTGGTAGTTGAAGCTACAAGACACTGGGGTAGTTGAAACTCCAAGACACTCTGGTAGTTGAAGCTACAAGACACATGTATTTGAAGCTACAAGACACTAGGGTAGTTGAAGCTACAAGACACTAGGGTAGTTGAAGCTACAAGACACTAGGGTAGTTGAAGCTACAAGACACTAGGGTAGTTGAAGCTACAAGACACTGGCATAGTTGAGGCTGCCGGCAAAATGGATCTTGTGAAGTCGCAAAGGTAGAGTCCAGTTAATACTGTAAGTACATTGAAGAGATTTTAAGTACGTAGATACCTTTCCTTAAATACCAACATCATTGTGGTGCTTTCATGGTGGTACGTTCACTTTTACTCTAGGTAATTCTGTGTCAGGGTATTTGTACTTTTACTTCAGTAAAAGGTTCGAGCATCTCTTCCACCACTGAATGGGAAGTGTGAAGAGATTTTAATTCTGTATCTCATTTTACCGTTCAATCGTCTATCACTGCCTATTAGGAGACGTTTCCCGCGGTTCGCTTTGGCAGATCTTCCCACGGCCCCTTTGGCTCTGAGGATATGCAAGCGGCTCTAATGCGGCGTACAGTTTAACGCTGTAGATCAATCTGAAGCAGTAACAAGAATAACACCCAAGAAGCCTCAACATCAATTTCATCAACTACCTATTGAGCTCAGCGTCTCGCAGTGAAGGCCAAGCAGGGGTGTGCGAAAGCGAACACGAGTGTTCATTAGCGTCAGCCCGACGACCCGGGGCTGTGGCGTTTTGAGATTTCGAAAAACATTTCCGGATGGAGTTGTTTTGTCCCAATGTGTCGGCTTCTCCACACGAAATGTGTTTCGGATAGTTGCCTCGAGTGGTTGCACGCACGCAAAACAGACACACATACAGAACAGCGATGCTGACGCTGTGCGGGGTTGAAGAAAGATTTGCACATTCCGAACTAATCTTTCAAATGAATCAAGAGTCACGGGTCACAAACAGTGGCTTGTTTGTTTTTTTGTTTGAATAGCAAGCTCCTTAAGTTTTGAGTCTGGGTGGGTGAGAGAGGGAGAGAGAGAGAGAGAGAGAGAGTGAGTGATTGAATCTTCTAATTCATATGGAATGTGATAGCTTTACACTTTGCATTCCGCCAAAAATAAATAATTGTGACAGAATGAAATGAGAAGTGCAAATTCCATTCACAACTCAGAGCCAGACAGACTCTTCTGACGACTGCTCATTGTTCTCTGGAATTCCTCCCTCGCTCGCCCGAGCTCCGCAAACTGAATCAAATGAACAAAGGTTCGGATAATTGAACGCATCTTTTTCAGCCATGCGTCAACAACACGACTCTCCAGAGAATAGAGGCAAACCTTTCATCACCTATACATAACAAACAAACAAATGAGCAAAAAACGTCCTCACTCGGAACCCAACTCGTGCACTTTGCGCTCCAAAAGTTTCAGAGCGAACCCCGGAACCGGGCGGCGCGGAGGTCTATTTCGGTGGGGATGGAAGTGAGGAGATTGCTGGAAGGAAAGGTGTAGAGGTAGAGACGGAGGAAAATTGCTGCGACGCTGAGATGCAGTGTGGTCTGCAGAGTAGTGAGGGAGCGGGGTTGGATCACAGGGAAAGAGAGGAACAAAGAATAGATGGAGGGAGAGGAGGAGAAGAAAAAGAGATGAAGGCAGAATGAAGTGAGAAGATGATTATATGAAAACAGACGGATGGATGGATGGGTTGGTAGATAGATCGATAGGAAGATAGATGGAAAGATAGATAGATAGATAGATAGATAGATAGATAGATAGATAGATAGATAGATAGATAGATAGATAGATAGATAGATAGATAGATAGATAGATAGATAGATAGATAGATAGATAGATGGATACACTGCGTTCCAAATTATTATTATTAAGGTATGAAAACATTGGATATTTCACAAAAACTTAAGCGTGATCATCGTACTGTGAAGAGATTTGTGGCTGATTCAGAGCACAGACGGGTTGGTGCAGATAAAGGCA
>NC_137196.1:9856471-9876471 GCF_960531495.2 Zeus faber | reverse complement strand
CCGGAGTCTTTTCGAAGCCCAGAGTTTTGGGTTTGCGCCCTCCGGAAATGTGAAAAAGTCGGAAAAAGTCGATTTCAGCTTAAACACCGTGAAAGCGCTAAAATCTTAATGGAAGAATGGTTTTCAAAGTCAACAGCGGGACACCCGTGAGAAGAAACGTGGATATTGAGACTTGAGCCCTGAGAAATGTCTTGAATTTTTTTATTGACTTTCATTCAGTCGCAGTTTTCTGGAACCGGCATGTAGTGGCCGTCACGTGAATTCAGCCCCAGGCACGAGTTTGGAAGGTGAGAAAAAAAAGGTTGAAAAGCACCCGCACGCAGACGTGCAAGCTGATGACCATAAATGGCCGACATTGATTCTGCTTATCTGGCCTTCTGTAAACCGAGCTACAGTAAACAATGAGGTATGTGTGTGTCCATTAGTTACTTTGACCTTTCCGTCAATTCAAATGATTATTCTGCTCTTCCTCTCCTGCGGGCAAAGGACCTGAAAGAAAAAAGAGATTTTTCAATCCTACCGCGATGCACCTTTTCTCTCGTCCATCCTGAAAAGCGCACACACTGCTACACACACACATGCATTCGAAATGACAAAGCTTAAAGGGTTAGTGTTGCTCATCCACTCAACAACTATAAGTGGCACACTTTTAGTAGTGTGTGTGTGTGTGTGTGTGTGTGTGTGTGGTGTGTGTGTGTGTGTGTGTGTGTAGCAATGTGTGTGCTAAAAATTTGGGAGCTTACATGGGTTGGCAATGCTGTGTTTATTGAGTTTGCAAAAGAGCGGTGGAGCCTCATGACTTAAATATGAAGTTTGAGGGCTTGAAGTGTGTGTGTGTGTGTGTGTGTGTGTGTGTGTGTGTGTGTGTGTGTGCATACTGTATGTACTGTATGTGTGTGTGTGTGTGTGTGTGTGTGTGTGTGTGTGTGTGTGTGTGTGTGTGTGTGTGTGTGTGTGTGCAATACTGCCTCCTGTTTTGGACTTGGAAAGGAACCGTGCAAAAGCCCATTAAAAGAAACACTGTAGCTCTCTCTCTCTCTCTCTCTCTCTCTCTCTCTCTCTCTCTCTCTCTCTCTCTCTCTCTCTCTCTCTCTCTCTCTCTCTCTCTCTCTCTGGGTGAGTGGAAGGGTCCAGTTTGGAGGGTCCAGCTCCCACCTTTTCTAATGAGTCAGACAGAAAACCCAGAAGATGAGGAATAAATTATTTTAAAAAATACGAACAATTCTAGCGATTATGATAGTAATTATGATGATGATTATGATCATTGGTTAAGAAATGAATAATAATAATAATTATAATAATGATTATGACCAAAAAAAACAAAAAAAAGCACAATAATAATACCAGGAGTGATAAAGATTTCACAGCAGACCCTCTTCTCACCAGGGGATGTCCTGTATATATTTTTTAATACAAATCCTGCAGGTCTTCACAGAAGGAGCAGTTACTAAGTTGCAGAACTGCATGTTCGCTGCAAGATAACGGCTGCCACCCTCTTTGGTGGGGGGCGGACTCCCGTCGTCGCACCTGGCTGTCCGGGTACCTGTTCTCTGTCACTCACGGTGCGTGGGGCACTTGTCGCTGGGGAGCTGGGCTGTGGGTGGGTGGGCCGTCTGCCGCCCTCTGTTCTGGTCCGCATGTGCGACGGCCGGGGGCATGCCAGGGGCCTGATGGGGGCGCGGGGTAGCCTGGCATGGTGGGGGCGCATGGCAGGCCACTCTGCACCCGTTGCTGGTCGTTGTGGATTGGGTGCCTCCAGGTACAGGGGGTTGCAGGGCGCGCTGGGGAATGGTCAGGTCCAGGGTGTGGTCAGCATGGCTGCTGCACAGCCTGCTACACGGCCTGCTGCACCCCTGCCTTGATCTGGTTGCGCTTCGCCTATCGCTCCCAGTGCCACAACTCAAACTCAGTACATAAACTACACGATAGGCCTCGGGTTTGCACGACAGGTGGGGTGCGAGCTATGTGGGTAGGGATGTGGCGGGCCGCTGCGATCTTGCCCGTCACGCTCCAGAAATGTTAATACCATTCATATTAGCTTAGAACACAAACACTTGCACATAAATATTACTCCAAACAACGCTCCACCAGACCAGGGTCTGTGGGGCAGGAGGGGTGAGAGTGATTCAGGTTCGACATGCTTGGACGACACCCACCGCCACGCCCCGCAATTTAAACTGCAATTGCCAACAGCACACATTGGTAGGTTGGTGTGGGGGTGTGGTTGGCAGGGGGGCAACCGGGTGGGCCCCCTGTCAGCTGGGTTCAGGTCCTGGCGGTTTGCGGCAGGTGCCGGGTGGTTCCTGGCGTGGTGCGACCTGCAGGGGCTGCAAAGAGCGCCGCCGGGCGCCTTCCGGGTCTCCTAGGAGGTTGCTGGCTTCCGTGGGTGTGGGTGGCCCTTGGCCGTTGCTTCCACAGCGTGCCTTCTCTGCAGTTGGTAGGGGTGGCCTCTCCTTTCTCCCTCATTTACTGCCATAATTTTGACAGGAAGAGGCCACTTGCCCAATTGCTGTTCCAGTTTTCCTGGACATAATTAATTATGTTTTTCGATACATGTTGTAATCTGACGTTTCTAGGTTTGTTTAATCATGTACATGTTTTGTGTAACCAAAAACTGTACTCTTGTCATCATACAGGTCATCCACAGGAAAGAGTTGTTGAAGAAGTTCTTGATGATTTAAGAATTAATAAAGAGCAGGTTGCAGGTTGAGAAGTTGAACTCTGTCCTAGATGCAATGGCATACAAATACTTTGTGTTGTATGCCCAGTGCTGAAAAAAAAAAAAAAAAAAGATACTAAAAATTACAAAACAATTGCAATAATAATAATAATAATAATAATAATAATAATGATAATAATAATAATAATAATAATAATTGGATATACTACTTTTTTTGCAGCTGATTAGCAAAGCCTCTAAAAATGATGTCGATGTATTCCGTCCACTCATCACAAAGCAAAAAGGTGGGTGGTGCAGCAGCTGCGGTTACTTGGTGCGGGTGAATGGTCACCCGCCAAAAAAAGATGAACATGCGAGAAAATGGGTCCATGCATGATTTCCCCCATAAATATCCCAAGCGTCCACACACACACACACACACACACACACACACACACACACACACACACACACACAGAAATGAACAACGTGCACTCCTGCACACTTTACGCAGATCATGGCTAATCCCTGAGGACATTAGCCAGAGGGTGAGGGTGTTGATTTAGCTGAAACCCCAGCGTGAATAAATAAGTAGTACGACAACGGTGAGGATGTGTCTGCATGCCCGTGTGTGTGTGTGTGTGTGTGTGTGTGTGTGTGTGTGTGTGTGTGTGTGTGTGTGCGTGTGGTTAGCGTTGACTGGCAGCACACGTCGAAATGAACCGATCTACATAATGCTTTCACTTTCCGCTGCACGCTGACGTTGAATCAGCACGGCCGCATTAGGAAGTGACTGATTATAGCGTTTTCCATTTAAATCACACACACACAGTCTCACACACACACACACACACACAAATGTGCAGGTTCATGAATTCAAATGTGCCGAGCAAAAAGAGATCTACTACTTTGAAATGTGTACTTGGATGGAAGCTGGTAATGCTTATGGCCTAAATTAATGGGACTTTTAAACACACGGTCAAACACTGACACACACACACACACACACACAGACACACACACACACGGGCACGCACACACACACACCACACACACACACACACACACACACACACACACACAGTAGTAATCTGTCACCAGAAGTCAGTGACCGTGAGTTGACCCTGTCTAAAATGTGAATCCTCGGCTCCAGACTGAAAGGGCATCATGGATTTGGTTGTGAAACCCACACACACACACTGACACACACACACACAACCGCCAATGCCAGCCACTGCCATTGCTCCTTGCCTTTATCCCTCCTCCCATTACACCTCGCCGCATACCCCCGCCCCCCACACACACACACACACACAGGTGTACGATTTCATTTTTTACGTAGGAAGCCATTTCCCACCCTCGTCCTGTAGTTGCATTCCTAATGTGGCCGCATCCCAGATAAGAGCGGCAGCCGTCCCCATGCCACCTTGGTCGCAGCACAATTATCATCTAATGTGACAGCTGACATTTCCCTCAACCTCTTGTCGGAGGATTCCAATGCACGATAATAGTGCAGAGCCTAAAGAGACCATTTACCTCCGTCCGCGCTCGCTCCCCAAAAAAAACATTATACGCTGACATAGCTGCAATTGCCACATCAGAGAATGAGTGGCGGAGGAGGCGGGAGTGACGGGCGGGAGCCCAAAGGCCTGAAAGGGGAGATGCAAGTCCATCTAGGGTAAGAATGTGACATAAAACTAGTGGTTAATGCACAACCCGGTCTCATGCTTTTTCGTGGTCATTGTCATCAAAATGTATCTGCTAAATCCTGTCCCGGAGCATGATTGTCTGATTTTTTCGTGCTTCACAGAACAAAATTGAAACCAATTGATTTAAATGGGGAGATTTTCTATGGGTGGCATGGGGAAGGGTTGGATCAGGGGTGCACAATACGTTGATCGCGATCGACCTGTAGATCGCAAAGGTAGTGCGGGTAGATCGCGCCCCATTCAAATTATTATTATTATTTTTTAACCGATCTGACCAACATGTTGAATGAGCTCAATTTAGAGCTGCAAGGAAAAGACTAAACAGTGGTCAACATGATCAGTTCAGTTAATGCTTTCAAACTAAAAATGCAACTTCTGTCCTCAAAGCTGCAGTGCCATGATTTGGGGAACTTTCAAAACCTCGCATCAGAGCTGAAGACCCAAGGGAAGGCCTGCACGCAACTTGACAGTGCGCGCTACACAGAGCAGATTTACAATTGTCTGTCAGACCTTGACAAACGATTTCATGACTCTGCTTTACTCGAGCCAATGGCTACATTTATGTGCTTCCCATTTAGGGAAGATATTGAGGTTGATTCACTCGCATCAAAAATTGCAACACTGTTCCACCTGAACTGGTCTGCAGTGGAGGATGAGATGTTGACACTACAGGCTGACATTCAGCTGATGTCCAGGCCTCATGGACAGTTTTGGGACTTACTCACAGAGGAAAAGAACCCAAACATGAGGAAATGTGCTACCTCCTTGACTGCATTATTCGGCTGTACTTATTGATGCGAGTCAGCCTTTTCCCACATGAAGATTATTTAGTCCAAATAGCGTTCCACCATGACTGATGATCATTTGGAAGCTGCTTGAGGCTGGCTACCAGCAGCTACTGTCCGGACTATGCAACTCTGGCTGACTCCATTCAGTGCAAGTCATCAGAGTAAGGTAGTGACCTTTTAATGTATTTGTATTGTGCCATAAGGGTTCATGCAGTGATGCAAGGTACGCCAACATACAGTTTTAATGATTGTTAATGACTCAGTATATAAATAAATAAATATATTTAGCCTTTTTTAATGCAGGTAGATCATTTTGACCTGGTCATTTTAAAAGTAGCTCGCAAGCTGAAAATGTGTGGGCACCCCTGTGTTAGATACATACACTAAAGACATACACCTGAACAAGTACACCCAGAATGGGAAGGTGGGCGGGATACTGGTTTTGCTTTTTCTCTACACTACACTGGCTTTTTTAATAAATCTTTTTTGGTCTCGCACAGCTAGCACCAGCTCTCTGCAGACTGTAATAATTTCACTCTAAGTGCGTGTGGCTATTAGCGCCGGTGTTTGTGAATTGGACACTTTTTGCAACGAGGCTGATCTACACAGAAAGTGGCCAATTTGGCATCAATATATGCATGACACCAAATTTAAATATGTGCAAATAGCACCAGCACGGTTAGCCGTGCATTTCACCGTTGGTGGGTGCTTTCTGTTATTTGTGCCAGTTTAGCAGCTGCAAAAGCCACACAATCCTTATGTGAATTTGCCCCTGAGGTAAAGGGCTTCAAAGGTGACCTCTGGTCAGGGTTTACAGGTCAAATTCTCAGTTCGGGGTCCACTGAAATCTCCAAAACATACATATGTTAACCTTCAAGATGAGACCTTTCCAAAAATGTGTTTGGTTCTGTTCTACGACAAGGTAAAGTTGTGATTTCATTCCATTTCGGTTGTGGATGGTCTTGTAATTCACAATTGGCCCCCCACTGTCGTGGCAGGGTTTTTTTTACTTTTGTCGTTTGTTGTTACTTTTTCAGGGCTTTGCAAATTACATATGTAAATTCTGACAATGCAGGTATATTCCCCAGCCAAAATAACCCCTCTTAACAGATGCATGGCTTTTTCACTTATAAATTTGTTTCATTTTTTTTAATAATACAACTACTTTAACCATGAGGTAAGTGCATCACAGTGCATTACAAAATGGCGCATAATTGTATTTTGTGTAGTTTTGTAGGTTTAGCATTTGAAACATTTATTAATGATTGTGTAAATATTACGCAATGTATATAATAATTTGCTTTTGCTCCTGTCAAATCCACAAGTCGCTATGACATCAATCTTGTTCTAAGAAAAACATGTTTTATTCACAAGGTCATGGAGTAGTACACTACTCATAATCCCAAGTGTAAGAGCGACGTCTCTGATTGGTGGAGCCTTCTGTTACTATGGAAATGTTTACCGCAGTGGCCGATCGGTACATTGGGTACACAGCTTCGCAAATGCTGCTTTTATATACGGTCAAAATGTATCTATGAATGAAATTCACACTGAGGGTATGACCCTAAATCCATATTCTCACCCATTCAATAGAGGACAAAGCGAAATCAGTATCCTGCTTTTATTTTGTGCTAGTCAGAACAAAATTTAAACCCATACATTTCAAATTGGAATACATCCATGGTTTTAAATCCATGGTTTTAAAAAGTTTGAATTTGAATTTGAATATTTGATGCTACTTTTATCATATCGAAGAGCAAGAGGGAACTCCAAATGGGTTGTATAGCAATGGGGATATTTTTTTTAAATATATATTTTCAACAAGGTATGACTGAAGAGGGTAGAACAAGTAAAGGTAGAAAGAAGAAAATTATAATAATTGTGAAACCTATAATGATAATGTGAAACGGCCAGAACAATTAACACAACTGACATAATTGATAGTTAAAAGTAATAACAAGGTTCAGACTCAGTGAATGCTTGTGTGCCTGGCTGCAGTTACAGAGTCGCAAACAAAACCAACAAAACAACTCTTTTGCCAGAGTGACTCGAGACTCTACTACTGCAGACAGAAATTTTTGGCGGGAAGTTTCTGATCCCCTCTCTGATTGGACGAGGCCACAGAAGAGAAAACAGTGTTTCATTGTTGTCTTCTGACACAGTGGTCCTTCCAGTGACTTGGCCTGAGAGCCACAGAGCTCTCGAAATAGCTGTCGCAGGTGAGACCCGTGCAGCCAGCAGGGAGTTAAGAATATGCTTTTATCAGGACCCCCTCACCCCCCAACCCCCCTCCACGTCCTCCTTCAATACAAATTGCCTCTCTCCATCACAGTTAATAATAACTGTCAATCTTCGTCGTCTCTGGCTAACCACACTCATGAATAGGCGGCAATTTGGCTCGTCGCCCTGCAAGCCTCGAAAGCGAACAGGGATGTGTGTGTGTGCGCACGCGTACATGTGTTGGTTCTGGGATCACTTTTTTCTCGTGCACACAAAGGCACAGAGAGGATTAGATTAAATGTAAATAGCAAAGGCAACACATTGAAAGTCTCGCTGTTTTCCACGTATCTACTGTGGAAAATAGCGAGACTTTCAATGTGTTGCCTTTGCTATTTACATTTAACTCACATAAAACTGTCTCTCTCTCTCTCTCTCTCTCTCTCTCTCTCCTGCACCTGGCGTGTGTGTGTTGCCACCGCCCCCATCCCTATGTGTATTCCTTGGTGGGAGAGGTTGGAAACACCTGGGTCCCACTGTCCCCACTGTTCATATCGACACGCAGGTCAGCTCTGCGTCAGTCCTGGAGAGAGTCACCGACAGGGACTGAGAGGGGGAGAGAGAGAGGAAAGAGAGAGAGAGAGAGAGATAGAGAGAGAGAGAGAGAGAGGTTGGTAAAAACCTGCAATCGGAGTGGTGTGGTGATGGTGGAGGAGAGGAAAGCAAAAGAAGTTGGTGGGTGAAGAAAGACAAGGCTTAGAGGTGAGAGAGAGAAGGGGCGGGCAAGAGTTTGACAGGAAGAGGGCAAAAGGTCTTCAATACAGAAGTCATTAGCAGGCAGAACACAAGCTGCTGAGGAGCACACACACACACACACACACACACACACATACACAACTTCTCAGCAGGCTAAGCACATAGGCTTGTGCTAGAGCATCATAATTAATATTTCATGCACTGTCTTCTGCAGGTGAGAGTGTTTTACAGCAGAGCAAAAGGAAGGACGACAAGAGAAGGAGGGAATGAGCGAGGGATTAAAGAGACGAGAAAATCGTGTCCGTGTGTGTGTGTGTGTGTGTGTGTATGCGCACGTGGATATATAGTAGGTGTTGATCCATAATGAAAACGCCCCCCCGGGGTGAAGGCAACTCTCGCAGGGGGTGGGACTCGTTGAAATGATTCATTTTTCTTACAACCATTCTACTTTACTGCTCTGTTTTCTCCACATTCGGGGCTTAATTATATACAAAAACCTGTTCACCTCCCAAAAAAATTGTTTTGCTGCATATTCAGATTAACAAGCGTTCCCACACACACAGACACACAGACAGATGGACATACACACATGTAAAAACTGAAAAGCAAATTGACTCCATCTTGCTAATTCTGGCATGTGTTTGGCCCCCGGACGCTCTTACTGTGTAGTATTTTGTGGGCCCGTGTGAGAAGCAGGCTGCGTGAACACGTGAGTCGTGAAGTGTGCGGTGTTTTTGTTTTGGACCTTGTGTGGCTTCGGCCCACGGGAGGGGGCAGCTTTCATTTCCTGCGGCAGCTTTCATAAAGGATTGACACGGTGGAAAAAAAAACATTTGGGAGGTGGCGGGGGGTCTCAGGAGCCCCTTGGATCAATGGGTGTCCTACCGGTCCCGTGCCATCCGCCATTTTGGAAAAGGGGGAGTCGGGGCAGGGGGAGCCAGATTACCATAACATTAATAAAAGAAGCGGTAATCTGGAACGGGAGACAAAAAGCCTGCATCGGTGTTTTCCCTCAGGAAAGGTCTCCGGCTGAGACGGTAACATGCTTACACACACACACACACACACACACACACACACACACACACACACACAGAAACACACACACACACACACACACACACACACACACTCACTTGGAGACATTCCAGTAAACAATACACACACACACACACACACACACACTTGGAGACATTCCAATACACAACACACGTAAACACACACAAAGAGAGCCAGACACACACACGGATACAGTGGGATGCATCCATGCTTGTAATGGTATTGTTCCTAACAAAGGTTAATTCATCCTGATGCCGTGTGTGGGGAGGGAAATGAGGGGTTTGGCTGGAGGGTGGGGGAGCTGATAGAGGTTTGTAAAGGTAGAAGAGAAAGAGTGAGGAGAGAGAGATATAAAAGGTGGGGGGGGGGGGGGGGGGGGGGGGTAAACACGACAAAGAGGATGACAGAAGGAGAAGGGTAAACAAGCAGCCACAGGACAGGAAATCTGGAAAATGAGGGAGCTGAAACCCAGAGGATATAGAGCCGGGCGTGGATGAAGAGAAGGAGAGATAAAGCGAGGGGGGACAGAGAGAGAGAGACGTAACAGTTTCCTGGCAAAAACAGAGCTGTCCTCCTCAATTTATCATTGTAAACATAACTATATCATTTTAAACAATCGCGGCTCTGCGCCCCGATCCCTCTCTGATGACTGTGCCCGCGGCGCGCCAGCGATGGGGCACCCAAGATTGGTGCGCCGAAACAGTGTGTTTTTATTTGAGATGTAGGTTATATTATGTTTCTGTTTCCTTAAGTTAAGATGACGATGTTCTCCGTCACCCACCCACCCCCTCTTCTCAAACCAAAGCCATGCTCTTTTGCGGCACCACCATGAGGACGAGTCTTCATTGTGATTGTTGTTGTTTTTTGTTTCCCGCGGGCCCTGGGACCTGCAGCATATGTCCCCTCCTTCCGCTTAATCAAGCCTAACGACGCCCTCCACCCTTTTCCTTAACCTCCAACCCCCCCCCCCCACTCGCAAAGTGCGATGGCATCTCGGGCTAAACACTGTGACTATCTTCTTCCAAACACAGGACGGCTCGGTGGCGCGGTGGCATTTACCTAACTGACTTGGCTGATACTTACTGCCGTTGCATGAGGGAACAGCGAGAGCGGGGGAAGGCAGATGGCGTGTCTAATTTGTCTGAGCTGGCGCCCGTTTCCTTTCTCGGCCCAGTCTCCAACTTTGCATTTTTTTGCAGGTGTGCGGCAGCCCCGAACGAGGGCTTGAAGAGGAGACGTTGGTCGTCCGCTGTTATGTTCTGGGAGCGATGCGGAAGATTGTTTGGTTTTTTCCAGCAAAGACAACAGAACCAAATGGCTCCCAAATAATCGCCGAGCCAGCTATCTAGCGCCAGCGCCGACTCTCTCTCTCTCTCTCTCTCTCTCTCTCTCTCTCTCTCTCCCCATCTTCTCTCTGTCTCGCCCAAGTGTGTCCCGCGGCTGTACCGATGGTCAGACACTGGACTCCCCGGCAGCCGTGGTGTGAATGGAGGGCGAGGCGACGTGAATGTAAAAACAGAGAAAAAGGGGGAAACCGGTGTTGGCGGACAAAGAGCACTGGAGGGGAGTGGAGGAGTGGAAGGGTGGGGGAGTGGAAGGGGAGGAGGGGAACGTGACACTGGCCAGGATCACCGATGGCAGGAGGTAGATATGGAGAGATGGAGAGTGGAGGTGGGGCACGGTGGGTGGGAGTGGCAAAACACTTGGAATAAGGGGGAAATTAATTTGGCGGGGGAGTGGGTTGTCATTAGAGAGAGGGCTGGGCGATTGCGGCTGGAGGTGAGATGATAGCCTTGATGCGGGAGCGCTCGCTGCATGGCCTCTCGGCCATACACGGCTTTCACACACACGGACACGGCTATATCTTTTCTTTCTCAAATACACGCACACACACACACACACACACACACACACACACATACACCCACACACACACATAATATCGCACTCTCTGCCGAGCCCTATCAGTCCCCCTGTGCGCCAAAGTGAGCCCTCGGCGTGATGCCAGGCTGAAAATGAGATTTTCAGCTGTCTTTTTTTCCCTCCCTCCTGTTTCAAAGCTTGCGGCGGGGAAGGGGCGGCATTAAAGACGGATCGGGGCAGATAGCTTAACAGCCGAGTCCGCTTCTTTCCTCCTCGGAGGCTCCCAAAGCCTCTACCTGTGTTTTTGATGCATTACGGGTGAGGAGGAGTGTGTGTGTGTGTGTGTGTGTGTGTGTGTGTGTGTGTGTGTGTGTGTGTGTGTGTGTGTGTGTGAATGTGTGTGTATGTGTGTGTGTGTGTTGGGGGAGGGGTGTAGCGAAATAGAGGCTTAGATCAAAACATGAGGCGGGATTGGAAGACTGAACGGTAAATGCATCTATGAGTCTGTGAGTTACTATGCAATACGGTTACAATGGCCCTCCTGAGTGTGGCTCAAGGTCATCTTATGAGTACAGGGCACACAATCACTCTCACACTCACAAGGACACACACCCACATACACACCCACACACACATCCTCCTGCCGGCTCTTCTTTTTGGATTCCTCCCATTTTCTGTAGGATCCAGTGCGTAAGAAATGGCGAGCGGAGAGATGGTATCTAGTTTTCCAGCCCATTAGCGAGCGGCGTGTTGTGGTGTAATGTGGCGTCTCTAATGCCCACAGCCAGCCATGTTCGCTAATGATGTTGAATCACCACCGTGGGGCGGCCTCTATTCACCGTGGCCACGGCGGCGATGATGGCAGCGATGTGCCGCGCCTGGCGCTGGAGATGATGTTTGCTCTTTCAGCGTCTATGGAGAGTCGCGGGAGATGGTGATTATGGAGCTGGCATGGACACTCCGGTGAAGGGGCGCCGTGCCCAAAGTACAACGACGCCACCTCCTCCCCCTTCTGAGTGGCTCAGCTCATGTTTGGTCATTTTTCCTTCTTCTACCTTTGTGGGTTTTTTGGAGGTTTTTTTTTTATCACGTTGTAGTGCATTATTCTGCTTCTTTCGGCAAACCTCGTCCTTGGTGTATTGCCCATTTGCATTAAAGCTTTCCAAGTTCACCTACAGTTACATTTGTTGTTACCTTCTCTCTCGTATTAGTTCCAGTCTCAGGATATTGACTTTTTCCTTTTTCTTTTTCCCCCCACTCTGAAATCCCTGAATTTCTTTATTCCCAATTTTTTTTATCCCATTATTTCACCTTTATTTTTCCATTTCTCTCTCTCGCTTTCGAGAGCCTTCCTCGCCTTTATTGCCCTTAATTGCCCTGAGGGATGTTATTAACTCCCTCAATACACCCTCTCTCCTTTCTTTCTCTCGCCGCCTTCTGCTTCCAGTCCATTACAATCCCTTCATCAAGTCTCATATCATTCCATTTTCTTATTCCTCTTTTTACGGGGAACCGTTTCTGAGGCCCGGTCCAATGAGAAATTCAGTGGCCGCTTTGAAGTGACAATGATCTGGCCGCTAAAAGGAGCCTGCGCTCCAAAACGCCGCCATGAAAGTCAGACTTTCATGGTCGCTGAATAGAGGACGCCTTTTAAGTGCAAGCCAGTGAAAATCGTCATAAACTTCCCTGCTTGAATCTCCCATTCCCTTTTTTACCAGAGAGAAAAAAATTGGATATTAAGCTTTGAAGACGTACGCTTTTAACACGGAAAGGGAGGATTGGGACACGAGGGGTTAACATTTTACAAAATGCAGCGACAGACGCCGCCGTTACTCAGAACAGCGAACGTTACACTGTACAGAGGAACGACTTTATGTGATTGAAATATTTTAAGAGGAGCGGAGACAGTGACGTTTGCGCTTTGATTCGTCTTTAAAGGCCACCTCCCAATAACTTGTTCGGGTTCTGGAGAAACAGATTTCTTTTTTTTTGTTGTTTTGCGGTTCTTTCTGCAAAAACGGTATAGCTTCCCTCAGCGTCTCTCAGGGTCTTTATTAGTTTTTAAAAGTGGCAATTACCCTTTAAAGGTCAAAGAGCCAATCGGGTCACTTCCCCTACACCGGCATTTTTTAATGGCATTGCAGCGTAGCATTGTGCACTAATGACACGGGTATTCCAGGAATACCTGCAAGAGATACTTAACGCCGCGTTTAGACTCAACTTTTATTTTTTGCATTATTTTGCTTTTTCCTACTAACAAGGCAACAGCCCACATGTTTGTTTTCCTTATTGGACACGTAGACAGACCATTCAAAAGGTAATAACGTGATCCAGTGAGAGGCTGAGATTGAAGACGGCACAGAAACACAGACGACGGCAGTGAAGTTCTCTAAATGGGTTTCCCTCAGGCTGCTCCATCGCTAAAGACAACCGTAAATGATACAGCTCGGTTGAACTACGATTTGCCCAGCGTTGCACCAAAGCCCATTCACACTGCAATTATAATCAGAGAAATGCACGCGCGCGCGCGCGCCCACACACACACACACACACACACACACACACACACACACACACACACACACACACACACACACACACACACACACACACACACACACACACACACACACACACACCATTTAAATGTGTATAAACACATGTACACACACATACACACCAATCATCACCCAGTATGTCATGTGGAGGGAGTGACAGCTCTGTAATCAACAGGTATTGATGGACCCCTGGAGAGGTGGGGAAAGCGGAGGGGAGAAGAGCAGGACAGAACAGGACAGAACCGAACAGAACGGAACAAAAGAAAATGGAGCGTACACTCAAGGCCCTTCTTTCTATCAGGATGAGCTCATCAGATTCCCTTTCACTCACTCACGATGGAGAGTCGGTCTGCTCTGACATCCAGAGTGATGCTGATGAAAACGCACTCTCAGATGACACACACATAGGACTACTAATACGCATGCACACGGAGAGACTGTGTACCATTTACACACGCACACACACACACACACACACACACACACACACACACACACACACACACACACACACACACACACACACACACACACACACACTATAAGAGAGAAGTGTGATAAGAGAGGAAATGATGATATTCAGACTGGCTGCCAGCCAGATGTCTGTAGTGGTGCAGGACTCATAAACAATTCGTCATTTCTAACAAATCTCTGAAATGACTCGGAAGTTGGGAGTCATTCCGGAAAAAAAACAGTTATTTCATTTGGTTTGCTCGTGACTCGGCCTGAACTGCGGCCAAACACAGGTGTCACACCAACTGAATCCAAACCGAACGAGTCGGAAAACCCAACGACTCTTTTTATCGAGTGCCTCGCCAAGAACCGAATCTCAAAAAGAAGTCAAACTGTTCATCACCACAACCAAACAAGTTCCACTTCTACTAAGCCCTTTAACATGAACCTCATTTCGCCACGCCCTTCAAACCTGAGCCCTCACCTTGAACCACACATTTTGTAGGACCAGTAGTTTACTCCGAACCTCCTTAAATTGGAACATTCCCTTGTTTCCTGTTGTTAGAGGGAAGTCTGGTCAGGCAAACAACACAAAGGATGAAAGTGCAGCTCTGAGTTGATGGGTGTTTATTACTATCGTTCACTCATTCACTCACTCATTCACACATTCACAACATATACCCACTCACTCTCCCTTACACACACACACACACACACACACACACACACACACAAACTAGCACACAAACCTAGTTACAGTACATGTCTGCTCAATTGCATTACAGGCATGCAATTTGTGTGTGTGTGTGTGTGTGTGTGTGTGTGTGCATGTGTGTGTGTGTGTCCGTGCGTGCGTGCGTGCATGCGTGTGTGGCTGTAATTGATTGTGGTTGGACAGGAGGCAGGCAGGTGTGTGTGGTGGTGGTGCCCAGGGGGTAGAACAGTGCTGAGAGAGCAATACTTCACCTGCACTGGACACACACACACACACACACACACACACACACACACACACACACATACATACACACAGGCACTGGCCATTCAGATTTACTTGAGTCATCAAAGTCATTGATCTTAAGTTCAGGAATAGAGGAAGAAAGTGAAAAATAAATACACTGACTCGGCCAGACAGACTGACTGACTGTCTGGTGGAACAAACAAACAAACAAACAAACAAACAAACAGGAGAGGAAATGAAAGTTTCAAAGGGTCAGAGTCACCAAGGTCTTTGAGGTTAACATTCGGGGCATTTCCCAGAAGCGTTTTTTTCCTTCTCCGTTCCAGACGACGTCGCGTGGCCGCGGTTCCCCTGCGTTTCATTTCAGTCATTTCGTTTCACCTCAAGCAGTTTATTGACTCTGGAGACGTAGTTACCATCGGCTGGCGTTGCTGGGTGACCTCATCAACGCTCCTGTGAAACCACGTCGCATTTTAAAAGCCTCCACGCGACGGCGATAAAGACTCCAGCGTGCTTGATACCAACACAGGTGCACTGGGCCGTCGCTTTGATTAGATGTAAGAATGGAGAATCAAAGGGGTGAACTAAGAGGGAGAGAGAAGAAGAGAGAAGCTGGAGTTGAAAGAGAGAATGGTGTTTTATTCCTCAGACTCGCTGTCATTTCATTGCCTTCATACCAGACCGGCGGAGGGAGGGCGCCAGGTTATTGGATGAACTGCATATGTTCTACCATATTGAGCTGGTGATTGATTGAGATGGGTCCTCCTGTTTCATTACACATACAGAAGTGTGTGTGTGTGTGTGTGTGTGTGTGTGTGTGTGTGTGTGTGTGTGTGTGTGTGTGTGTGTGTGTGTGTGTGTTGTGTGTGTGTGTGCGTGCGTGCGTGTGAAAAGTTAAAGACAGGAAAAATAGGAAATAGTAAGGACTTATGTGTGAACTTTCTCCCTCCCCCCAAAGGGGGAGTTGGAGCTGACACTACAACAGCATTTCAGGAATGGCCATCAATTGTGGAAATGCGTAACGGTGGTAGAAGTGTTATTATTCAGATCCTCCTACCTTATACAATATGTAACCTTACTACCAGTAAAAGTAAAAAAATCCCCTGTTCAACCTTCTCAAGCCGACTTAACAACCTTTCATTTTCACTTTCGGACATAAACAACATCCAGAAGCAAGCAAGGCGCCATTACGTCAGTGTGCTGACAATACTACTCTCGCCAATTAGCACTGCTTTGCGTGATACATAACTCAAGTTGGTAACATTATGATGCCTAGGAGCTCATGTAGAATTTATGCTGTTGTCAGTTGCTCCGAAAGTATTGGCAACCAACAAATATGGGGGGAAAAAAAACATGAAATCCAAAAGACAGCCATTAGTGATGCAGGCCTCGCAAACGAATCGTTGGTAGAGGACAAATCTCGTGAATGACTAAACTACTTTGCATTTTTCCTAATTGAATAATTTGTACAGAACTATATGATTCTTCCATCCACTGAAGAAGAATTCCAATTGACGTCTCAACGCTGAACCGACTCTTTCGAGCTCATACCAACCAACTCAAAGGAACAAAGAGCTGGAAAACGTAACAAATCTTTTTTCTGAGTCACTCGTAACAGAGCTGAATCTCCAAAAATAGCTTTTTATCGCCTCAATACATTCTGAGGCAGTGGTTCAAAAAATGAAAATAAACAGGAAGGACCTTATTCCCAATAATAACAAGGTCATGCATAAAATAATCTTGGATACTGCAAAACAAGAAAATTTACATTTGAAATGATCAAATGCAACTGTTCGTCAGTGGCTAATGATATACTCAAAGTCCCTTAATCATGCTGGGACGAGGCTAAAGCCGAACATTATGTAGTGCTCGGTCAAACCTAAAGCAATCTTTTTCCTTCCTCCAAGGCCATGGCCATAAGCAATTTCTCACTAGCATTCTTAAATATAAATAATATCCACATAGTCTACCTTCATCTGTCAGTGAAGGCCACTCCCTAACGCCCTCAACTTTGCCCACTACAGCAATGGTGGCCTCGCTGGAGGGCCAAAAGCATAAATCGTCAGATTTTTTATTAAAGAATTTAAAAAAAAAATAATAATAATAATAATAATTAAAAAAAAGATTTAACACCCTACTCCTCTGAAACATTGTGGTTTCCTTTGTGGTCATACATGGTTACGTTTGCAGGATGGTTTGTTCTTATCTGGATTTACTCAGGATGTAGTCCTCAGCTAGAGGATTTTGATTGGCAGCCACATTGGCTTATCTTTGCTTTTCTTTTTTTAATTAACCACAGCCGACCAGGATGAAAGTGACAAAATTCTAAGTGCTATAAAAAAAAAGGGAATGAAATTCTGTTAATCCATTTTTCTCATGCGACTATAAATCAAATTTCTACGAGTGATGGGAGTTCTGTAACATTTTCATGGACAGTTTTAGTTTTTACACTGATTCATTGGCGTGATCAAATGTAGATTATTTCTGTCCAGAATGTCGGTAAATTTACAGATTTTTGCCAATTTGCCAGGTGTAAAAAGTGTCTTGTAGATTGCGGGGTACGGATGACTAAGGCTGGGCGTTTATTCAGACAGAATCAAGACATTGAACCCAAGAATTGTCTTTTCAGACAAACGTGCCGGTTACAAATGTTGGGTGAAGTCTGGAATGGGAGCCCAGCCCTGTCTGTCAGAGAGAGAGAAAGAGAGAGAGAGGTGAAACCACTGCAGTTATAAAGTGTCTGCTAATTACCTCAACCTCCTGTAGCTGTGTCCCCTTCCGGTTGCCAGTGCTGGCTCTCCCCACCTGCTGATGGTGCCAAAACCACTCCCCACTACCACAGCAGCGTCTAAGGACTCAACGTTAAATTCAAATACTCATTTAAAGCCTTAATGCATTAATAAATTCTATAAACTCAGCTAAAATTAACATTAACCCTTTGCCCTTTTGCCGGCTCAAACTCAAAGGTTGACTTCATAAATTTGGTTCAATGGAAATATTTGGATTGAAAATATAACCTTCATCAAATGAATCAATAAAAATACCCAAAAAAATGGACAGAGACACTGATGGTGCTGCTTGTAAAATGGTTAAGCTTTGTATAAACGTAAAATCACAAAATGGGTTAAACCAACTGCAGCCATGCCCGTACACACACACACACACACACACACACACACACACTCATAAGATATTCATATCAATCGATCATTCACATAAAAAGATACAGGGGGATTTCTTGCTCAATGAATGGAAATATTTCAGCGCTATAGATTGAAGTGAAAGAGGGCATTTATAAAAAGATATAACCCCTCCCCAACTCTGCTTCTCTTTGTGGATAATGTGTGAGCTCTGGCGGAGGGGATGCTCAACGGAGGACCATTGTTGCTTTTTGTTTGTTCCCAGTCGGGGAAGAGAAAGAGAAAGAGAAAACTATTACAGTCAAACAACCGAGTGCAGCTTGAGAAACCGCCGAGCTCCAGACAGTGACGCACACACTCACAGATACACACACACATACACACACCGGAACACAGGCTGGAACCCATGCCAAACGTTAGAGCATCCCATAAACAAAGGGCGACAGGCTCGGTGTGTAACGAGTCGACATGCTAATTGAAGGAAAAGCCTTTTAATGTGACAGTGCTGACGCTGTTCCAAAACAAAGAGAACACTCCCGTCCGGTTCATTAGAGGAATTAAAACTGCACACTGCTAAGTAGTGAGGGATCAGCACTGGAAGAGGAGAGGAGGAGGAGGAGGAGGAGGAGGAAAGGATGTATAGGACCGTAGAGAAATAGTGAGGTGAGAAGAGGAGGCGAGATACACGGTTAAATGAACGGCAAAGAAAGAAAGAAAAAAGAAAGAAAGAAAGATGAGAAAAGGAGGGAAGGACAGAATGATGGAAGGAAGAGGACAATGAGCAAAAACCAAAAGAAGAAAACAAAATAGGGCAACAATGAAGGAGGGAGAAGGAAGGATGGAAAGATGTAAAAACAGAAAGGAGGAAAAAGACAAGGTGAAAGAAACAAAATGAACGAAAATGCAAAAAAGAAGGAGGTAGAAGAAAGGAGGCGGGATGGAAGGAAGGAAGGCGGGAAGGAAAGACGGAAGGGAGGAAAGAGGGAAGGATAGATGCATGGATAGAAGAATGGTCTGAAGTCCTTCACACCAAAGGAAGAATGGAGGGAACCAACAAACAAATTATCCGAAAAAGGTTACGAATGAGGAAAGAAGGAAGTAAGGAAGGGAGGAGGGAGGGAGAGATGAAAGAGTGACTGAGAGAAGAATGGTGAGAAGGAGGGAAGGAAGATCGAATGAACCAAAGAAAGAGGAGAGGAAAGGAAAGACAGAAAGAAAGAAGAACGCTGTGAAGGGCCAAGGAGAATGAACAAACGAGGGATGGGTGAGGCAGAAGGAAGGAAAACAGTGAAGAACGGACAGAAATGAGGGAAGGAGTAGGAGGGAGGGATGAAGGGAGGAA
Organism: Zeus faber; assembly: GCF_960531495.2. NCBI lineage: Eukaryota > Metazoa > Chordata > Actinopteri > Zeiformes > Zeidae > Zeus > Zeus faber. The sequence continues at coordinate 9,856,966 of NC_137196.1, read as the reverse complement.
CTAAACAGACAAAGGAGCCAAAGAAGGTTGCAATGAAGGAGAGGAGGAAGGAAGGATGGGAGGAAGACAAGGCAAATTGATTTGTATAGCACATTTCAACAAGGCAATTCAAAGTGCTTTATATAAAACATAAAAAACATTAAGACAAAGTGCAAAGAAACACATTATTAAATGACATAGAATGCATAAAGTTAAGAAATAGTTACAGAAAAAATGCTTCCTCTCCTGGAGCGAAGGAAGGAAGGAAGGAAGGAAGGAAGGAAGGAAGGAAGGAAGGAAGGAAAGGTAGAAAGATAGAAAGAGAGAGAACGGGGCTGACAAGGGGAATCGAATGAGAAGTGAAGCAGAGCGACATTAAACAAGGTCAACAGGTGACAGACGGGGGTAGAGAGAGAGAGAGAGAGAGAGAGAGAGAGAGAGAGAGAGAGAGAGAGAGAGAGAGAGAGAGAGACGGATGGATGGGGTGGAAGGAAGGAAGTGGGGAGGCGATGGCTC
>NC_137196.1:9783971-9853971 GCF_960531495.2 Zeus faber | reverse complement strand
TGGCTAAACAAAGTACTGCTGATTTTTATGTGATTTTGACGGGGTACAAAAATCTAACTAGATGAACAAAACAATAATTGAAATGCTCCCTTAATTTGCCAACACTTCAACAGCCCCACAGCAAACTGTGAAGCCCCAAGTCATCAGCAGACACAATGACTCTCTGCTGCCCGCCCTTAATTGGGTCAAACCATTGCAACCAAAAAGCTGGGGCTGGCTAAACAGTAGGCAAACAGAAATGAATAAAATACACAAGCCAAAAGAATACATGGATATAAATGAAGTATATCATTTCCATTCGGGTTTCTGTCGCATATAATTAAGCACTTTGAATACAGTAATTCTATTTAACAATAAGTTAGGATTAAAGACCTCCCTGGGTCTGTGTAAAGTGGCCGACTGCCAGTTGCTCCTCCATTAGCCTAATTAACCAAGGAACCGAGATGAGAAGATGGGCTGATGAATTTAAACTGGTTGACGAAAGAACTGTTTATCGAAAAGAAAAGCAAGAAGATGGCGATGCGGTTTCCACTATTATTATACACTAAAGTTTTGAATTTCAAGGAGAAAAAAAGTTTATTTTGGTCATTCCTGGGGATCTGGTGAAAAGGTTAGGGAGAACAACCCCCCCCCCACACACACACACACACACACGTGGTTTCAACCTCAATTAGACAAAAGCTACATCCCATTGTTTCATTGTGCCCTTGGATATTATTCGCCGTTTACACCGAGCAAGCTAAATAAAGCAACGCGTCCACCCGGCCAAACCCTCGACGACCCAGGCCATCTAATAAAGTACTAATGGAGAAAACACTGGCTCCTCATTAGGCGGCCGCCTTAGGAAACACACACACTCACCCACAGATACACAACTTTTTCCTCCCTGGCATCGTGCCGGACGTTAATGACGTTCCATCTGGTTTAAATAACTATTTATTTATGTCGCGGGGGAATAATTCTGCTGCGTGGCAAAATGCTGCCCAAGGTGTCTTGGGGGGGGGGGGGGTGGGGGGGGGGGGGGTGGGGTGTATGTATTAATCAACCTGCAAGTGTGTTTGTCTTGAGGAGGGGAGGAGGGGAGGAGGGGAGTAAAAGAAGGAACAGACACCGACGTAAACTTCTTGGGTAAGCAGGGGAGCGGCCATTTAAATGGCAGCTCGGTGACAATATGCCGTGATTGACAGGGGAGGTGGGGCGGGGGGGTGGGGTGTGTGTGTGTGTGTGGGGGGGGGGGGGGGGGTTGACGGGAGCACTCTGTCAGGGACTGATAACAGCTGTCTGCCTCACTCACGGAAAAGCGAGGAGCGAGGGGGACGGAGAGAGAGAGGGGACGACATCAATGTATGCAACCCTCATATACTTTCAATTTACGCTCGGAGTTGCGTCATCGTCGGATTGCATAATGAATATGGAATGAGGCTGATTGCACACATCATCCTGCGACACCGACAATCCACTGGGGCCTGACGGTGCTCGCACCCACACCCACCCACCACACACACACACACACACACACACACACACACACACACACACACACACACACACACACACACACACACACACACACACACTTATTAAACATTCATTGGGGTAATGAACGTGAGTCAACAATGAATAATGGAACATATTCTAATGGTTGACTTACCCCACTCATTACTGGCATGCTAATGTGATTGGGAAACAAATGATTATCGGCTTTGTTAGAATGGAGGGACAGAGCGAGAGGGGACAGAGGGGACACCCCGAGAAACACCCAGAGACAGAGAGCTGGAGACATACAGAGAGACAGACGGACAGAGAGACACTCAGAGAGAAAGACTGACAACACTGTATGTGTTGTCAGAAACCTTTCCAAACGAGCGTCGGCCCGTTTTTTTGTTTTTTTAAGCCGCAGAGCTGCGGTGGCCACAATGACGTAACGCGCGCGTGTCCATCCATCACCGGGCCGCCGGTCAAGGTGGAGACATCTCCCGCAATCCATCGCTCCGCTTATTGGCACCAAAGGCTCGCTTTTATGCCTCGCAAGGAGATTTACGTGCGTTAAGGCGCACAAGCCTTTGTGTGTGTGTGTACTTACTGTAATCTGTGTGTGTGTGTGTGTGTGTGTGTGTGTGTGTGTGTGTGTGTGTGTGTGTGTGCGTGTGCATTAATCAGCGGCATTGGCACACCCCCAGCGTCTGGAAAGGATGAGGTTGATGTGCTTATTGACACCTGAGTCACCCACCCACCCACCCTCGTCCTCTCTATACTCCCTCCCTCCTTCCATCCACACCCATCCCTCCATCTATTACCTCCCTTTACAAGCCTGTTAGAAACCCAATACCCTTCATTAGCACAAAAGGATTAGCTCCGGGGGGGGGGGGGGGGGTTGTGTGTGAGTGTGTGTGTGCGTGTGTGTGTGTGTGTGTGTGTGTGTGTATGTCTCTGGGCGGGGTGGGCGGTTGGGGGGTGGGGCTAAGTAAAGACAATTAAAGAAGTGTGTGCCAGACAGCCACTTAGTTTTATGTACCAAGAAATCTCGCACTTACTTGGCCAGAGAACCACGTCGTACCACATGGAGGGTTGTGAGGTTTGAGATCAGCCCTTTTCAAATGGCGTTTTCTAATCCAATTTGAGCAATTCGCGTGAATTAATCCTCGGAAGTGTTGCTTTTTTAGGATAGAATCATTTCTGAGGCAAATTGTAATCAACGGGTGAGGAATTCCTCCAAAATAGTGTGGTCTCCTTTTAACCCTTTCACGCCCGCTTCCATGGGTGTAAACATGACTTCTGTATGACACAGCATCCATGTTATGCATCATGATATGTCTGCTTTTGATACACTCTTTGTACACTGTGGTTTGTCCCTCTTCCCTTTCACTCTCTCTATCACTCACATGCACACACAGTACACGAAAACATTTATTAGGGAGACTGAGTGATCTTGATGCACAAGTCATCACCCAAATGAAAAATTCAAAGGCCCCTGGGACCAGACAGGGGACCGCCATTCATTATTATCATCTGAGACACACACACACACACACACACACACTGACGGACCACAAACACCACCAAAACATGCATTTAGTCAACCTGCTGGTTCCCCTGGGAGAGGGTCTTTAACAGTAACAAGGTAGCATCCAATCACTTACAAGCCCTCCACACAATACCTCTGCTGCACCCACAAAACAATCTGGAAGGCAGGTTCCCTCACATGCACACCACAACCACATGCAATGCACACACAAACACACACACACACACACACACACACACACACACACACACCGCGAACCGATTGGCATTGGGGACAGAAGAAAAATCCATATTTCATCTGAGAGGGTAAGGTGTTTGTGCACCTGCTGAGTTTGTTTGTTGTTAGGCTTTCCCCCTGTGGTTCCCCTAATCAGGTTGCCATGTATGTATGTGTGTATTTGTTTGTTTGTTTGTTTGCTCAGAAGAGAGAGCAAGAGAGGGTGAAAGGGAAAGAAAGAGAGCAAGTGAGAGAGAGAGAGAGAGAGAGAGAGAGAGTAGGTTGCTGCTGTCGAGTTAAGTGGGGGTGAGAGGTGCCCGGGCGAGGCGTGTGAACACACTCTCGAGGCAGAATTAAAGCCATTGATCGGCTGTGGCATGCTCTCACACAGAGATCAAAGATTAACCTCTGATTGATTGTTTATCTTTGTGTTTGTTTCTGTGCGTGCGTTTACGTACATGCGCGCATGTATGCCTCTGTTCTCATGCACCACCTCTTCTAACCTGCAAACACCATCGCATAAATACAGCGTTCTCAAATGTTATGGAGAGAGAGAGTCGGTCTTTCAGTTGGAGTTTGGCTTGCTAAAAACCCGTCTTGTCACGCATTTCTAAAAAATGCCACGAGCCGCAAAATAAGTTGGAAAAAACATTTCTCGAAGGAAAATTACATTTTTCCAGATTCGTGTTCCTTTGTGGTTTTTTTTAATCTCTCAACTTATTTTCAAAACTGAATTTGATTTATAAATTAGAGATAAATGTGAAACTGTCGAGTTAAATATTCCTGTGAGATTACATGGGGAAACACAGTTCACTTACCGAGACGCTGAACAGCACTGAACAATGCCGATCGATTGTTTCCTTTAAAGCGAGCGTCCAGGTGAAGATCCTTCCTCCATATTCCATGTTATATGAAGTTACAATGTGAAACCGTTTTGATAGAGTTCAACCTTTAAATATTATCAGTTTTACACACACACCTGGATACATTGTTGTGGAGGTGGCGTAACCCGCAAAGAAGAAAAGCTGACTTCACTTCCGTAAACAGATGATTAAAGCACAGGACGAGGATCCTTAGGTTTGACTTGTCTGTAACAGGTTTTATCTCCGTGTTGTTATGGATTACGAGAAGCGGGTGGCGGAAGCTCTAAATCATATTGCGGACACTAATCTGACCAGTGCAATAGATCCTAGTCAGTGTAAGCAGCACATACTGGACTTCATTTTCCGCGATGATAGTCAGTTCTCCGACACCGATGCCGAATCTGATACCGGCGTTATCCCGTTCTTGGAGAACATTTCAAACAGCAGAACCTGAACTTGACGATGAAACGGAATATTTTCAAGAACCACTGGAGGAGACCGACTACACGCCCATTGTTGTTGTTACAACGGAATAAGTTGATGACATGATGAAGTCCGTTGAGGTTGGTGATGCAGATTATGAATAAGTAGCAATGGACAATATTCTAAAGTTTACTGTACCTGCAAATGCAGCCAGGGGCGAAAAGAAAATGAAAAGAGACCCCAAACAGGCTCTCAGAGTGTAGCTGGGGCGGGGTTGGGGTTAGCCCACATAATAACTCCAAGAACTTTGAAGATATTTATCATACACACATTTTTATATTAAATGACTCACCGAGGTTGATTTACAAAGACTAATATTATTGACAGACTGTACATTTTGTTGTGTTGTTCGCACTTTTAAATTCCTAAATAATTCAATTTTGATAAAACATGTATATTCTTACTTTTGTTAAATTTTTTTTTTTTTTTTACAAAGATGTTGTGTGTTGATGACGCTGTTCAACAATCCATATAAACACAAGAGCAATGCAAAAATTGGCCCATTCAGCAGGATGTCAAGTGGCCATGTGGCAAGTAGCCATGTGGCTTTGTTGGTCCTCCACGCATTTGCATTCTGGGAGCTGGCTGAATGAAACCAAGTGTCGGGGAAAACTTTGAGGGTGATTATCTGAGAAACACAGTTTGCCACACCCTCGTCATTAACAAGTCATAGCTTTAGAAATATTTGCTTGATTTGCACAAGGGAGACCTTGTTTTGAAGCTCTGATTCTCCACTTTTAAAAAAGTTAAATGCCACCAAAAGAATCTCAAATCTGCGGTGGCTCACAAATGTACAAATGGAATAATTGTATTCTAAAGGATATACACTACTCACAAAAAGTTAGGGATATTTGGTTTTCGGGTGAAATTTATGGAAAATGTAAAAAGTTCACACTACAGTGATATTATATCATGAAAGGAGGGCATTTAAGTAGAAGCATGCAATGGTGATTTCCTCATCTCAAACAATTGATTGAAACAAAAGCCAACAACAGTGGTGGGTTTACCACAACAAAAAATGTCAATGTCTCAATAACTTGTCATGTGCCTTTGAGCATCAATTACAGCTTGACAACGACGTCTCATGCTGTTCACAAGTCGACTTATTGTCTGCTGAGGCCTGGCCCCCCACTCTTCTTGAAGGGTGGCCCTCAAGTCATTGAGGTTCTGGGGTACAGAGTTACAAGCCTCTACATGGTGACTCAGCTGATCCCATAAGTTTTCTATGGGATTCAGGTCTGGAGAAAGTCTCCAGCAGCAGTTCCCTAATGATGCGACCTCAATGAGCTGGAGCATTGTGGTCTATGAAGATGAAATTAGGCCTGTGTTGTTCATGCATGGGCACAATGACTGTATTAATGATGTTATTCAGGTAGTATGGGCTTGTCACTGTACCATTCACAAAGTGTAGGGCAGTTCTGTATTGACTAGACACACCTGCCCACACTGTAACACCACCACCACCAAAGGCTCCTCTGGTGACAACAGTGGCTGATGCATAGCGCTCTCCTTGACGTCTCCAACATCGTTGGCGGCCATCATTTCTGCTCAACGTGAATCGACTTTCATCAGAGAGCAGCACTGAGGCCACTGGTCCCTCGTCCAGCGTAAATGCTCCCTGACCCATGCAAGACGATGATGCCTGTGCCTGGTGGTGTGGTCAGGTACCCTTGCAGGTCGTCTAGCACGCAGACCGCGCTGATGTAAACGGTTTTGAATGGTCTGACGTGACACTTGGGTGCCTCTAACCTCCCTTAAATGTGTCTGGAGTTGAGTGGCATTCATCACCCGGTTCCGCAGGGCACTATTCACAATGAAGCGGTCATCAGTGTGGGATGTGGCCAAAGGACGTCCACTTCTATGCCTTTCTGTGGCTCTTCCAGTCTCTCTTTATCTCTGTTGCAACCTGCTGATGACACTCTGTGACACTCTAAGCTCAGTGGCCACTTCCCTCTGGGAACATCCTGTTTGAAGTCTCGCAATGGCGAGGTACTGTTGATCAATTGTTAGGTGTCGTCTTGGTCTCATGATGTCAAAATGTGAACGGCATGATTAAGAGGACTGTTTAAATACCAATTCTAAATGAACCAGGAAATGTATTGGTCGATTCATGGATCAAACACCTGTTATGAATTTTGCCGTTCAACTCCTTGTGAGGGAACAGCAAGTTGTGCAAAAAGTGCTGAAACATTGAACAGTTGCGCATTCAAAAGTTTAGAGAAGGTAAAATTTAGTTCAGCTGTAAAGGTTGTAGTGCATTTTAGGTTCATCCTGAAATTTCACCCGGAAGCCGAATATCCCTAACTTTTTGTGAGTAGTGTATTTACTCATATGCAATGGGGTATGTCAAAGCCATAGTCAGGTAAGAAAGCCATAATCTGAAGTTAGAAAGTGAGTCAGTTGTAAGAAACCTATAGTGAGGGGTTAGACACCTATAGTAAGTGGTTAGAAATCTCTGTTTTGCCATGCTTGGATGCTCTGACAGTGAGAACTTAATGGGAGTCCTCAAAGTAATCAGAGACACTTAGTTAGACAGTGTTTCCCAATTTAACTGTTAAGCTCACTGACTCAGAATGGATGTGAACCCATAAGCAGGAGACAAAAACTATCAGGTAAGGAGTCAAATTCAACAAGGTTTATTCAAAAGAATGGGCAGGGGTCAAAACTAGGAGATCAGTCAGAGAAGGAAAAACTATCTGGCAGGGAGCAGGCAGTGAATTAAGGTTCAGGGGCAGAGGTTCGGAAGGACGGTACTGTACAGGAAACAGGTAGGGAGTGACAGGTAGGCAGAAAAGCAAAAGGGCGGATCTGAAACGACGTGGAGGTTCGTGACATGGCATGAGGAAATGACCAGGTGAAAATGAAACATGAAAACAAATATAAATACTGGAAGATCAGAGAGGACTCATGACATTAACCCCTGGCTACAGTCTACCTGAAAATTGGCCAAAATGCTTTGGCTTTGGAGGGCTTTCACAGTTGATTAATTAGGTGCAGCGATGGAAAGCTGGTTGCTGGCACTTTTGGTACTTTTTTTTGTCTCAGGCCTCTGTGATTGTTAACAGCTGGTTATGAGTTTTCAACTCGCACCACACATCATTGTCGCCTTGCTTGTGTTTAGTCAACATAAAACCCCTTTCCCCAAGCAGCTCGGAGTTAGCCGATCAGATCTAGTCAATCGAGAACCGCACAGATCTTATTGTGAATAAAGACTCTGGAAAACGCTGCAGGCTGTCTTGGGTACTAAAAATAATTGCCTCTAATTGCGATAATTGCCAATAATTGACATCAAATGGGTACTATCAGTCTTGCCTCCTGTTGATATATCTTTTTTCTTTACGTTGTTCATAAAGTCAGGTTCTCCCTTCTAATTCGTCGCCATCGGGAAAGGGCTTTGTTGTACCCAGTGTGTCTAATTCCATACTTTGTTCCCTGACAGATACGAATGTAACCCGCGGAGAGGCTCTTTCTTTTTCCATCTCACTTCACCGCGGCATTAATCGTAATCTCAAGGAATTTCCCCATTAGTCCAAATTGTGCTGGGGATTTGAAATGAAGGCGAGCGCCGTCGCCCATCATCAATCTCCTTTGCCGTAATAACGCGTCTTTGCGTCTCTCAAAATGAAGACGAATAGAAGTGGAGTTAAGTTGCGCTTAATTTCCTTTTCGGTAATAGCACATATCACATAGCTGAGTATACACATCAAATTACACGGGTCGTAAGGCGTCAATTATGTCATCAGTGTTATTTGTGCTTAATTGTACTTGCTGGGGGGTCACCTGAGTATTTAGGGTGATTTCATAGCATCAGCCATAAAATGCTTTTTCCTTGTACACTGTACTTGTCAGTTTGTATTTCACCCTTCTCATCTGTTCAGAGGGCTGGTGAGTGTTTACAAGCAACAAGAGGTTAAGGCTGTAGCCGCATCTTGCAGGATGTTCACCGAAGGGACTGCTGATGGAGAAACAGCACCACCTACAGGAATTCCGTCAACATGCCCCCCACGCCTCCCCCACCTCCGCCATCCAACACAACCTCAGCCTGTATTCCATCACTTGTGTTGCATTGCATCCCCTTTTGTGCCTTGGCGAGGCATCCCCCGGGGATGAGCGCACCCAGGTGAACTTGCTGGGAAGAGGAAACTACACATGCTTTCGCAGCATCGAACAATGCCGTCTACTTCAAGAAATACTGGATCTGCTGATTTTTTTTTTGTTGGGGGGTGTTATGGAAGTGGTGCTGGCTAAATAAAGGTGTTCTCTTGCGGCCAGCGAGGAGATGATCAGCCATGACTTGGAGATAAGTTTAGTCCTCCAACACGACACACCAGCACACACACAAAAACATCCACTCCCAGGAAGATTGGCTGCCTGCTCTCTAACCCCTTCCTCTGTACAGAGGCCAGCGCCTCAAATATCACTGAGTCCGGACACAGGAGGGAGACCTTTCAGGAACAAAGGCAGTGTCTGATAAGAGGGGAGCTCACAGCTCTCGTCGCTCTCGCCTTTTTCTACCGCCCAAAAAGCCTGGTTCCTGTTAAACCCCCTCTCCCAACCCCATAACCCCCAAACCTTACAACCGCCGGCGAACTTGACTGCACCTCCACTGAATAACATATGAAGAGTGAAAGGGGACGGTGGGAAAAGTGAAGCAATTCCACAGACGGTAAAGCTTGAAACAAAGAGTATAAGGGAAGGGGTTGCGATTGGACAAGGGGTCCAGGTCAGCGAGCATAAAAAGGGAAAGTGTGGAGGAGGAGGGGGGTGGAATGAAGGAAAATAAACTTCGAATAGAGTTAAATGGAGATGGATGAGCCATCTAGTGTGGTAGCCATCTAGCTGCTAGCACTTAGCACTTAGCCTGCCCTTTCTGTTCCACCCTCCATAATGGCAGACGGCAACATTATGCTTTAGAAAGACCCTGAAAAACCGTAGATTGTAATGGCGGTCGCTCGTGGGATGCCAGCACCAAATGACTGTAGGGATGTGTATGTATGTTAGCCCCTGTGTGTGTGTGTGTGTGTGTGTGTGTGTGTGTGTGTGTGTGTGTGTGTGTGTGTGTGTGTGTGTGTGTGTGTATGTGTGTGTGTGTGTGTGTGCGTGTGTGTGTGTGTGTGTGTGTGTGTGTGTGTGTGTGTGTGTGTGTGTGTGTGTGTGTGTGTGTGTGTGTGTGTGTGTGTGTGATGGGGCTGGCAGCCATGTAGAGGAATGAGACAGATGTATGTGTTGGTCATTACTGTAATCGCTCCATTTACTCCTGCCACCTTGGTCAGCGCCATCTGGACACACACACACACATTTTGGAGTTTTGTGATTGGGCTCGCTGCATCTGTGTGTGTGTGTGTGTGTGTGTGTGTGTGTGTGTGTGTGTGTGTGTGGGTGTGTGTGTATCCCATACTTAATGTCATGTGTCATTTTAGTCGCATCTCACCGCGGTTTCTCTCCGTCCCCGGCTACTTTTGCCTCTTCTTTCTCGGCAGCTTTTTATCTGTTTTGTTCATTTTCCTCCCATGGGTTCCACCTCTTTAACACCTTTCCCTGGAAACTGTATGCTACGAAGAAGGTCAAAGCAAGACACACGAGAGAGAGAGAGAGAGAGAGAGAGAGAGGGAGAGAGATGGAGAGAGAGAGAGGGAAAGAGAGAGAGAGAGAGAGAGATGGAGAGAGAGAGAGAGAGAGGCTGCCAGAGAAGGCCGACGCCAAGGGAGTCTGTGATGGCGGTGGTGATTACGGTGCATGAATGTGTGTGTGTGTGTGTGTGTGGGGGGGGGGGGGGGGGGCGTTGAAAGAGAGAGAGAGAAAAGAGAGACGGACAGACAGAGAATTGACAGGTAGAGATAGAAAAGCGATTAGGAGAGTGAGGGAAGAAGGAGAGGAAAGGAAATGAATGGAACAAAAAGAGCAGAGGAAAAGAGGAGCGGAGGAGGAGGAGAGCTGCAGGGAGGAGGAGAGAGAAGAGGAGAGGAGGAAAGGAAAGGCATGATAGAGAGAGGAGAGGAGAGAAGAGGAGGAGAGGAGGACAGGAAAGGAAAGATGGAGGGGAGGAGTGAAGTGTGTGCCATCCGGGGGCAGATGCTCTGGACTTGAAGAGCTTGCGGGTCCGCTCGCCAAGCAGACCCCGGTCGCCATGGCAACCCCCAAACGAGAGGAGAGGAGGAGTGATTGAAGAGAGAGAGCGGAGGAGAAAGGAGAGAGGACCACCAGGTTAAAACTACATTACCATGAGAAAGGGAGGCAGAGGGCTGCGGATTCCTTACCGCACACGGTATTATATCATCGGCACGGCACCTGGCACCGGGGGGAGACGGCAGCGACGGAGTTTAACCCTTTGTGTGCCTTGCTCTGACAAATGGGGATTAGAGATCAATTTGGCTGGAAAAATAAAAATAAAATACCTTTAAGTTATATTTAAATTTATTATTTTTTTTATTATAAACAAAACTAAAGTCAATATTTTTTATTTAATAAATCATATTTTATTATTTCATTAAATATATTTAATACAATTATAATATATTTTATTCAGCTATTCATTCATTAATTTGTTGACAAACATATTTAATAGAATATAATTGAAACCTCAAAGCTCGGTTGTTGGCCCATTTTATTTTTATTATTTCCATGTTTATTGTTTCAATTTTCCATTTTCCTGTTTACTCTGGTTGTGTTTACATTACACTCACCAATGGCTCTATTAAAAAGAAAAAAACTCCAGCGGAACATTCGTTATCACCCACAGCTGACGGATTGCGTATCTCTCTATTCCAGTCTTCGGTCTCCTGCTGCTCCATCCCTCCGTCCTTCCTCTCGATTCTCTCACTCTCTCTCTTTCTCTCTCCCTGTATCTTGTTGTGGCCTTCACATCAGTATGCTGAGATGTGGCCGCCCCCGCCATCCAGCTCTATCTCTCTCTCTCTCTCTCTCTCTCTCTCTCTCTCTCTCTCTCTCTCTCTCTCTTCTCTCTGAGCTCCCCCTCTCTCTCTCTCTCTCTCTCTCTCTCTCTCTCTCTCTCTCTCTCTTCTCTAGTCCCCCTAACGTCTTACCATAACTACCATCCACCCCCCTTCCCTCTATTCCTCCCATCCCTCCATCCCTGTGGAGCAGGAGTGACATTGGGCGTGAGGTCAGAGAGATGGGCAGCGGTGGAGCTACTGCTGTCAGCAGCAGGCTCAAATGGGCTTAGCTACAGTATGTGGAGACACCCCGGGGACACGTCCGCCTGGCCTTGGGCTGCAGTCAGATAGAGAGACATGCAGACGGAGACATGTACATCCACGCCCACGCGCGCACACACACACACGCACGCACACACACACACGCACACACACACAGACATAGACATGGGTACACACACATTTACCCAAGGAAGGATATGCATGTGCATCCAAGCCTACAGAACATACACATAATCCACCCATGCAGGAGTCCCCTAACTGCAGTGCACACATACGTAAATACACATGGGTGTGGGCTGTGATGCTGACGCGTCCGCACAGCGAGGCGTGGAATTCCAATTTTCACAAGGAACAAATTCCCTTCAACAAACTGCCACGGATTATCGTCTCTTCTGGCGAATGAATGTGTTGAACAACGGAATGTGGAAAATTTCCACAGATGATGTATAGTATATCAGATGCTGAATTTAGAAATAAAGGCACGGATCTCCGATGGTCAGATACATTTTTGGAATATAACATGTGGGTCAGACATAGTTAAAAAATAACACTTCATTATCAATCATATTCTATGGCGGAAATAGATGATTAATACAGAACAGCATGAGGATGACCTTAGAAAAAAATTGGCTACTGAATAAGCATGAAGGCCAATTCTGTATGAATTAAATACTGCAGATGAGGGATGTTATAGATACAGTATCAAATTGTTGACTATCCTTTTAGTCAATTTTCTGTGGAGTTTTAGTCAATCTTGTTCCGAGATGAACATAGATCAAATCTGCAAGGTTACACCCAGGAAGAAATGTTAAAAATCCTTCACAAGAAATAGCTCTGTTCTATTACGGCATGACTGCAGACTGCATTAAATTTAGGCATTTGGTAAAATGGAGGATTAAAAAAAAAGGGAGGGGGGGGGGGGGGGGTAATCATTTTTTTGGTATTTAAAGTAACACAGTTCGAGAAATTGTCCCATTTTTCCATGTTTCTTACATACATGGAATAATATGCGTAATAGGATGTCATGCCTCGGGTCACTTTGGATTATGTCTGAGGTATGCGGCCTAGAGACACCGTGTAACACTGCCCCCGTGTGGCCAGAATATCACCTTACCTTTATCACATTACTTTAGTGGGACCCCACGTTGAGAAATACTGCACCGCACGTTGAGATCTACCTGCGGGGGAAGAACCCCGCAGAGTTTCCTGGGGGTCCCGGCAAAATGACTGATGGTTGACCTTGACTATTATTCAACTTACAGGATGTTAATACCGTTAGAGAATGTGCAATAATGACTGTTTTGATCATAGTTTCATTGTCATTTCCTTAACTATAGTTTATACAGGTATGGAAGGTTGGACTAAACCATATCTAATAATACAAGTGTTCTCAGATTGGGGTCCCAGAGAAAAACTCTTTTCAAAGGAGGTCTGTGGCATAATATATCTAATTGAGGGTCCTTGGGATGGAAAAATGCTGAGAATCATTTCCTCGGTGAGATCGGAGGCTTGGGGATAAATGTATAGAAAATGTACATACAGGCAACACTTTGTTCCATTAACTGGAAAACCTAGGTGTTCTGATCACCTGCCCTGTAGGTTGGCGCTGTAGACAGGTTTCTCCAGAAGCTTCAAGTTACAAGATAAAGTTTCACTGAACAGAGTCAATTTACATGTTGAGGTGTTGTTCAGGGCAACAGAAGCCGTCCATCGTGGATGGTCAGAATGAGAATAGTTGGACCCGTCTAAAAGGCGTGCATCACTTTTTTTTCGCCCTCAGAGCTTGGAGGCGAGATAGAGGTGATAGGGGATAATTAAACTTCAAAATCAAGGATACCACTTTATTTACCACTGGCCTATATAGACTTCTCAGTAGTGTTTTAAAGTGACTATCACTCATCCAAGCGCCCATTTCTGAGTCTTCATGGCCGAGGCCGTGACCATCACAGGCAGCAGTAGCAATGGAGCTGCCTCTGTCGGTGGGGGAGGTGAAGGGAGTCCAGAGGGTCCGGGGGTCAGGGTCCACCAGGACAGCTCGCTCAAGGCCGGGGCGGCCCTGTCGGACGAGAGGGTGGACTTCCTACGGGAGCAGGCCTTCTGTGTGCTGCGAGTCAAGACGGATAAGTGGAACCGCTTCATCGGTGCTGAGGAGAACCAGAAGGTCCTGCTGGATTTCCTGGACCACATCTGGACCGACAGGCTGCTGCTCTTCACCGGGCCTGGGGGGACGCTGCACGCCGGGGACGCACAGGTGCATGCACGCACAAATGTACACACACACACACACACAGACACACAGACGACACAGTAACTCATTAAACAGAGAGACATAATCTCAGTTCATAAAATATTGGATGCACCGTCTTTGCACAATATGCAATAGACTTTATCTTCCCATAAAATATATTGTCATTTTCTTAGTAATTAAATTCATTATGGCATGTTGGTTGTCAACTGAGAAGAACGGATGCCTATCTAAATTCCTTTTTTTAAATACTATTGTTAAAGTATAATTCAGTAATGTGTTGAATATTATGGTCACTGTGGTGCATTTGGCCAATTTTAGGCTTGATTCTACATCATCCAGTCATCTTTATTTCAGAAAAAGACTTGGCAGAGTGCAACCAACAACCAACAACTTATGAAAAGACAAACCCAATTTTATAAACAAATTAACATAAACCACATACAGTCATTAGGGGAGGGGGGACTATCCTTGGATGTCTGCACCCCATCTAACGTGTCCATTTGGAAATAAGTCACTACTTATTTCTAGTGCTTTCAATACTACTGAAAGCATTCCCACTGTATTTGCGTGTGTGAAGACGTCGCCGCTGTGGAAGACCAAGCTGCTGTGCGTGCTGAAGAGAGGGGTGAAGCGGATCAGCCGCCAGGCCTTCAGAAGACAGCTCCGCCTGGGGGAGGTGTCCGGGTACCCCATGGAGCATCTACCTGTCGTCATCTCAGAGGTGTGTGTGTGTGTGTGTGTGTGTGTGTGTGTGTGCGTGTGTGTGTGTGTGTGCGTGTGTGTGTGTGTGTGAGTGTGTGTGTGTGTGTGTGTGTGTGTGTGTGTGTGTGTGTGTGTGCGTGTGTGTTTGTTTGAGTGTGAATGGAGGTAAAGGGGTTAGGTTTCAAGGTGTGTGAGAATGACAGTGCCTTTATGAGTGTGTGTGCATGTCTCTGTGTGTGTGTGTGTGTGTGTGTGTGTGTGTGTGTGTGTGTGTGTGTGTGTGTGTGTGTGTGTGTGTGTGTGTGTGTGTGTGTGTGTGTGTGTGTGTGTGTGCGTGTGTGTGTGTGTTTGTTTGAGTGTGAATGGAGGTAAAGGGGTTAGGTTTCAAGATGTGTGAGAATGACAGTGCCTTTATGAGTGTGTGTGCATGTCTGTCTGTGTGTGTGTGTGTGTGTGTGTGTGTGTGTGTGTGTGTGTGTGTGTGTGTGTGTGTGTGTGTGTGTGTGTGTGTGTGTGTGTGTGTGTGTGTGTGTGTGTGTGTGTGTGTGTGTGTGTGTGTGTGATTGGGCCACAGGTGCTGTATAAAAAAAAAAAAAGATACAAACAGAAAAGCAGCAGATTTCCTGCACACGAGTGTTTGAACCTTCCTATTTTCAGGATTTATAATATACTGTATAGTTATGAAATTAAATAGTCAAAGTATAAATCATTGAACATGTAGCTTCCAACACTGGTACACAGGTAATTTCTCACCCTTATTTTCCTACTAAAAACTCATCACGTCATCACCTCCATTAAATGAAGGTTGGAAGATATTAGGTCCTGAGTACATCCAGAAAGAAAGTAAACAGCAAGTTAAAAAGCTGTAAATCTTTGTGTTCAAATTTTCGAAGTGTGTGTGTGTGTGTGTGTGTATGTGTGTGTGTGTGTGTGTGTGTGTGTGTGTGTGTGTGTGTGTGTGTGATTGTGTGTGTGTGCGTGTGCGTGTGTGTGTGATTTTGTGTGTGTGTGTGTGTGTATGTGATTTTGTGTGTGTGTGTGTGTGTGTGTGTGTGTGTGTGTGTGTGTGTGTGTGTTTCTATTGCTGTATTGTGAGGACAGATTTTTTAACCTTTTTACTGAGCCGGTCCTCACATTTTCCCCTTTCTGACTGCTTCGTCAGTTTTCAAATGCGTTAAATTCACTGTGTTGTGTATGTGTTGTCTGCATGGCCAGGTGCTGTTGTGTGTTCTCTCCAACGGTCTGAATCACGAGGACTGGCCATGCGTTGTGTCTGAGGACATCCAGAGACACCTAGAGAGTCTGAGGAGCCGGGTGGTCATGCTGAAAGGTCGAGCAGAGGGACGGACACTGCTGCCTCTGCCACTGAGCGTGGAGAGGGTGAGGCCTCAGGACACTGTGCTCAGGTCAGCAACCCAAAATGAAATTCTACTCAATGCTAAACTCCTGAATCCATTCATGACGCCCTTAACTGGATTGGGGATGAGAGGAGCCTTTGACTGAACCTGGGGAATACAACCCACTGGGACTACAGAATGCAACGATAATTTACCCTTGTGCAAGCAGTGTTAATATCACCACATAGCCGACAGTTTTGAAACAGTAAAACTCCAAATGTGCTTTAGTTGACAGGCTAAGTGATCCTTCTCGTTTCTGGGAAACATATTCTGGATCAGTCCCCTAAGAGACCCAACCTATGGGTTACCTCATCCAATGATGGGACACTGGGACTTTCTGTCAATAAGTCTGTCTTGTACCTATTGATGGCACTCCAGATCAACTGAAGCATAAGGGTCTCAAGCTAATCTGCAGACCTTGTAAGACCCACACAGAAGTCCTTGGACAGTAGCCTGGACAGGGTGTTTCAATGATTAAGGCAATGATTTGTCAGAAAGGTTAACTACTATGCCCCCCTTCCCCAATAGACAGATCTCAGGGTCTTAACACTGTTTATAGTGTCTAAGAGATGAAGCTGGGACCTCTAGCAATGATAGTCAGAATCATTCTTGACAACCAACCATTTCTCTTTCCTGCATGATCCCCAAAATGTGGATGTCTTTCCCCCCTCCTTCAGTCCTGGTGGGTGGCCCCTGGACCGTGGTTTACTGTACTCCATAGAAACCCTGGTGATTCAGTGGTCTGAACAGATATGGACCATTCTGAAGAAGGACTCCAGCGGAGCCTTGAGCCGTGGAGACCATCCTGGCCCCACGGCGGAGCTTCAGTTCTGGGCCACTCAGAAGGAGAACCTGCTTGGCATCCAGTCACAAGTAGGACAGGGATGGAGTTATGTCTGTAATGATTGGTTCGGGATAAAGTTTGTATGGACAAAATCATGTATATATGTATATAACCTTCCTAGATGCCATTTACGGTATGCAAGGTTCAAGGTTGTTGTTGTGATGAAGAATGAAAAATTGTGTGTGTTGATGCATACCAAGCTCCATGTGTGCATGGGGCTTGCATGGCTCAAGACTGTTAATTAATTCAATGCAAATTCTATGTAAAAGTCTCAAAATGTTTGAAGATCTGCATATAACATAGTGTTATGATATTAGAGCCTTTATAATGGATTTTCGTTTTTGAATGATCAAGAAATTGGGTTTTCTCATAGAGCTCAATTAGAAAGCATGCTAAGCGTAAGTTGGTAAACACACTCATAACAATAATTACATAGTAATTTAGACCCAGTAAGTTATTTCGTCCGGTGTGTGAGATTATGGCTTGCACTCCATGTTTTCAGATCCAGAGCACCAAGGTGGAGCAGATCATGGACATCCTGAGGAGAATCAAGAGCAGCTACTACTCGTCTTTTTATGACATCTGTCTCCAAGTTCACCAGGGTAGAATGTCAAAACTACTTCTACACATACTAATTTCCCTCGCCTATACATCCCTGGCCTATACTTTTCTTATCCTCTCAACTTTCTCAGAAACTATTAGCTTCAGCTTCTTCCTGAGAGGCAGAATTGATATCACTGTCAGCAGCTTTATAATTACTGTTCCATACTTGCAGAATGCACAAGGGTAATTATAGCACCTCATCTAATGCCTACCTATTTCCCCTTTATAATAAAGAGAGAGCTTCTATGTTTCCTTAAAGATCTACCTGTTCCCAGTGGCCCTCCTCATTAAATAATTTTATAAGATCCTTACTGTGTAACTGATTTTCATATATTCTTCCATATCCCACAGTGTCTTCCCCTGTGTGTGTCAATGTTGTGCATGTCTAGCGATTTTTTCGGGCCAACGTGGACAAAGAAGAAAAAGTATATATCTGTACAAAATGGCAGAACTTTACTTTCACTCAAACCACAAAAATAGTCTTATTTCCCATACCACTAAAATTTCCAACTGTACCCCCTGTAATCTGCACTACAAAAAAGTACTGCTACATAAGTCTGGCAATACTCCCACTGCTATAGTAGTGCACAATCCCAGACCTATGCTGTCATCCATCAGTTATGTTCTTTCCTGTGTGTTTTCCGGGCTCCCAGCGGTGCTGGAAGCAGAGGATGTAGACCTGCACCTGCGGCCCCTTAGGAGGCTGATTAGCAGCTTAGAAGAGAGGAGTTTCCCACAGATCGAGTCCCTGCTGCCTCCACTCTTCCACACCCTCTGCCTCATCTGGAGCCACTCCCAGTATTACTGTGCCCCACAGCGCATGGTGGTGCTGCTGCAGGAGTTCTGCAACCTTCTCATTGAGAAGGTACTGCTAAACGATTTGGAAGAATGTGTTGTCGGGATCACCAGAGGGAAATTTCCAGGTTGTTGATGTACATCAAAATCCCATATTGATATGTATGTACGTGTACATGGGCTTATGTGCAGGCCTTCGCCTACCTGATCCCAGAAGAGCTATTTAAAATGGAGTTGGAGGAGGGAGTGGAGAGGGTCCACATCACTATCTCTGTGCTGCACACCTTCAAGCATCTGTTCCACACACACCGCCAGGCGATCCCCAAGTACTACCACCATGGGCAGACCATCAGGCCCTGGGATTTCCCTGCCTCGCTGGTGTTTCAACGCACAGACCATGTCATGGACAGGCTGCTCAAGATTGAGGTGTGGTGCTGCAGTAACAATGCTGTTTGTTTGTCACTGATTGTTATGTGTAAAATAATGTTCTTCTATCTAATTTGGATTTCTAGCCTACTATCCTTACCTCCTGGGCGACATGGTCTTTAACCTCTGATCCATAGGAACTGTTTGCCTCTGCACTGGACTTCCTGAAGCTTGAAAAGGTGGAGCTGGGAGGTTCCAGAGGGAAGATCCTCAGTGAGATGGTCTTCAATATGAACGAGGAGTTCAATGACCGCTGGCGAGCCCTTAGAGAGAGCAAATATGACCCCCTGGATTACACTAACAATGTACGAAATAGAGTGCCACTGTTGTAAATATCTTGGACATAGACAAGGACAGACATTGATAATGATATAGATGTAGCCATATACATTATATTACATAGCCACATCCATAGACATTCATAGCCTTAGCTCTAACCATAGCCACAGAAATTGACAGACATATAAAATATATACATATACAAAACCAGCCATACCTCATTTAATTCCGTTTCCAGAAATTTCTCATTGACTACAGGCGTTTCATGGACCAGAACAAAGACTTTGACCAGAGGCTGGGGACTGTTCTCAATCTGGCTTTCCAGCACTCCAAGGGTCTAGAATCCACTTTAAAGGTAGGTCCGGGATGTCCTTGCCTGCTATTAAAGATGTGTTTAACAATTTCTAACTAATCACTGCTATCCAATCAATGTGCTTTCCTGTCACCTCTACAGTAATGAAATAATTCTTGCTTTGTCCTATTCAGCTGTTACAGATTTTTGGCAGCCTCCTGGAGAGGCCCAGAATCCACCAGCTCTTCTCTCCTAACTACAACGTGCTGTTAGACATGTTCAACCAGGAAATAGACCACTGTCAGCTTATGCTTGATGAACACAGAGAAAGGGTGAGAAATGGAAGAACGGGGGTGCAGAGAGCGATGGAATATGATAGAACTGTGAATATCTGAAGACAGTTTGAAATTAATCGTTTCTAAACGAAATTACAGCCAAAAAGGGATACACGTCTATGTTTAAACACACTGGATGTTCAGCGACATGGCAGTCACTAGCTATTGTCAAAAGGGGTCACATTTCAAGTTGATGAACATAAGCCTCTTGAATCTTGAATCTTGTTGCAAGGAGCTACTGTGAATCTCTGGTGGAGCCAAACATTTATACTGAACAGAATTGTGAGCAACTAAGGAAAGTTCAGAAAAACAGCAGTTTGTAGACATCATTGTGTAGGAATCAGTCCTGTTAACCCTAACCCTAACCCTAACCCCAACCCTAAACCCTAACCCTAAATTTCTTACATGACATATTTGATACTGTACATGAAATAGAAACATGGATTAGCATCTGTAAATAGTGTGCAATCGTTCAAATGTGCCTATTGTGATGACACACATCATAACTCTGCTAATAAAAGTACCGTGAATAGCTTAACTTTAAATGGAGACTGTCAAATCTCTGCGTTTCAGTTGCGATCAGACTGCGCTGTCCTGGGTAAGAACATGCCTGCGGTGTCTGGAAGCCTCAAGCGCTCCCAGGAGCTTCGAGGTTGCATCCTCTCCAACCGGAGCAACTTCAGCCAGCTGACGCACATGTACGCACACACACACACATATACAGTAACATACTGTCAAAAGCAGAGTCTGATATAATGTATGTAATGCTCCATTAAAGGAGAAGAGACAATCAACATGATTCGATTAAAAAAAGAGTAATTTCTCACTCCCTATCCGCCACTTAACTTCCGTCCCCTTTTTTTCTTCTCTAAAGGCCTTTACTATCGTCTGAGGCAGAGGAAGTGTTCCAGAAGTGCGAGCGTCTCCTTGAGGAGTTGGACCAGCATGATGAGGAGCTCCTCTCGGAGTGGAACCAAGGGCTGGAAGAGGTCTGTCACACCCATCTCCAGGAACCGCTGCTCACCCTGGACGCCGACACGGGTCTGTTCCAGGTCAACTTCAGCCCTGCTGTAAGCAGAAAATGAGTTTTCAACCCATAGGGATCGCTAATAGAAAACAAACTCTGTAGATGTGAAGGAATTTGTCATGTTAGTGCTTATAAAGAGATACTTTCAGTACTGTTCTGTGTGAGTTTCTTGTGAAATGGCAGTACATCTCTCTCTCTCTCTCTCTCTCTCTCTCTCTCTCTCTCTCTCTCTCTCTCCCTCTTCCTCTCTCTCCCCCTCCCTCTCCCTCTCTCTCCCTCTCCCTCTCTCTCCCAGTTAACCTCAGTCCTGAGGGAGGTTAAGTATCTAAGCATGTTAAAGAACCACAACATCCCCAAGGCAGCTCTCCACCTTTACTCTAAACGAGAGACACTCCACATGGTGGGTTACTTGGTCCTCAATTTTGTTTATTTTGACATTGTTTTGATAGCATTATAAAATAAATCAGCTTGTATGATGAGTATTAATATTTGGATTGTGTCCCATAGTACTCCCAGACATTGACCATGGTGACCCAATGGTACAACCGGCTCCAGAGCACCATCCTGGCTGTGGAGCTGGGATTGGTCGAGGAGGAGATGAACAGGACCAGACAGCAGCTGAACCCTGCCCTGCAGGAGCTGACCTGGGTGCAGGATGACCTGTGGGATTACATCCAGACCACACGAGATCTGGTCAAGGTAAGGTGCATTCTTACACATGTTAAAGGTCGAGTAGAAACCCTTTGAGATTTCATTTTGTAAACATTTTCTCCTGGACTCTCACACACCTCTCATGAAGTACCATAACAAGGGCTGTTACACCACCAACAACATTGCAGTCAAAATTTAACAGCAAAACAATAGACAACTAGTTATTATTACCAATCTTGGGCAATGACTCATAAGCATCAATATTTCTCATTGTATTGCCGATCAGAAAAAGTTACCCAGGGTATCAGCAGCCAACTCTGTACACCCATAACAGGCGTATAAATAACCATTGTTGCACCCACTGCATTAAATATTCCCTCTTTTCATCTCCATCCTTAGGGCGTGTCCAGCCGTGTCCACAAAAGCAAGTCCCATGTGGATGCCATTCAGGCTCTGATGGGCAAGTTCAGCCACCAGGCTTGTATCACCAGGAAGAAGGGCTCCACCCTACTCATCCTCGCCGACATGGAGGAGAGCATCGCCAGGCAGTACACACTCACCACCAAAACCGGAGAACAAATACACAAGCTACTGCAGGTGCAAAGTCCACAGACAGAGGCTCAAACTATTATACAGTCAAATGGAATTTCTGCGGATGCTCAAAATATGAGACTGCAGAGACAAACAGCTAGACATAAGTAAATGTACATTGAAACTAGCATTGTTTTTCACTCAGTCGTTCACTCAGTCATTGTTTCAATGATCCAAACTTCTCCCTGTTCAGGAGAACCAGTCTCTGTTGGCAGTGTCAGACCCAGGCGGTGCGGCATGGCAGGCCTATACGGACTATGTCGACCGCATAGTGCTGGCAGGCTTCTCCAGCGCAGTCCGCTGCTCCTTGCAGTACTTCATGGACAACACGGACGCAGCCCAGCACATTATGCCGCTTTTTGAGGTCCAGCTGGTCCTTAATGCCAACGAGATGACCTTTGCCCCTTCACTGGACCTCAGCCAAAAAGGCAACTTTTATGATATCATCGACAAAATGGTGGCAAATATTACCAGGATGGCCTCCTTTATACCCAGAGTGGCCAATCATAAACAAAAGGAAAACTATAAAGTAGGTGATCTACAGTGAATTACTTTTTAAATGTATACACAGATATTAGCCTGCCTCCACAGCCAACCTTTTGCTTAACTATGAAGAGCTTCTTGCTTTCCCCCTTTTTATCTAGTCTGACATCGATGAGATGCCAGACTTGTCTGAGCTTTGTCACGCCATCCGAACTAGGGCCTGCACAGCCTTAGCTAAGGTAGGGTGGTGCAGCTGTTTCTCCCACCGAGAGAAAGACTGATTCAATCTGCAGACAATGTAAAAGATGATTCTACTTTTCCAGGTCAGGGTGTACCAGGGGTCATTTTCCAGCTACCGCTACCTGTGGACCGATGACAGGTCAGAATCTTGTGACATCACCCTTCTTGTCGGCCTTTGGTGTTGTACTTCAAAAATCTAAGTGATCATTTTGTTTTTCAGGTCGGAATTCATGAGACAGTTTTTGCTTTATGGCCACGTCCTGAGCGCAGAAGAAGCTGAGTTGTACGCCGACTATGAACTGAAGAAGAACCCCCCGACTCTGGAAAATTTCAAAGAGCAGGTTCCTCTCGTAAAATAGAACATGTCACAGATTTACGTGTGTTCTCCTGGCGGATAAGGTTTCCTGTTTTCTTTTCTTTAACACATTTCCAACAGTTCAATGAGTATGGAAAGAGTCAACTCACCTGCATTTTTAACATGTGACCACAGGGTCACTAGCCTGCGAATTCACTGGGTTCCATTCTTTTTCAGATTAACCTGTTTGAGTCTCTCTATGTGCGGGTGAGCAAGATGGAGGACAGGAGAGTGTTCTGCTGCTGGCTGCAACTGGACATACGGCCCTTCAAACACACCCTGATGAATGTCATCAAGAGGTGGAGCTGGATGTTCAAGGAGCACTTGCTCAACCACGTAAATGACAGGTTTGGCCAAAACACACACATGGTGAAGGTTTTCCAGATACTGAAGGGTCTGCAGTAGTGGGATTATAGTAGGTTTCATCCTTCAATCTTGTAGTTCAAGAGTTTCAAGAGTTTCAAGGGCCTTTTTTGTCATTGTTAAACTGTTAGAATTTACTTCTTTCTCTCTTTCAACCCTGTTATTTTTCTGTCCATCAGTGTGAGGGATCTGTCCACTTTTGTCCATGAGACAGCCAGTGGTCTGTCCAACAAGGTGTCCAATGGGGACTATGCAGGCCTGGTGGACATTATGGGTCACCTCATGGCCATACGAGACCGACAGATCAGCGATGAACAGCACTTCAAACCTCTCAAGTCCACTGCTGAGCTCCTCAAGAGCTATGGACAGCAACTCCCTGAAACAGTCTACACCCAGCTGGAGGTGTGTACAGGCACAAAAACACTCTGAAAACTCCCACCACCCCTTCCAATAATATAACGCCTTCACAGGAGTTGCCTGAAAGGTGGAAGAGTCTGAAGAAGATTGCCTTCACTGTCAAACACGAAGTGGCACCTCTGCAGTCCAACGAAGTCGCAGTCATTCGCAGGAAATGCATCCGCTTCGAGGTGAGAGTTCATGCACTGGTATGTGCAAGGGGTGAGGATCGGATTGTCAGGGGTATCAGATGTCAAAATGGCAGCAGAGTCAGATTGTAAACTTTCTCATTTTCTTCCCTGCATTATGTATGACTATATAGCCGACCTCCCAAGCCATCTCCCTTTCCATCTCCCACCACCAGCGACACCTTCACCTGCAGATCTGTAGTTTCAGTTGTAGATTTTCTACATGAATTTTCATATTATGCATCTGAATTACACTGTTTTCTCCATATAGGTTAAGCAGTATGAGTTCCGAGAACACTTCCGTACTGAGATTATATTTAAGATCAGTGTGGATGATCCATATAAAAAGATTGATAAGGTGAGATATGAGCACTGTAGTTTACATTATTTACAATATAATTTAGTGTTGGGACTGTTTGTCATTGTTTTAAAATGTAGAATACCATTAGAAAAGATCTGCATTCTCTGTCTCTAGTCCAACCGGTCTGTAGCTGTTATGGAAGCCGAAATGCAGAAGCTTCAAGATACAGCTGATCTCTTTGAGGTCAGCTTCCCCGACTACAAGCAGTTATGCCAGTGTCGCTCTGACATCATCCTGGTCAAAGCGGTCTGGGACATGGTCATCTTTGTTCAGGTACATCTCATAACAAACATCTACATACATATGGAAATATTGAGGCTCAAGCTATTAATATCACAAACGTTGAGGCTCATACAAGAAGACAGGTCTGCATAGTCAGAAGGTTGACCATCCTCTAAGCAAAGTAATGAATCTCTACTAGCTGCAGTTGTGTTGACCTTCAGGTTATTCCTGTGCATTGGTTTCCATTCAGAGAAAAATGTATTGAGGTCATTATGTTCTCATCCACTCTTTTTCCACGGCAGACTAGTATAGAGGATTGGACTAAGACGCCATGGAAAGAGATCAACGTGGAACTGATGGACATGGAGCTGAGACGGTTTGCGAAGGTACATCTTAAACATGGCTCGAATGCATCAGAAACATCAGGTTACAGCTATAAAATTAAAGAAAGTACCACTATTGCTTACTGCTTTTTGTGTTGTGTTGTGTTATGTTGTGTGCTAAAGGAGATGAAGACGTTGGATAAGGAGGTGCGGGTGTGGGACGTCTACATGGGCCTGGAGTCGACGGTGAGGAACATGCTGACCTCCCTGAGAGCCGTCAACGAGCTGCAAAACTCAGCCGTCAGGGAGCGACACTGGCAGCAGCTCATGAACACCACGGGGGTACTGGGATATTCTGCTCTGCCTTGTCACTAGGGTTGTGTCACTGGATATCCTAATGTGGAAACCTGATCACACAACCTCACACAGTTCTTCCCTTTGCCCTTTCTCATCTCAGGTGAGGTTTGTGATGGGCGAGGGCACCACCCTGGGGGACCTTCTGGAACTGCAGCTCCACCGCGTGGAAGATGAGGTCAAAAACATTGTTGACAAGGCGGTGAAGGAAATGGGCATTGAGAAGGTACGTTTTAGAGTTGCTTCGAATCACCTCCAGGTGAATTCCTCCACGTATATGCTTATATTTCTCAGGTTTTGGATTAAAAACCTCAGTACTGTCTGTCAGGTGTTGGCGGAGATCACCCAGACGTGGAGCGTGATGGATCTGTCATATGAAACTCACCCTAGCACAGGAAGCCCTCTACTCAAAGCCGATGAGAACCTCATTGAAACACTGGAGGACAACCAGGTGAGGGTGTTTCGTCAACTCAAGTCATGTCGAGTTTATTTGCGTTTAGGGCGCTCGCATAACTTAACCTCTACTTCCCGTGGCTCTGGTTTTAGGTGCAGCTGCAGAACATCTTAATGAGTAAGTACGTGGAGTACTTCCAGGCCGAAGTGAGTGGCTGGCAGAGGAAGCTGATGGTGGCTGACCTGGTCATCTCCACCTGGATGGCTGTCCAGAGGACCTGGGCCCACCTGAACAGCATTTTCACAAATAGCCACGACATCCGCTGCCAGCTGGCCAACGATGCCCAGCGCTTCGAGGGCATAGATGCTGACTTCCAGGTAGCAACCACACACATGGTATAAGAATGTCACACTTTTTGATATTGGTCTCTACGGGATTGTCCATGTCTTCATCACCTTCTCCCTGGGTTCCTCCCCTCTTTCCAGGGCCTGATGAGCAAGGTGGTGCAGAGCAGCAATGTGGTGGAGGTCACCAACCAGCCGGGCTTCCTGGAGCAGCTGGAGGCCCTGCAGCAGAGGCTGTCAGTGTGCGAGAAGGCCCTGGCCGAGTACCTGGAGACCAAGAGGCTCACCTTCCCCAGGTTCTACTTCGTCTCTGCCACCGACCTGCTGGAGATTGTCTCCAAGGGAACGCAGCCCAAGCAGGTGGAGTCCACGAGGCTGGGGGTCATTGTGCTCTCCACTTTGTACTTTTGAGATTCAACTTTAATTCAGATCGTGTGTGTACCCCAGGTAACTAGGCACCTGCTGAAGCTTTTCGACAACATCGCGGACCTCCGTTTCAAGGACTCGGAGCGTGATGGAGGTGACGGGGAGGGAGACGGGGAGGTGGTTGCCATAGGCATGTACAGCCGAGAAGGGGAGTACGTTCCCTTCTCTGAGCCTTGTGTCTGCGAAGGACAGGTATGAAAAAGAGAAAGTTCTGGGTTCAAATACAAAAACACTTTGTCATGGAGGTTTAAAATCATTTATTTGTGCGTTTGTTTGTATTTTGAGTGCTAGGTTCTTTCCAAGGCTCTTTCCATTAAATGTTGCGATATGAGTCATACCTTCTCTGTACGACTCTTTTCAAGTGAAGTTTATCGCTGTTCATCTGAAAGGACGCACAGACCTGTATGAAAGGACAATTTCTCCATTTCCTTTCTTGTTGGGTTAGATAAGACTAGATTAGATCAAATTAGACTGCATTTTGTTGCGACTTCCAGAAATTTTGGCTGCCGTCACTGACAGCACCTTTCACATCGCTTTATGCTACATTTCCTTTGCGATGGTGCTTGATAAATTAAGTATAACTTCCTGTCTTCAAACAGTACCTCGGCAGGCTGACTTTTAACCATTCATTGTCCTTCATTGTCCATAGGCGGAGTGTTGGCTGAGCTCCTTGGAGAGCACCATGCGCGGCACCATGCGAAAGGAGATCCAGGAGGCTGTGGCAGCCTACGAAGACAAACCAAGAGATCAATGGCTCTTTGACTTCCCAGCGCAGGTTTGTCCATTGACTACAGACGTTACAACTGTTTACACGGAGCCAGTGTCCATTTGTCCATTCCATTTTTCTCCTCCCAACACCAACAGGTGGGTCTTACTGGGACTCAGGTGTGGTGGGCCACAGATGTGGGCATTGTGTTTGAGAGGGTGGAGGAGGGCTTTGAGACGGCCTTGAAAGACTACAACAAAAAACAGGTACTGAGGAGATTCTAGTATATTTCACATCGTTCACACAGTAGTTTTTTGGTAACGCTTAATATTAAGGTCCTTGTAAGAAGCTTTAGTTAATAGGTAATAAGGTCCTTAAAAGTCTTTATTAACATGCTTGTTAACATTATTATGTGTTAATAAGACTATTTAAGTGTTTATTTATTAGCAGTTAACTATGCACTTATTAACAGTTAACTATACTTTTACTATGTGTTAATAAGACACATAAGTGTTAGTAATAGCATTTGTTAGCAGTTGACTATGCACTTATAAACAGCGAACTACAGTATGCTTTTTGCAGCAACTGGATCAAATTTGAGAATAATTTCTTATAAAGGTTAATAAATCCTTTATTATGCCCTTATTAACAGTTAACTACGCTTTTTGGAGCTCCCTACCTGGAATGAGCACTACATGTGGTTAAGACTGACAAAATGTGAATAAAAGATTACATGAAATACAATATTTTAGCGGTGAAGCACTAAAACACACTTTAAGACAGCTCTTTTGAAAAATTGTTTTTCCAGTTGTCATCACTTCCACATAAATGGCAGCCACATAGAACGTCCTCTTTAAAAACATCGCCTCAAACAGGCTTTTGACTGTGAAATGACTGTGTAATAGTCATTTTCAAGAATAAAGACTATGCAGTATATTTATCATTGAAAATGCTATATAAATAGAATTAAATATTTACACACATCGGCATTTGAGTCACAATGTTCATCTCACAAGAGAAACAATAAGATAATTTAATAAATACTGAGAATTTCAGTCACATATTAAGGGAGGTCCGGTGTCGCCGTTTGTTGATGACCCCACTCCGCGGACGTGAAGGGTCCGGCTGTACTGTGTGATTAGTGATGTTTAATATAACGTTGGCAGAATATATTTCACAATGTACAATTCACCTCAATGTTGAAAGATACTGTAACTGTACAAATAATTGTACTATTATTTCAAAGGCCTATTTGAGGCTATGTTTTATAGAACATTCTCTTCAAAACTAAAAAAATAATAATAATTCAAAAGATCTTAAGTGTGTTTTTGTGCTTCACCGCTAAAATATTGTATTTATATGCAATTTCTTATTTATATTTTATGAACCTTGAGCACATGTATGCCCATTCTTAACCTTAAAAAGGCATTGTTCTCATTCTATTTCAAGTAGCTGCAAAAAGCATAGTTAAAGGGGCAATAGACAACTTTTTTGCTTTTACTTATGATTTTGAAGTTAATGTTGATTGCACAGTGTATGTCGCTATAGAATAATGACACCATCAGCATTTAGATTGGTTCCCTTTAAGCCTCGATTTCACTATGTAATTTGGACGGCCACCGGGTACGAACACCCAGGAAAAATTAAGGATCAATTTATGGCACAAAGGGCGTCAGCCATTGGGGGGCGGGGGGGGGGGGGTCCCTGTGCACGGTTACGCGTTTTTGTGTTGTTACAATAAAAACACACTAAATTACACACTGTTATTATTGGTTTCGTTTGGAGGAAAGGGGAATGGGAACGGTCAGGGGATTGCGCAGTGGAGTGGGGATCGCAATGCTATGTGCCAGGGCGGGGCAAGGTGCCAGCACAAACAATTATACCACTTGGAAACACAAGGGGGGATGTTGAAAAGTTGTCTATTGCCCTTTAAATTGCTAATAAGTGCATAGTTCACTGCTTAAATGCTATTATTAACACTTTTATAGTCTTATTAACAAATTAAAGCATAGTTAATTGTAAAAAAGTGCACAATTAACTGCTTATTAATGCTATTATACACTTATATAGTCTTATTAACACATGATAATGTTAATAACCATGGTAATAAGGACTTAAAAGGGCCTTATTACATATTAACTAATGCATATTACAAGGACCCAAATATAAAATGTCACCTTTTTTTTATTGTTGGTTATTCTGTATAATGGGGGACACTGCAGTTCTGCATGCTAACAGTGTTAAGCTCAATGCAATGCTACAGATAGGATCAACTCGCCTAGCTCATGTGAAAAGTTCCTTAGACCTACAATAAACTATGACTGCTATAAAAAATGGACTCCAACATTTGATAGGTTCAATTGAACTCCTGATTGTTGTCGTTCTTGTTGTTTAGATCACCCAGTTGAACTCGCTGATCCACATGCTGCTCGGGGAGCTCAGCCCCGGCGACAGACAGAAGGTCATGACCATCTGCACCATCGACGTCCACGCCCGAGACGTGGTCGCTAAGCTCATCGCACAAAAGGTAGCACGTATTCATATGGTCGATATGGTGTTTATTTTTGTATTTTCTTTGGACCTATCCATGTCTCAAACATATCAAATAATTTGTCCAACTTTAAAGTGGTGATCCATAAGATCTTGCATAGAACTCTCCCAGAATTCAGTTGCCTTTCGCTTCTCAAACGTGGCCGTTCTTTGCATTCTTGTGGCGGATCACGTGCATAACACATGACAACAAAGGGCTTTTTTTCATACGAAGTGCTAGCTAAAAAATAAGTAACAACCGCAGGATTTTTTCTACACCAAATCATCTCAAGGATTATAACGTTAACGTAGTGGTTTGACTCGTAGGTGACTCAAGGACAAGCGTTTGCATGGCTGTCCCAGCTGCGCCACCGCTGGGACGACGAAACCAGACATTGTTACGTCAATATCTGCGATGCCCAATTCCAGTTCAGCTATGAATACCTGGGGAACACCAACCGGCTGGTCATCACCCCGCTCACTGACCGGTACACCACCCAAATGCATACTGTACTTAACTGTGTTGGTGTAATTGGTGTATTATTGGTACAATGGCAATATTATTCTGTTTTCCTTGTCTACTAGGTGCTATATAACCCTGACCCAGTCCCTCCACCTGACAATGAGTGGCGCCCCCTCTGGCCCGGCCGGCACGGGGAAGACGGAGACCACCAAGGACCTGGGTCGCTCCCTGGGCATCATGGTCTATGTGTTCAATTGCTCGGAACAGATGGACTACAAGGTGGAGAACTTTTCCAGTATTCAAGTCGATTCAAAATGTTCCGATCGCCGTTTGGTTGGTCTTATTATAGGTGTGTGTTCTCCAGTCCATAGGAAACATCTATAAGGGTCTGGCTCAGACCGGAGTGTGGGGGTGCTTTGATGAATTCAACAGGATCTCCGTGGAAGTCCTTTCGGTGGTGGCTGTTCAGGTCAAAACCATCCAGGATGCCATACGCAACAAGAAGCAGAGGTCAGTGGGTGGGCATAGATAGAAAAGGTATCTGTAGATGTGTAGGTCATTTATAAAGCCTTAATAATTATTTAATAAATTTAGGCCTGAAATGGAATAAAGTTATTATTCATCAGTTATTAGTCATTGCTATAATCATCACGTATACTGTTTACATATAGACATTTATTTATTAATTTAATTGTTGTTTGTTTGTTTAATTATTTATTTATTTGTTTAGAATCTATATTATATTATATTGTGCTATATCTCTTAAACTGTCTGTTACTTGGTTTGATTTTTATTTTGTTTCATATATTTTGTGAATTGAATGTATATAAACTTACTTCGGTACATACTTAATGTTTTATTAAATTGTTTGCTTCAAAAAGAAAAAAAATTTTTTTATTGTAAATAATTAATGAGCAACCATGAATAAAAGCAAAAAAATACAACTGCTACTCCGAAAGTACGAAATTGGATTGGAAATTGCAATTTTTCGGCCATATTTAAATGGCTGACTCACCCATTCATGCTTTTGTGTAGGTTCCATTTCCTGGGAGAGGAAATTGAGCTGAGGCCGACAGTAGGAATCTTCATCACCCTGAACCCAGGCTACGCCGGCAGGGCCGAGCTCCCGGAGAACCTCAAGGCACTGTTCAGGTCAGGAAGGAAGACTTCATTTAACTCATTAAGTTAGTTTTAAAACGGCAGTTGACTAATCACTTTCATGTGCATATAAAATTTGAACACCCAGGCCATGTGCCATGGTGATCCCGGACTACGAGCTGATCTGTGAGATCATGCTGGTGGCCGAGGGCTTCATAGACGCCCGACTGCTGGCGCGCAAGTTCATCAGCCTGTACACGCTGTGCAAGGAGCTGCTGTCCAAACAGGTGCACCACGGACAACTTTTCAACTTTGATTACAGATATACAGTAACTATTGAACCATAGTTTGCAATACTTACTGTATTACAATGTGTAAATTCTGCAACTAAAATTGTATATGTAAGGGATTTGCAGTCAGGTGGTTACTTTAAGATATATAAAAAAATATTTTTTTGAAATCACCCATCATATGATAACTATTCACTGTTATTAATGTGAAATTGGACATATTGTAATTAATCTCTTAAAGTCTTCCATTGTAGTTTCTATCAACATATCAGTGGTCATTCTTCAGAAATAACTTACAAGTATATATTTTTTAGGACCATTATGACTGGGGATTGAGGGCCATAAAATCGGTCCTGGTGGTGGCTGGGTCCCTGAAGAGACAGGAGAGAAGCCGACCTGAGGAACAGGTGCTGGTGCCTCACTCACACCAGTTTCAGCAATAAATAACATTCAAGTGAGTTGAGAAGCCCAAACTCTCCTGCATCCTCTGTCTAAGGTGCTGATGCGGGCTCTAAGGGACTTCAACCTGCCCAAGATCGTGACCAGTGACGTGCCCATCTTCTTGGGGCTGATCAGCGATCTGTTCCCCCAGCTCGACGTGCCCAGGAAGAGGGACCTCCAGCTGGAGAACGCCATACGGCAGTCGGTCAGTGAGCTGCGCTTGCAGCCAGAGGAGAACTTCATACTCAAGGTACCGGAAGGCGGTTTGTTTGTTCAGAACATGGTGGGAATAAAAAAAACTTAGACGTTATCCAGTGTTGCTTTTGAAGGGAACATAAACGACGTAGAATATCTTTACAATATGTAGTAGAACATTTTGAGATTTCATTTGTTTCTGTAGGTGACCCAGTTGGAGGAGCTGCTGGCTGTCAGACACTCTGTGTTTGTAGTCGGAGGACCAGGAACTGGCAAGAGCCAGGTACAGAATACATGGCAAGAGCAGCTAGTCAAGTCAAAATGTGTGATGTACCAAAATGGTTGAACCACCGGTCTAATTGTGAATATACCAATGGGCGCCAATGATTAATTGTATTATATCCCATGTTAGTCGTGGGATACATACTGTAGAATAATCATAACAGACCACTTCCCCTTTTTTTCTCCTCTGTTTAGAGTAATAGTCAATGCTCTAAAACAGTCTGTGTTGTGAAATTGCTTTTGTCTCTCAGATCCTGAAGACCCTCCACAGAACCTACGCGTACATGAAGATGAAAACTGTGTGGAGCGACATCAACCCCAAAGCTGTGACGACGGACGAGCTGTTTGGATACTTGCACCCGGCAACCAGAGAATGGAAAGACGGTGAGAGGCTGGAGCATGAAGGTTGACTGTTTTTCATTTAGCATTGACACCTCTATGGTTCGCAAAGCGAGTATGTTACATTTCCACCCTGGTTCGTCTATTTGCAAAATATCTTGAAAAGTATGAGTTGAACAATCATCAAATTTGGTGGAAATATTCTGCAGGTCCTGAAGAAGAAATAGACATTTTGAGTGTCTCGTGTTGTCACTGTCAGGTCTTTTCTCCTCTACCATGAGGGAGATGACCTCCATTGTCCACGACGGGCCAAAGTGGATTGTCTTGGATGGAGATATAGACCCCATGTGGATAGAATCACTCAACACGGTCATGGATGACAATAAGGTTGCCTTTTTTTTTTTTCACACTATCATTCTTTCAGGTTTATTGATCTAAATTTGACCTTCAATCAATCTCTGTCTAGGTGCTGACTCTAGCCAGCAATGAGAGGATCAGCCTGTCACCCTCCATGCGTCTGCTCTTTGAGATCTCCAATCTGAGGGCTGCTACTCCGGCCACCGTGTCCAGGGCAGGGATTCTATACGTCAACCCCCAAGACCTGGGTTGGAGCTTGTAAGATGCACAAGAAATTTGAACATTATTTTGTTCTCCAAATTGAAGTCATTTAATACGATGTGGCTTAACAGTTTAACAGCCTTCCCTTGGTTGTAGTGCTTTATCCAGAGCAAGTGTCCCAGAGCATGCACAGTAATTTAGCTGGTGGAGAGAAAGTGGCTCCCTGAGTGGAATTTTCTTTGAAATTAATTTCCATTTTCTTTTCCTAATCCTTGCAGGTATGTGACCAGTTGGATTGACACCCGGCAGGCCCAATCAGAGAGAGCCAACCTGACCATCCTATTCGATAAGTACGTGCCCTACTGCCTGGAGCAGGTCCGGTGCAATCTCAAGACCATCACTCCAATACCAGAGAACAGCATGGTGCAGGTCAGTGTACCAGATAGCATAACATCTATAACGTTCAAAGTTTTGTTGTGTTTTCCTGTTCAAATTGACTGGTTTCCTGTGCGTCTTTGCGTCATCCAGACGCTGTGTTCCTTGCTGGACTGTTTGCTGACAGAGGAGAACACTCCTGCCGACTCTCCCAGAGAACTCTACGAGATTTACTTTGTCTTTGCCTGCGTCTGGGCCTTCGGAGGAGCCCTCTTTCAGGACCATGTGAGTTTAAGATGAGCTCAAAGAGTTTTTTCTCATCAAACTCATCTTTTCAATCGGATAATTTCAATAGTTTTATTTGTTTTTCCATTTTCGGGTTAGCTGATTGACTACCGTGTCGAGTTCAGCCGCTGGTGGTCGAAGGAGATGAGGGCGGTGAAGTTCCCGTCGCAGGGGACGGTCTTTGACTATTTCATCGACGCAGACACAAAGAAGTTCACGCCCTGGAGCGAGAGAATGGTTCCGTTCGAGCTCGAGCCCGACGTCCCACTTCAGGTGCCCACAAAGAGTTTGAGAAAGTCGCATTGAGGAAGGATTGAGAAGGTCGATCCATTGGGTGTATGTTTTGACGTGCTTCTACATCCATGGTTGAGCATTGTGTCTTTCCATTGGGTTCTTTTGTGTTTCAGTCAGTGTTGGTCCACACCCCAGAGACGATTTGCCTGACCTACTTCGTGGATCTGCTTCTCCAGAGGGGGAAGCCCATCATGCTGGTGGGCAACGCCGGCGTCGGCAAATCCATCCTGGTGTCCGACAAAGTGGCCCGGCTAAAGGAGGACTACATGGTGGCCAAGGTCCCTTTCAACTACTACACCACCTCCGCCATGCTGCAGCGTACGTCTCATACATGTTGACACAGACGTTCTCAAGGGGCTTTGGTAAAAGTCAAGTTAGTAGTTAGCACCGTTAGTTCATAATTGGGAAAAACACCCATCACAAACGGGTGACAGGTCCTAGTTATTACTCAAAGTTTTACCATCCAGCCACCATGTGACCCTCAGGTGTTCTGGAGAAGCCCCTGGAGAAGAAGGCGGGCCGCAACTTTGCCCCTCCGGCCGCCAAGAGACTGATCTACTTCATAGACGACCTGAACATGCCCGAGGTGGACGTCTACGGCACCGTGCAGCCTCACACGCTCATACGCCAGCACCTGGACTACAACCACTGGTTAGGATTACACACACATATTTATATCTATTTCTCCAGAAAAGCACATATTACATTAATTGCTATTATTCTTATTATTATTATTATTATTATTATTATTACTACTATATTAATAATAATATACATTATTATTAATATATATATTAATTTCTATTAATCCAATTATTATTATTATTATATATTAATTTATATTAATATATTATTATTATTAATATGATAATAATAATAATAATAATAATAATAATAATAATAATAATAATAATAGAGTCAAATGAATGCATTCAGGTATGACAGACAGAGGCTGATGCTGAAGGAGATCCATCAGTGTCAGTACATCACCTGCATGAACCCAACAGCTGGAAGCTTCTCCGTCAACCCCAGACTGCAGGTGCACACATACACACACACAGACACACACA
The DNA here is from genome assembly GCF_960531495.2 of Zeus faber. Classification (NCBI taxonomy): domain Eukaryota; kingdom Metazoa; phylum Chordata; class Actinopteri; order Zeiformes; family Zeidae; genus Zeus; species Zeus faber. Next base: position 9,818,645 of record NC_137196.1, on the reverse strand, counting down.
CACACACACACGCACACACACACACACACACACACACACACACACACACATTGGTTCATCTGAGACCATCGTCCTTTGTGCTCATCTGTCTGTCTGTCTGTCTGTCTGTCTGTCTGTCTGTCTGTCTGTCCCTCTATCCATCTATCTATCTATCTATCTATCTATCTATCTATCTATCTATCTATCTATCTATCTATCTATCTATCTATCTATCTATCTATCTATCTATCTATCTATCTATCTATCTATCTATCTATCTATATCTATCTATTTATCTATGTCTGTCTGTCTGTCTGTCTGTCTGTCTGTCTGTCTGTCGGTCTGTCTATCCGTCTGCCTGTCTATCTATCTATATACAGTATATAAAACTCATAATAGCGCAGGGATGGTACAAGAGGAATTTCAAAACCATGCAAGCAACACACAATAGCAAAATGCATTTACACAAAGCTAAAAGTAAGAAGTGTCCCTCCAGAGACACTTCTCGGTGTTTGCCGTCCACTTCCCCTGCGGCGAAGCGTTGGCTACCATCTTCTCCAGCATCCTGTCGGCTCACTTCCTCCAGGGAGGCTTCAGCTTTGGGGTCTCTCGCTCCGTGGGAACCCTGATGCAGGTAAGAGACACCAATACAGTGGTTTTAATTTATTCCATCTCTTCTCTCCAATCATCAATATCTCATATCTCCTTCTATCTATTTGATCTGTCGCTATTGTTCTCCATGCCCAGGCAGCTATGTGTCTCCATCAGAAGATCAGTCAAAACTTCTTCCCCACAGCCATCCGCTTCCACTATATCTTCAACCTGCGAGACCTCTCCAACATCTTCCAGGTAACATTGGTGTTCTCCCCATCTCCTCCCAGCACCACAAAGACCTCAGCATATGAAAACAAAGCCCATATTTGAATGTCTTCCATTCATTCTCTGCCACAGGGGATCCTATTCGCCCAGCCCGAGTGCATCCGCTACCCATTAGACCTGGTCCACCTGTGGCTGCACGAGAGCTCCAGGGTCTACTCCGACAAGCTGATGGAGGAGAAGGACATGGAGCTCTTCAACAAGATCCTGCTGGACACCGGCAAGAGATACTTTGAGGTAGAAAACGCAGAGGAGGACTTGGATATTTGACTTTTTCCAAGGTGATATTCAGAATGAATTATGATAAGAAGCAGGGTTCACTTAGTTGAACTGAGTGAATTGAGTGAAGTCGTTAAGTGCATCTACCATGTTGCACCTTTTCTTCAGTTTCTGCTCTGTTGTGATTTCTTTGTGATATTAACATTTTTGTGACAAGTTTGTTTGATTTTGGTTTATGTTATTGTTTATTTATTTATTGTATAATGAAAATGTTTCTCATTTTCAGGTTTATTATGTAATGCCAATTCTTTCTATTTTATTCTTATGAATATTATCTATCTATCTATCAATCTATCTATCTATCAATCTATCTATCTATCTATCTATCTATCTATCTGTTTGTCTATACTTCCATTGTTTTCCAGGGCATAGATGAGTCCATTTTCATCCACCAGCCTCTGGTCTACTGCCACTTTGCCCAGGGAGTGGGGGAGCCTCGTTACCACCAGGTCAGTAAAGGAAAGTTGAGTGCTTATTAATTCTTATTATTTATTATTCTATTATTTATTCCTTATTATATATATACAGGTACTCCTCACTTAACGACCGAGTTCCGTTCCTAGAACCAGGTCTTTAAGCAAATTAGTCGATAAGGGAGGACCCGTGTTATTTCACGGTAAGGGGGCGTGGCCATTGTGAACGCTAATGTAGTGAATACTGACAGACTGCGGGAACGAGACTGAGACTGAGAACGAGGATGAGACGTATACAATGTATATGGTATATATAGTATATATAGTGTATACAGTGTATATAGTATATATAGTGTATATATAGTATATACAGTGTATATAATATATATAGTGTGTATATAGTGTATAAAGGGTCACCGTGGTATCGTGGTACACAGCGCACAATACAGACTGGTCGGAGAGCTTGTCGTCCGAATGGTTGTTAAACAGGTAGGTCATTAAGTGAGGAGTACCTGAAAGAAAAAAAAATAATATATATATATATATATATTTATATATATATCCCAGGCGTTGGACTGGGAGAAGCTGCAGAAGACGCTGTGCGACGCTCTGGAGCACTACAACGAGCTGCACGCCGTCATGAAACTGGTGCTGTTTGAGGAGGCCATCAAGCACGTGTAAGAACATCACCACCATCACCACTAATTGTCTAAGTTACAATTCATATTTTGCCTTAAAAGCAACAGATTGAGGCTAAATCTTTCTCAGGGCTAAAGCTAAGAATCTTTCTCACAGTAATTGTATCATATCATAGAGCATAGATGGAGGTCCAACTGGATTATCTAGAAATTATGATAACATTTCAAAGGTATTTAACAAAATGTTTTAATTTAAAATGTATGCATGAAATAAAAAATACGTACTCACACGGTAGGTGCCGTATCAGTCGCATTCTGGAGGCCCCCTACGGCAACGCCCTGCTGGTGGGGGTGGGCGGCAGTGGGAAGCAGAGCCTGTGCCGGCTGGCCGCCTTCCTCAGCATGCTGGAGGTGTTCCAGGTCACCCTGCGGAAGGGCTACGGCATCCACGACCTCAGGGTGACCCTCACACCCATACAGCGCCACAAAACAAACTATGTGAACCTATTCCCCGTCTTCTCTCTGTTGACCTTTTCCCTTCCCCTTCCCGTCAAGAGTGACATAGCGGCGCTGTACATCAAGGTCGGGGTGAAGAACATCGGCACGGTGTTCCTCCACACGGACGCCCAGATCCCCGACGAGCGCTTCCTGGTGCTTATCAACGACATGCTGGCCTCAGGTTCATTCACGCAATGTGTGACACGTTGGATGACTTGTATTTATTTTGAGATTTGTCTGCCTTAGATTGACCTTTAATTACTTATTTAATTAATTAAATCCTCACGCACTAATTCAACTTTCAATTTTGAATAATGTTGTAAAACTTTTTAGATGAAAATTATTTGACCAAATCGTACATGTTTAAGTGTGAGGAGAGTGTCGATAGCACTGGTTCTCCTCTAGGGCAGGGGTTCCTAAACTGGGGTTATCGGACCTGTAGAGGTCCATGAAGGAATTGCATGGGGTCTGCAGCAAAAAAAATATTTTCTTTATATGAACATTTTCATCACTGTCACAGCCAAAGCTTAATCTGCCAAGGGAACCTTGGCAGATTAATCTGCCAAGGGAACCTTGGCAGATTAAGTTTGATTCAGTTATCCCCTTGATAAATTTGGGAACCCGGGCTCAGGGACACTTGCCAAATGTTCTTTTACCTCACATGCGATTACCTCATGTGCTTGTCTGTCTTGTTGGTATTGGGTTTTTTTCTGTTCTGCAGGCGACATCCCAGACCTGTTCAGTGACGAGGAGACGGACATGATCGTGACATCTATCCGGATGGAGCTGAGAGGCCTGGGACTGATAGACACCAGGGACAACTGCTGGAGCTTCTTCATAGAGAGGATCCGGCGCCAGCTCAAGGTCTGGACACTGTCATGTACAATATATTAAAGGCGAGGTTCCAAAATAGAATGCTCACATTATAGTCATATGTTTATTTGTTTATTTTTTAAACAGGTATTACGGAACAGTGATATGAGATTTTATTCAAAACTACTTTACCTTGCAATTGACGCAGTACATCCAAAGTGTAATGTTGGATCCAGTACGTTGTCAATAGGAAGCGCCACAACTTCCTGTTTCTAGTCTCTTGCATTAGCGTGGATGCAGCCAAAAGAGCTTATTTGTAGAGGGGTAAAAGAGTCAATAGAAAAGAGATATATAGAAAGAGATATATATACACAGTGCATGGTTTGCGGTCAGTTCTGATTTTGGCATATGACATAATACTGTCTGATGATATTGTGAGCTTCTTATGTTTATAAGGCTCTAAGTGCACAGAGTGGAGATATGTATCGGAGTCTCTCCATTTACACATTGATGCCCTGCACCCACCAGAAAAGCACACAGACGTTTATTGCACGTGGAGATTTGAGCAGATTTGACACATTGACACAACAGAAAAGAAAATGGTTGTTTGTGCATCATCTTGGTGGGATAATGTGCAGTGTTGAGCAAAAGTGGAACGTAACAATTTAGATACATTTACATAATAGGCAACATTGGTTACAATAATAATAATATATAACAATAATTATAACAAATACATGGTGAAATTACACATGCATTATTATTATTATTATTATTATTAATGTTATTATTGTTGTTGTTGTTATTATTATTATTATTATTATTATTATTATTATTATTATTATTATTATTATTATTATTATTATTATTATTATGATCATCATTATCATCAAATTATTATTATTATTGTACATTTCCTCACATTCTTCAGTGCTTTTGAGGTGGGTGGGAGGGAGGTCAAGATGATCGTGGCTGTCTAATCTCCCTTCATTCATAATACTACACACATTATTCACCACAGTTAATGTCGTCTGCAGTTCTTAGCAATATATATATATATAAAATAAAGAAAAAGCATTATAAAATGCTTACTTGCAAAATGTATCACTTGATCCGTCAAGACAGTGATGTCATTGGCATATAAACAGGAAACTCTGTACGCAAAATCAGTTTGTATACAGAGGATATTTTGTTATATTTACGGAACCCAATATCATGCCTACCAGAAGTGTTTCATCTTATATCTACTTTTTTAAGCCATCTCAGACTATTCAATACACTGGACTAAAACCACGGTCTAACCACTCACTGGGGAAGACTGGAATGCTGTAACCCAGAAACTTCCCTTAACCATCACAATGGTTCTAACAACATTAGATACCTAAATATTGATATCTTCACCAATCTGAAGATTTAGCTGGTGTTCTCAGCAAGAAAAGAAAGAAGCTCCAAATAGTTGCCTCTATTTGTGGATCCAGCGCTTTCATCATGTCCCCGAAATGAAAGTCCTTGGTTACCCAAACATATGACACAATCGATCAGTCCTTTCACTATTTCCCTATTTTTCTTCACCTTTTCGTCGTGGAATTCCATTTCCCGGCGCACTCGTTGGTTGAGCTGCTGGTCCACTCGGGTTTCCCCGAACGTTTTCAAAAGCACCGGCGCTTGTAAGTGTCCGGCCAAGCTTTGGTGTCTCGTCGCTGCCTCGGTTAGACAACTCAACACCAACTCAACACCAAGTCTATCCGTTGCAAATAACAGACATTCCCAGCAATACAATGTGCAGTGTTCCTCGGAGGCTGCGAGCCAAGGGTACCGCTCGTAGTTGGTGATTTGAAAGTGGCGGACCAACCCTATCCCCTGCCGGAACAGGCTTGCAGGCTGCGGTGTTGGCAGACCTTTTCTTACAATGTCCAGCTTTCCTTGAAAAGATCGTCTTGAAAATTGCGTTAAGATTATATCTGCGACCAAATTAATTTCTTCTCCTCCTTCAGCCATTGTGGGTTGAAAAAACAATGAAACAACAGAACTATTTTAGCTTGTGAAGGTCGCTACGAATGCGGTTTAGCTAGTTCTTACGCTCCCTGCCCATCCGATCAAAGGACGGGAAATTGCTGACAATATTGAACGCCTGCTAGATGGTTCTGGTGTCGACAACTCAAAATCTGATTGGTTAAAGTAAGCTTCGTTGCCATTGATTTTAAGTTACAAGCACCCCCACTGTTGATTATGAAGGCTTCAAGGCATATTTCTTTGACATGGCAACACATGATGGATGAAATATGATTGGATAAAAGTTCTAATATAAACATACACTACTGGAAGCAGCGCAAACAAGAGAAAAGCTATGTAATGAAGATAATAAAAATTTGGGAATAATTAAATGAAGAGAATAGACATTTGGGAATAATTTAATACATATTCATGAATATAAATATATGAATATAAATATATTATATAAATATGATATAATGCAAGTCAGTGATTCCGATAGTTGTTTAGGCCAGCAGAGAAGGCCTTGCTGGCCCTGACGGCCCACCACTGCACATATTGTTAGGATAGCAGCAGTGAAAATGAAAAATAATAATAATAATAATAAACCTTGTATTTTCAATGACCCCAGTCCAACCAACAGTACATTCGTTAAATACTCTAAACTCAATAATCAATAATCAATTTGAAATACAAGAAACCAGGAATTAAACTCGCAACACTACAAAAAAAACCAAGACTGTGAAGGCCTTCTAGCCCCAAACTTCAGATAGTATTATTAAGCAAACTATTTTCAATTCATAATTAAATGGTTACAACTAGAGCAACGATCGGGCTATGGATGGACATGGACATTGAACAAACAGAATGTCAGGATTTATCAATATCTGATCTCCCATTCCTTACTGAATTAATGAAGAAACATAATTTCTTTAAAAACCCATTCATCGCAACAACTCTGTCAGCCTGGTGGAGATTCCTCAAACTCAGTGGTCACACTCTATCTGCAAACAAATTTACCCCCAATTGGCACAACGTGGCTTTTCTGGTTAACAACAGACCTATAATCTTCAGGTCTTGGAAACGACAAGGAAATACTCATCCATAAATTTTGAAATCAATTTGCTTATATCCTTCCTAACCTTAACCTCAATGATATTATATCGGTGGTCACCGTTTCCTACAATTCCCCCAACTACAGCAGTCTCTAAAAGTTAAAATAAAATTAACGAACAACAGCCTACAGCCACCTCCAATGATTGAACATCTCACACATATCGGTCATTTAAAAAAATCCCTTTTCCAGAATCAAAAACTTTTATTAAAAACAGATGACACTTTATCTTTACCTAGCATGGCATGGGAAAGAGACTTTGCTATTTCCACCGATATTAACCTATGGACACCTTTTAAATGACCCGCAACTCCAAAATGCAACTCATCCCATATAAGATTTTGCGCAGAGCTCATATCACCCAACACAAAATGTTCAAAATGGGTTTCTTGGATAAAGACGTTTGTTCTCATTGTTCCCCTAATACCAGAGATGACAATGTTCATGCCATCTGGCTCTGCCCACCTATCCTAGCATTCTGGACCAACATCACCAAGAAGTTATCAACTCTTCTTGGTAGCAGCATTCCAGTCTCCCCATCAGTATGGCTCCTCTGTGACCTCTCCTCAGTTGACCCACCACTTGAACACCACCAACCCATTTTGATTGCCTCAGCAATTGCCATAATGATATTGATAATGATAATAATGTAAATAAATTGAATATGATAATAATATTACTCAACTGGAAAAACAGAGATAATCTCACCACATCCCAAAATGTCTCTTTGTAAGGGGGGGCTTCATCCCCAAAATGGATGAATGGATGAAAATGATAAATTATAATGACCACCATATTGAGCGAAATAATCGTGATTAGCATTTTAGCCATAACCGTACATCTAATATAATTAACATATAAATCTCAGATTTTTAGATGAACATAATTCGTTTACATAGACGCAAGTGAAAGGCTCTTTATGCCCTGTTAAGTATTTGTTACTGCATTATGCTGTTAATAGGCAAACTCAACACTCCCCAGATCCCTTTTAAATTAAAACATTGAGACCCACCGGATGCAATGACAGCCGGATGGATTAAAGCACGCAGCAGCTCCAATAAGTAAATAGTAAATAAGAAAAAAAAAAAAAATATATATATATATATATATACAGTATACTGTATATGGCCTCTCTGTAGAGGCTATTGAGGGGGAACTAGATATTCAGTTTACTGTCTGACAGGACTTTTTAAAAAATGAAAACAATTCATTTAATAGTTGGTAACTAATGGATTGACTAATCATTGCATGCAGCTCAACAAAAGTATAATTATTGAATTTGTAAATCAAAACCATGAAGTAAAGACTTTGTTAACAGTAAAACAATAAGTGTTCAGAAGGATACATACACTGTTTAGCCTAGTTGTCGTTTGTACAAATTATTATTATATTCCTGGTGTTTATTTTATTCAATTGACTTTTATTTATTGACTTTTAATTAATTAATAAAATGTTGTTTTATTTTACGTCTCTCTTCCACAACTGAACCCCACCTCCTCCTCTACCTTACCGCTGTCTCCGTATTTTCAGGTGGTCCTGTGTTTTTCCCCAGTGGGGTTCACGTTGCGCACCCGTGCACGGAAGTTTCCGGCCCTGGTGAACTGCACGGCCATCAACTGGTTTCACCCCTGGCCTCAGCTGGCCCTCCAGTCCGTCAGCTCCACCTTCATAGAGAAGATACCCGCACTGGAGGTAGCTGGTTTGCCTACTGTACCCCTGTCTTCAATCGTTGTCTAAAGATGTGTACTCTAAAAGTCTACCTAGTCTAATAGCCTTGAACCATCTGTGTGTATGGATGTGTTATTCCCTGTGTGTATGTTTCCTATATCAGCCAAATATCCGAGCTTCTATCAGTGACTTCATCTCTTTCGCCCACACCAGTGTCAATGAAGTAAGCGCCATAAAGTCATTACCATTCCTTTGACGTCCCTTCCTTATCTAATCTATGTTTTGTCTAAATATACTCATAGGTTAGCATCAAGTACCTGCAAAATGAGAAGCATTTTAACTACACCACGCCCAAGAGCTTCCTGGAGTTCATAAAGCTCTACGGAAACCTGCTGGGAGCCAAACGCAAGGAGCTGACGCAGAAGATGGAGAGGCTGGAGAACGGCCTGCAGAAGTTGCTGACCACAGCCACACAGGTGAGGGACATTCAGGGTATTGACAGAACCCCGGACTCACCATCTACCCACCTAACTACCTCTCTCCTTGTGGCTCAGGTGGAGGACCTGAAGGCGAAGCTAGCGGTGCAGGAGGTGGAGCTTTGGCAGAGGAACTCAGACACAGAGGCTCTCATCGAAAAGATCGGGCAACAGACCTACAAGCTTAACCAGGAGAGGGCTGTGGCCGACGCTGAGGAGCAAAAGGTACGAGAGTGTTTGGACAAGTGACTTCCAACCTGTATAAGAACATGTTGTAGCAACTCAGAATTTCCACATTTTAACCAGTGTCTACAGTAGTCTACGTGATATTCAGGTATACCCCATATACCCACTAAGAAAGCTCTAGGATTTCCTTGGAACATCTGCAAAATGCACAAGGATACATAACAATATAGTTTTGTGAACATTCACTTCTGAGATTATGTTTCACAATTAGCAAGTGGATTATAACTGCAATAAAATAAGTTTGCAGGGGAATTGCCAGTGTACGGGCACATCCTTACAATTTCACATTTTCATTTAACACTTTAAATTAAAAAAACTGGCGTCCCACAATTATTTTAAGTTTGATATTTATTTAAGACTGATAATTGCACAACAGGCAAGTGTAAAGCATTGGCAGAAATGCGTAATGGGGGAACCATCTCCGCTGACACTGAAGCCCCATGCGTCATGTGTCAGAGGTTCCCAACCACCGGGATATGAGAAGGCGGGTGAAAGTCTCGATCCTCTCTCACTTCACCTGCGTCCGTGGTGCCTCAGAGCCGCAGGTGGGTAATGTTGACTCATACCCATGACAAATTCCAAGTGGGACAAGCTATGGTACGACCCCTTCGTCCAACCAACGAGAAAGGACAGCCAAGGATCAGGAAAAAGTGCCCATAATTTCCTTCCCCACTGGACAGGCCAGTACAGACAAACTCTCATCTGTGGTATAACAAATTTAGGATCAGGAAGGAACAGAAAGAGCCGAATCTTAAATGGGTCCACCGCAACCAGATGAAATCACACCAGAACCCCATGAGAATCAGAGAGAACGCCTAAGCACAGGGTGCCAGTGGCTAGTAGTCAAGCGAATAGAAAGATTATTAATGTGCTTGTGTGGTATTCAGTATAGAAAAAATGTGAAAACCAGAGATCACTAAACCAGGCTATCGCCAATATTATATCAACCGTTAGCGTTTGTCAGGTCAGGTTGAGTCACTTCGACCCATCAGACATTAGTGGGTGTAACCCAACACATTCCAAGAATCCCATCCCAAAAAAGGAGTTGGAGTGTCAAGGTCATAAAACACGCTGAGGCAGACACAACCTATGTGCTACAGCAGCTACAAAGTTCATTATAACCCAGTCCGAATTGAGCAGACACAATAAGAAACCTAAGTGATTTATTGGGGACTGCTGGTCACTACGGCCCTCGGGTCCTGGTTTAACACGGGACTCTAACACGTATAACACTTTCAGCCTATCTACAGTCAAATGTCATGTCAAAGGATTACAAGTTGAAATCGCTAATAACAAGGCTCAGATAAGTCAACGGCAAAAACAGCGACAGACTATTGGCCAGACTTTACAAGCCACGGTTTTGGTAGTGAACAAGCACAGCCCTTGACAAGACCCTTCACGCGGTAAACTCCCTAATTTCAAGCGCCCAGGTTGACTATATTCACACACAGCTCATCAGTTTCTTGATTTCTGACATGTTGCGAGATGTAGGACCCTCAGCGGACACTCTGTCCATGGGTAAGATGTCCCATACTGCATCCCTCTCTCCTTGGTGCAGGACCCCCTAACTACAGCTATAGTCATACCCCATCAGGGCCCCCAGGGAAAGTTATCAAGTGCAACTGCTACCTACAGTGTTCGGTTAAAGTGAAGAAACAAAGTTCGAGATAGATGAAAAGAATAAAAAACCTGACTGGACCCACTAGTACGGGTAACCCTTAAGGTACAGTAGGACCCCCTTAGAGAGGTTATAGAGAGAGCAATAGAGAGTTTTTCTTTTCTTCTTCTTTATTTTCCTTGTTTTGTTTGATGCCACGCCTATAACCAACATCACCTGTAACCCTCTTCTTCACTGTTGGAGATCCCTGAACAGCGACCATCGGGCCGATAGGGGAATTGTCGAACTTTAAAAGAGAATAAGCTTTCTTTCACCGAAAACCCACAGCAAGACAATGATCTTGTAAGATCAAGCCAATTAACAGATGGAGGCAACGAGGAGAGCAAACATAATTTATTATTTTATTTAAGTTGAAATGGTTGGATTAAACCAAATGAACGCTATAGAGTTTTAATTCAACACTTGGGCTTTAAAACGCACACTAAATTCTATTCTATTCTCCGCCAGAGGGCACTGTCAGGTAACCAGACTGACGAGGAGTGTAGTAACACTTTTCAACACTAGAGGGACAGATTAAGCATTCGGGTGCTACTTCTTCACCCCGCCAGAGGGGCGTGTTTATTGTTTTTTCCAAGGCGGGCTGTGTCGCCACCAGATGGTGGTGTTTCTCTCAATCGCAGAGTGAGTTATTTACACCTCCAAAGCACTACGGGCGCTATTGGATTGCAGCAGAGCCAGCGCCCTTCATCCAGTGGAGCCTATGTAAACACAAAATGGCGGCTACTAGTTTCACTACGGGCCTGTCCCCATTAAACAAAGAACTCTCTACATGCACTGTGTAAACACTGGATTCAAATCTCATTTAGAAGTTTAAATCTCCTTATAGGTTGGTCGCAGAGATCGTGGCGATCTCTAGTTATCTAGTTATGTCGATCTCTAGTCATCTCACCATTATCAATAGCGCGGAGCAGTGAATCTCACTTTTGGTACAAAGCACCAACAACATTTTGTCTGAGACCCTATTAAATACTCGTCAATCAGGCCTTAAACCAAAAGCGTGCTTTGAGGTTTTAAAGTATTGTAGCGACCCAAGGGGGTGGGCCCAGACCGTTTAGTTATGTTGATGCAAAGGATTATGGGTCTGGAGATGTTATGTGTCCCCATCGTGTCTTATTATGTGTTTTCTGTGTTGGGTGGTGACCCAGACTGCGTTGACTTGTTGTTGGCTAGCACAGGACCGTGACGTTGACTGACATAGCCGGATATGGCCTCAGGGGTTCTATGTGTTATTGTCTGTGAAAATAAATGCAAGTTGCCCCTTCTGGTTTACAGTGTGTTGGATGCAGGCAGTGGCCTATTAAAAGAATGGTCATTCTTAAACAAATTAATTCCTTTCATGGTGCACGCTAGCTACATTGTTGTCTGTGGGATATGGAGCAAATTAATCGAGTGCTCTGTGAAATAGCAGATGGCTATATGAGAACTGCAATGCTGTCAGCTGCCTATGAAAAGCCACCAGCGACACCTATGCCTGGGGTTCCGTCAACCATGGCTGCACCTTAAACCCCTGCTACGCTGCCAAGGTACAATGGAGGGGAGCCCCAAGGGAGCCCTATCTCGCCCAGGTATGGCATGCTGCACGGTACAGCCGATGGGGAGACGAAGAGGCCGCCGTCCAGCTGGCACTGGACGCTGCTAACCTCAAGAAGGAGAGAGCCTGGGCACCCTCCCAGCAGATGTGCCGCTCACGCTTAAAGTGGTCACCCATAGTTCAGCGCAGCAGACCAGGAGGACCTCACCTTCCTGCGGGCACTGTCACCGGAGCGCCTATGCCAGCCTCACTGCATCCCGGTACAGTAAGCGGAGTGGGCCGAGGCACCCCCGTCCCGACCACGTGTGAGCAGCAGACCACAGGGCAACGAGCGGACGATGACAGAGAGCCTGTCTGCCAGGTGCCACCTCCAGCCCTGGCGAGGACCATAGCCTGTGACTGGTCGGCCTCTGCACCCAGCCCTCATTCCCATCCACTGCCAGGAAACGACAGCGGAGTGGAAACCGAGGAGGTTGAGGGTGAGGGTAACCCCGCTCCCAAACCCGACTCCCCTCCAAGGCTGATGCACCCTGGCGGGCCGCCTTGCCCACACCAGGGGCCTCTACGTGGACTGTGAACTTGATGCCCAGGTTTGCCAAGCCCTTGTGGACACTCGGTCCAACATCACCCTCATCCGTCCAGGAATCCTGCAGGATGTGGGGGATACCCTCTTCAGCCTGGACCCCTACTGCTGTCCAGATGATGTCAGTGACGGGGGGGAAAAGTCAGTATGAAGGGCACGAAACCAGTGCGGATTAACATTGGAGACCAGGAGATGCATGAGTTCTGGTTATCCCACATCCAGGACCCATGCATCATCGGTCTGGACCTGCTGATCTGTTGGGGCGCCCAGGTCGACCTGGCCTAGGCCACGCTCACCATTGGCTCAGCCACCATAAGGCTTCACCCAGGCCCGAGAAGGAGGACTCGGGGAGACCACCGGCCGGGGGATCCCCTACACCGCTTACCTCTCTTCCCTCTAGACCTGCCTGGCAGTCCAGGAGCTGTGGGAATGTAGCCGTGAGGGACTCACCAACAGCATCGGATCGCAAACAGCATCGGAAGCTAAAGGAGCTCCTCGACGACAACGTCAACATCTACGTCGACGAGGACTGTGTGCAGACAGGGTTGGTCCAGCATGCCACTGACACTGGCTCATCCCAACCCATCCGCCTGTGGCCCTACCGTCTGGCCCTGGCCATGCATCGCGTAGCGGAGGAAAAGATATAGGAGAAAAGATATGCTGCAGGACTCATCAAGCCTTCAGTGGACAGCGCCAGCCATTCTGGTGAGAAAGAAAGATGACAGCTGGAGGTTCTGCGTGGACTATAGGCGTCTGAATGCTGTAACCACCGAGGACTCTTACCCACTACCCTGCATTGATGACACCCTGGATTACATTGCAGGTTCCAGCTGATTCTGCTCTGAGATTTGCGCAGCAGCTACTGGAAGTTGAAGGTGGCGGAGGAGGCCCAGCCAAAGATGGCGTTCACCATCGGGCAAGGCTGTGGCAGTTCCAAGTCATGCCATCTGGACTCTGTAACATGCTAGCCACATTTGAGAGGTTGATGGAAAGGGTGATGGCAGCCGTTCCCCATGATCACTGTGTGGTGTACCTGGACGACCTATTGGTACATGCCAACAGTTTCGATGGGGCCTTAGCCAACCTGCGGGAGGTTTTCGCTGCCATTCAACAGGCCATGTTGAGGCTTAACCCGAAGATGTGCCATCTGTTCTAGAGAGAGACAATGTTTCTGAGGCATGTGGTCAGCTCGCACGGGATTGCTACCAATCCCGCAAAAGTGGTTGCAGTGATGCAGTGTCGCGGTGATGACCAATCTCGGTGGTCCGAGATTGGTCAACTCCGACTACTGTCAGCGAGCTGCAAAGCTTGCTATGGACTTTGCCACCATAGCCAGCCTGCTTCACTGCCTTACCGACAAGGACCGCCTCTTCTGCTGGGATGACATCTGCAATGCGGCCTTCACCCGACTCCAGAGCGCCCTGATCAAGACCCCTGTTCTGGCCTATCCTGATGCCCTGCAGCCCTTCATTGTGGACACTGATGCCAGTAACAAGGGGTTGGGGGCTGTCTTGTCCCAACAATAAGGGGGTGAGGAGCAGGCGGTGGCCTACTACAGCCGGGCACTGAGCCGGGCCCAAAAGCACTATTGTGTCACCCAGCGTGAGCTGCTTGCTGTCGTCCAGGGGTTTCGGCACTTCCGATCTTACCTGCAATGCAATCAGTTCCTCCTACACACCGACCATGCCTCTCTCACCTGGCCCCTGAACTTTCGTAACCCTGAGAGCCAGGTAGGCTGGTGGCTGGAGGTCCTACAGGGTGTTGACCTTGAGGTGCAACACCGGCCAGGACATCAGCATGGTAATGCCGACACCCTCTCCTAGCGCCCCTGTGCAGCGATTAAGTGCCATTACTGTTGCCGTCAGGAGGAGCGGGATCGTTTGGCGCTGGTGGTGGCGGCCATCCAAACCAGCAGTCACAAGGGGTGGCTGGTGCAAGACCAGGGCTGGCTGGAGGAAGGATGGTGACAAGTGTGGGTGGAGGTGCGGCACATTTCACTAAGTGGCTTGAGGTGTATGAGGTGCTGGTGGAGGAGATGTTGCCCATTTCGGGGTTCTTGCTGAGCTCCACAGTGACCAGGGTGGGAACTTTGAATCCCAGGTGTTCGGTGAGGTGTGCAGGTGGCTGGGGGTGAGCAAGACGAGGATGACGCCCGCTGCACCCCCAGAGCAATGGGCTGGTTGAGCAATCCCGCCAGTGTACGCCTGCGGCACTCATGTTCGGGCAGAAACTCCGGACGCCTGTTGACCTGGTGTTCAGGGCCCCGCCCGAGCCCAAGAATGCCGGGGGCATAGAACTGGACTACTATCGACGGCTGACAGACTGCCTGAATATTCAGCCAGGAATATTCCCGCCAGCCCCAGACCAGTTCAGGGGTGTGGCAGAAGGGAGCCTATGACACCTGCTGTCAGGGGGGGAGCCTTTGTGCTTGGTGACAGGGCGCAGGTGTTCTGCCCTACCAGCACAAAAGGGGTGTCCCTCAAGCTGCGCAGTCACTGGCAAGGACCTGGGAAAATACTGGAGCAGATCACTGACATGGTGCGAATGCCGGGTCGGGGGCGCGTGGTGGTGCTGCACAAAGACAGACTCGCTCCCTATCGGCCCTTTGCCCTCCTTCTGCTGGGGACGAGGGCGAGCACAGCACCAGCGCACTGTGCCCACAGAGAATTCCTCTGTGGAACGCCAGAGGCCAGTCCGTCGGCGTCACCAACCGGGACATTTCGCAGACTTTGTATTGTATGTTGGGGTCGTCGGGGGCGACTGACCCTTCAGGTCGGGGCTATGTAGCGTCCCAAGGGGGTGGGCTCAGGCATTTTGGTTATGTTGATGCAAATGATCATGGGTCTGATGTTATGTGTCTCCATTGTGTTTTATTATGTTTTGTATTATTCAGGATATTCTGTTGGTGTTGGGCTGGGTTGTTTGTGTTGGTGGGTGACCCCAAACCGTGACGATGACTGACGTAGCCAGTTATGGCCTCTGGGGTTCTATGTGTTATTGTTGTCTGTCAAAATAAGTGTAAGCTGCCCCTGCTGGTTGTGCGGTGTATGGGATGCAGACGGTAGCTTATAAAAAGAAGGCTCTGTCTTGACCGAATAAAAGAAGATAAAACATGCACAAAAATAAATCTTTGAAATGCAAGAAGATAATCACACATGTATATGAATCTCTGGAATGCAAGAGATAACATCACACATGTGAATTAATCTTTTAAATGCAACGCAAAAAATTGCATCCCAAATGAACCTTTAAAATGAAACAGGTGGTTGCTAGGGGACCTGCATCACCTAAAAAATGCATTATGGTCATTATCATTAATTTAGACATTAATTTAAGTCCGATCTTACTGTTAGGGAAGCATAGAGTTCAGGGTATGTAAACCATTTTTCTGCCAAATGGCCTACAGTTCACCAAACCAGCCATTTGTTCTGGGGTTTCCTGCTATTCACAGCAGGGGAAAGGTTGAGGAGAAAATGCCCAGAGATGACTGTGTCTGCTCTCTTCTCTCAATCTGTTAATTGGCTTGATCTCACAAGATCATTGTCTTGCTGTGGGTTTTTATGGTGAAAGGAAGCTTATTCTCTTTTAAAGTTCAGGCCTCAAAGTATACCCGCTACAATAAATTACACTACACCACTGATTTTAACCTCTGCCATGCTTCTGCTTCTGCCCACATTGTCTCATCGCTTCATGAATTCTTAATGTGGTCATTCAGGTGGCAGCCATCCAGGCGGAGGTGACCAAACAGCAGCGGGAGACGGAGGAAGATCTGGCCAAGGCGGAACCTGCCCTGCAGGCAGCCAACACAGCCCTAAACACACTCAACAGGGTAATACACACACACCCATACAGCACACAGTGTCCTAATTACCATGTGTCTCTTTGTGAATGTGTTTGTGTGTACGTTTTCCAGTTGAACCTGACCGAGCTGAGGACGTTCCCCAACCCGCCAGCCATCGTCACCAACGTGTCGGCGGCTGTCCTTGTGCTGCTGTCTCCACAGGGTCGCATTCCCAAGGACCGCAGCTGGAAGGCCAGCAAGGTGGTCATGAGTAAGGTGAGGAAATCAAAAAAGTTGTCCAGGAAACTGATACAAATGATGAAGGATGGGCCACTATGAATGTATCCTATTGGACCAAGTAACGTTGTTAAGACGGGGGTTCATGTTAAGACGGGGGTTCATGTTAAGACGGGGGTTCCCAAACCATTTCTTGATAATGCCCCTTTGGCTGACTGAACTCTGAATGAGGACCTGTAATACATTCAAGGACCCTTAGGCTAGCCTCAACTTAAGCCTACACTTGTGTACTATTTAATGTACAAAATTAGTGGGAATAAATACTTTTTAAATTATTTAAAATGTTCAAATCTGTTTTAGTATCCTATTCACATGAAAGAAAGCAAAAGGTTTGAAGGTATTCGCACTCATGCTGACACTGTATACTGTACTGTATGTATACACCCCCCCCCCACACACACACACACACCTAGGTGGATGACTTCCTGCAGGCGCTGGTGAACTTCGACAAGGAGCACATCCCCGAGGCCACGGTGAAGTGTGTGAGGGACGAGTACCTCAGCGATCCAGAGTTCAACCCCGACTTTGTACGCTTCAAATCCTCGGCCGCGGCGGGGCTCTCTGCCTGGGTCATCAACATCATCCGCTTCCATGATGTATGCACGCACACATTGTCAGAGATTGTTTTTTTTGTTGTTCAGAAACTATTTCTGTCATTTCATAGGCTTTTCTCCTTACCCATCATGCTGCCTTGGACAGATGTATGTAAGTAATACATCAATTCGATTTGTATAGGATAGAATATACTCTAGAACATGTAATGTATGTATTGAATAGATTATATGTATTGAATAGATATGTTAAATACATAATATACTTCATGTATTCAATAGATATGTATAGAATATGTAATACATACAGAATGTACTGATTATATAATATATGTATTGAGTAGATTATATGTATTGAATAGATAAGCACAAGGGACAGATAATATCACCTGAACAATGTGTGTGTGTGTGTGTGTGTTTGTGTGTGTGCAGGTGTTCTGCGAGGTGGAGGTGAAGAGGATGTGTCTGTCTCAGGCCAACGCCGACCTGGCCGAGGCCGCTGAGAAACTGGAGGCGCTCAGGAAGAAGCTAGCCGTAAGTCGTGGTTGTCATCGTGTGGGGCCTGCTCCCTATTGAGGGCATGGGGGTACTGCAGAAGGGGCACAGGGGATCGACTGAGGGTAAATTATGTCACTGGGAACTGAAATCGTAGACTGAATAAATCTGATATTACATTCTTGATTAATTCATTTAAATCATACATTGCAGTACATTATGCATTTTTGTATTAGATATTTCATATACACAAAGTTATAAGTTAACTAAGGTAAAAAAAAAAAAAACTGCTCCATCAAACTCTGTTTATTGCCCAGGAGCTGGACGGCAGCTTAGAAACTCTGACGACAGCGTTTGAGAGCGCCACCTCAGAGAAGCTACGCTGTCAAGATGAAGTGAACTGCACCAACAACACCATCGAACTGGCCAACCGCCTGGTCAAAGGCCTGGAGGTGAGCTGAGGACACCACGCTTCAGGAGACGCCTCTGTGACGGTCGATTTCACATTTCATTGTTTTTTATGCCTTGTTTCCAGAGTGAGAACATCCGCTGGGCCCACTCGGTGGCCCAGTACCGCGAGCAGGAGGAGACTCTCTGTGGAGACATCCTACTGACCGCAGCCTTCATCTCCTATGCCGGCTCCTTCTCCAAGAAGTACCGGAAGGAGCTGGTGGACAACCTCTGGATTCCTTTCCTCTTCTCTCAGAAGGTTCGCTGGGCCTAAAAACACATGGGGTATTCCAAAGATCCCCAAAATACTTTGAAAGCATATCTTTTCCACACCCCTCTGCCTCTCAGGTTCCCATCCCCATGACGGAGGGCTTGGACCCGGTGTCTATGCTGACCGACGACGCCACAGTGGCCCAGTGGAACAATGAGGGGTTGCCGAGCGACCAGATGTCCACTCAGAACGCTACCATCCTCACCAACTGTGAGTGTTGGTGTCAGTCAGCGTCCATGTCCATGACACAATATTCAGAAATTCAGGTTCACCTTAAACAAACGCAGTGATTTGTATCACGACACCAAGTTAGCCATCACTTTTGGAACTCCCAAGACTACCATATATATATAATCTACATTAGGATGTATATTATTTTAAATTCTTTATGTATATATAAGTATGTTTACATATTATTATTTATCTTTCTAATCTTTCTAATACATTTTTTAATTACCTTTATTAAATTATATTAATTATATGTTAGGACAAGGTAATAATAATTGAAAAAAATACCTTGTTTTGTTTGGTATTATTTGTGAAACTGTGTTCTTCTCATGTGTGTGTGTGTGTGTGTGTGTGTGTGTGTGTGTGTGTGTGTGTGCGCGCGCCAACCCCCCCATCCCCAGGTGAGCGCTGGCCTCTTCTCATTGACCCTCAGCTGCAGGGCATCAAGTGGATCAAGAGTCGCTATGGCAACAGCCTCAAGGTGGTCAATCTGGGCCAAAGAGGGTGAGAGGGCAATCCTCCTTTACCCTTCATTCAGCCATAGCCGAAGGAGCAGATTAGTAGAAAAACTGTTTGGCAGCAGGCCCTGCTCCAGACTGAAAATGTATTTTGGGGAAAAACACTGGGAAATAACTGCTGTTTTGATTAATTCACACTTTGATTATATTAGTGGAATTCACGTGGGTTTATTGTGTATTCTTATACTGCATTTTAACCAGGTATTTACCGTTCTCTGTAGTCCCACATCCTCAGCCTCTAAATATGAATTAATGTATTTTACATGATGTGTCTCCCACAGCTATGTGGATGTGATCGAACAGGCGGTGGTGACGGGGGACACCGTCCTCATCGAGAACCTAGAGGAGACCATTGACCCCGTCATAGACCCCCTGCTGGGACGGCACACCATAAAGAAGGGCAGGTAATGGCACCTGATACATTGTGATGCCATCTGCGCACCATGGTTTCAGAAAGACTGCAGTAAAATAACAGACGACAAATAATCAGAAGACAATGGAACAAAAGGGTCTGTGTAAATGACTTTCCTTCAGTCCATATCTGAGCCGATGCCTCCAGTTTAGGTGCACCAGAGCATTATTAGCCTCACCCCGCCAAACGCCCCCCGGAGATCATGCCCATGTTATTGGATTTAAGTTCACATACCAACAACAGAATCACTATGGCTCAGTCTTTATATCCTTTGTGTCTGTGTTGGGTGTAGGTTTCCTAACCCTTCTACCACTTTGTCGTCCTATGCCTCAGTTGCATAAAGGTGGGCGACAAGGAGTGCTTCTTCCACCCGGGCTTCAGGCTGATCCTGCACACCAAGCTGGCCAATCCGCACTACAAGCCCGAGATCCAGGCCCAGACCACCCTCATCAACTTCACCGTCACCAGGGACGGTCTGGAGGACCAGCTACTTGCGCAGGTGGTCAACCAGGAGAGGCCTGACCTGGAGCACCTCAAGGTGGGTCCCGGCGCAGCTGGACCAGGCTCCTCCCCTCTCTGAGATTGGTTGGTTCTCTGAGATTTGCTCTTGAATCGCCTTGGTCTTCTCTTCTTTCATTCTCTATCCAATTGAATGTGGGTTTTTTTTAGAGTGATCTGACGAAGCAGCAGAACCTGTTCAAGATCGAACTGAAGCTCCTGGAGGACGAGCTGCTGACCAGGCTGTCGGCCGCAGAGAGCAACTTCCTGGGAGACAACCTGCTGGTGGAGAAGCTGGAGACCACCAAGCACACTGCGGCCGAGATCGAGATGAAGGTGGGTCGGGTGGGTGCGAGTCGCAGTAGGTTCATCGGCGGATAACTTTTTTTTCCGTCCCCCTCTCCATCCCAGGTCCTGCAGGCCAAGGTGAACGAGGTGAAGATCAACGAGGCCAGAGAGCACTATCGCCCCGTCGCCGTCCGAGCCTCGCTGCTCTACTTCATCATGAACGACCTCAACAAGATCAACTCCATGTACCAGTTCAGCCTCAAGGTAAAGCTGCAGCAAAAATGGTCACAAACCACATGTCTACTCTAAGACAACGGTTCTCCACCTGGTTTTGGTCAGGTCTCCCATTTCACTTGATAGTAATTTGCCTACACTCTACAATATTTCACTGGATGTTATCCTGGTACTTTTCCCATACACTATGTGATGCATACTAGGGTTTTGGCCAACTACACACCAATTTTACGTACTAAATAGCATGCTCCCTTCCCCCTCCCAGGCGTTCAGCGTGGTGTTCCACAATGCGGTGGCACTGGCCGAGCCCTGCCAGGACGTCCAGAGCCGGGTGACCACACTGATCGACGCCGTCACCTTCTCCACCTTCAACTGCATCAGCAGGGGCCTGTTTGAGAGGGACAAGCTCACCTTCACCGCCCAGCTAGCCTTCCAGGTGCGTGTGTGCGTGTGCATGTGTGTGTGTGTGTGTGTGTGTGTGTGTGTGTTTATGTGTGTGTGTGTGTGTGTGTGTGTGTGTGTTCTGTCCCTATATATGTGTGTTGCCTCCCTCCAGCTGCTGCTGATGAGCAAGGAGATAGACATGAGGGAGCTGGACTTCCTGCTGCGCTTCAACATCGACCACAGCTACGTCAGCCCCCTAGAGTTCCTGTCCAGCCCCGTGTGGAGCGCCATCAAGGTGCAGTGCAGGCACACACACATACCCACACACACACACACACACATACATACACACAGACGTACCCACAAACGCACACACACACACACACACACACACACACACACACACACACACACACACACACACATACATACACACAGACGTACCCACAAACGCACACACACACACACACACACACACACACACACACACACACACACACACGCACACACACCCCACACACACACACACACACACACGCATTAACATACACACTCTACTCTTACAGAGATGAGAAATGACTTATCACAGCAGGTCCACATCAAGTTAAATTGAGTTTAAATTGATTTTAAAGTGAGTAGGTGATAGTAAGTATCTGGCCCTAATTTACCCAAGGGCCTTAACATCTCACCCTCCTGTTGCGGTCACATTGACTCTTTATTAAGTTTGAAAATCTTTGAAAAATATTTTTATATTACAAAGATTTAATATCAGATTTATATTCATATTAAAATATTATAATATGATATTTCATTAAACAATTAATGAAATATCAGATGAAAACCCAATGGAAAATATATTTAAAAATGTAAAAGAAAACTATTTAATATATATATTATAAAACTAACTAACCTCATTGTACTGGAAAAAAATAGAGACGTTTGAACATGTTATTTTTGAATGCAAAATCATAAGGGAACCATCTGTGATGGGTGAAAAACCCTATTGCACTAAATAACATTTTTGGATCAAACAACAGCTCTTTCTGATCCGACACGGCTGTTGATGGCCTGACAGCTGAACATAATCTGAGGGTTCAAATGTCTTGAATTTAGTTTTTCAAATATAAGTTAAGTTATGAAATTGCCTTGAAATTTGAATTTGTGAGGATATTTCAAAATGAATGTTTTATCTGATTTTATTTGTCCATTCATGATAGTAAACCTGTGCCCACTCCGTCCCCCCATTCGCCGACATAGACGATGAGCTTCAATGAGGAGTTTCGTGGCCTGGACCGGGACATGGAAGGCTCCCCCAAGCGCTGGAAGAAGGTGGTGGAGTCCGAGTGTCCCGAGAAGGAGAAGCTCCCCCAGGAGTGGAAGGGCAAGAGCTCCCTGCAGAAGCTCATCCTGATGAGAGCCCTGAGGCCCGACCGCATGACATACGCTGTAAAGTGAGCAGTTTTGCTTTCCATTTAGTCCTAAAGTTAGATCGATGACCGGCCATTATTCAGTGGGTCTTGATTGTCCACTGGCTTCAATGTAGAAACTTTGTGGAAGAGAAGCTGGGGGTGAAGTACACAGAGGGCAGGAAGATGGAGTTTGCCAAGTCTTTCAGGGAGAGCGGCCCGGCATCCCCGGTGTTCTTCATCCTCTCCCCGGGCGTCGACCCACTGAAGGACGTGGAGTCACTCGGTAGGTCACACACTATTAAGGCCTCCACAGACGATTGTGCGACCTTGGCTTGTCTTAACATGTTGTCCAAAATCAAACCAAAATCTTTCGTCGTGAAGATGGTCTGCATCTCTGGTCGATGACTATTCTCCGCCCTTTCCTTTCTCCAGGAAAGAAGCTTGGCTTCACCATCGACCTGGGGAAGCTGCACAACGTGTCGCTGGGTCAGGGCCAGGAGGCTGTGGCGGAGGTCGCCATGGAGAAAGCCGCCAAGGAGGGTCACTGGGTCATATTGCAGGTCTTTATGAGAGATAATGTGGAGAATTTAGAATTAGTCACAACTAAATGGATGTTTGGAGAGGATTCTTTTACCAATTTATTACCTGAATTTTTTACCAGTTGTCGACCAGCGCTTGCACTATCAGTGGTGGGAGAAGATAAAGGAAATCAATATCAAATAAATGTTCTAATGACATGGAAAACAGGCAAAAAATGTGAGCTTAATGAGGCTTAATGAGCTAAAATTTAAATAGAAAAATCTGAAAATCGAACCAGACATTAGGGGTCATCACTATGGTGAAAAACCCTGAATTCGAGAAAATTATTTAACAGATCGATATTTCAAAAATATTTTCTTTTATCCCTCTACTTTGGGTCATATCTAAGTCACATGACCTCCAGTTTCTGGTAGTGTTTTTTATTTTCCTTACATTTGTGGCTGTTTTTGTGCAATATTGTCTCATTAAGCTCCCTATTGTTGGCATTTTCAGGCTAAAATAATTAATAAACATTTCAGTGTGGGTTACATTTTTCTTTGTTCCCTGAACATTGGTACCCATGGTGCCATACAACTGGGTAAAATTCCAATGGTTTTGATCAAAGCGTCAAGGTGTTTTTAACCTGTTAGTATATCCCCAATAAAATATAAGTCCATATGCTGCTACTCATGTTTATCAGTATTACTTCCATGATTTATTATATTTTAATTGTTAATAAGTTTGTGAAAGTGATCTGTTTGGTGCTACGCAGAACATCCACCTGGTGGGTCGATGGCTGAGCTCTCTGGAGAAGCTTCTAGAGCGCTGCTGCAAGGGAAGTCACCCTGATTACAGAGTGTTCATGAGCGCTGAACCCGCCCCCACACCCCAGGAGCACATCATCCCACAAGTATACACTCACACCAGATACACTGCATTTAAAGATCAAGACTATTTACTTTTACCTTGTGACTTTTACGGTGAAAATATGAACACTTTTGTGTTATTACAGTTTTAAAGACAAAACTTTATATGGCCCTAAAACAACGTTACAATATTTCTTGACGTCCGGGTGTCCTGTGCTGAGCACACTCAGCTATATGAATGGGCGCCCAGGGCTTGCGGCAGGGTGGGGTGTCTGGCCAGTCGCGGTAGGGCGGGCCTCGTCTTTATCGCGGGCCGTTGGTGGGCATGGGGGCCCCGCTGGCTGGCCTGCACTTGGGGGTTCAAGTTCAAGTTCAAGAGATTATTTGTCACATACATATACATACGGTCATACATTGGTTGTATGTATGCACCTCAGTGGTGCAGGGTCTCCTCGCACTCTCTGGGAATGGTTAATGCTCCTCTGGGCCATGCGTGGGTGTTGCATCGCAGGCTTCCAGCTTCTCTGGGGGCTGGGGGGTCTTCTGTGGCTGCAGGGCGGGGTGCTCAGGGCTTTCTTGGGGTTGTGGGGAGTCTATACGGCTGCGGGGTGGCTTTGGGGCCTTTTCCGCTGCTTGGAGGTGCTCCGGAATAATTCCGACCTCATAAACTAGAACAAATTGGGACAAGACCTGTACACTCACCGATGGACACACACACCCACACACACATACATACATATAGTTCAGAACGCAGCAGCTAGCCTTCTTTTTTTTTAACCTGTGCTGTCAGCATTTTGTGCATACAATACAGAGTATTGCCAGGGGCCCATCCGACCACCCCCCCGGCCAACCACGCCCCCACACCGACCAGCCAGCGACCGGCCACCCTGGAAACCCCCAGCTCAATGCTCAATGTGTGCTGTTGGTTAATTGCAGTTAAAGTTGCGGGGTTTGGGGTGCAAGTCCTTCAGGCAAGTCAAACCCGAATCACTCACACCCCTCCTGCCCCGCAGACCCAGGTCCAGTGGAGTGCTGTTCGGAGTAGGATTGGTGTGCGAGTGTATGTGTTCGAAGCTTATATGAGTGGGATTACAATTTTGGGACAGACGAGAAGCATGCCTAGGCGGGAGCATGACAGGCAAGATCACCATATCCCCACCCACATAGCTTGCTATTGTGTGGTGTATGTGCTAAATATGAGTTTTGGCACTCGGAAAGATAGGCGAATCACGACCGGATCGATCAAGGGGCGCAGCAGGCCGGGGAGCAACCACGTGGACCCCCTCCTGCCGGACCCAACCGTGCCCTAGCGTGCCCACCTTCTGTACCTGATGGCAGCCAACCTACAGCGATCAGCCACGGGCGCAGAGCGTCCGCCATGCGCCTCCGCCATGCGCCTCCGCCATGCGCCTCCGCCATGCCGGGCAGCTCCGTGCCCCCATCAGGCCCCTGGTCACCCCCCAGCCGCCGAGCATGCGGACCGCAGAACAGAGGACGGCTAGGCTTCTTAACGTTTCCAATAGACAACATCCCATCACCCCAATCCTGGCTTCTCTCCATTGGTTCCCTGTTCGGTTCAACATCTGTTTTAAGATTTTCTGATCACTTTTAAAGCACGTCTGGGTCTGACTCCCAGCTACATAAAAGATATGTTGACCCCTGAGCCAATGCTGGCTGTTCCAAAGTCTGAACTTAAAACTAAAGGTGACCGTGCCTTTTCTGTCAGGGCCCCTCAGCTTTGAATGACCTGCCTGAGGAGATAAGGTGGCAGAGTCAGAGTCAGTTCTTTTAAATCACTTCTCAAAACTCATTTTTATAGATCTGCTTTTATGTTCTGATGCCCCCTTTCTTTCTTTATTTTATTATTTATTTATTTCTTACTTTCTTTCTTTCTCTCTTTCTCTCTTTCTTTCTTTCTTTCTTTCTTTCTTTCTATCTTTCTTTCTTTCTTTCTTTATATTTACATTTCTTATTATCATCTTATTATCATCTATTTATTTATTTATTTATTTGTACTGTCTCTTTATACGCTTTTTCAATCGAATTAATTAATTAAATTCCTGTTTATTAATGTTCCTCTGCCTTTTAAATACATGATCTGAGCACTCTAAACAAAGCTATTATTATTATTATCTAGGCGGACTCATAACAAGATTCAATATTCAACATTCAAGATTTTTATTTGTCACATACATATAACAGGCACACACACACCCGCAGCACCTGGTTTACATTCCTCTCCTTTCCTCTCTCATTTACTGCCATAACTATGACAGGAAGAGGCCCCATGCCCAGTTGTTGTTCCCGTTTTCCTGGACTTAATGAACTCTGTTTTGTCGTTTCATGTTGGCATCTGACGTTTCCATGTTTATGTTTTTCCGTGCACATTTTTTTGTTTGGTTCTATGTTTATTTGTCTCACCCGTGGTGATTCTCCCCCTCTTGAAGTAGTGATTAGTTGCTTAAAGACCAAAACATGGTAAGATCGTCCTCCAAAGAGGGGGATTGGCGGTGGAACAAAAAACTGTGCTCTTGTCATTCTACGGGAGTTATTGCAGCAGTTCTTGATGATTAAAGAATTAATAAAGAGTGGCATTGCAGGTTGAGAAGTTGAACTCCACTTGCAGGCTAACTCTGTCCTAGATGCAATGACACAAATACTCTGTGTTGCATGCTGACAGCACAGGTTAAAAAATAATAAATTATTACATTATTAATAAATAATTATAAAAAAAAAAAAGAGAAACCAGTAAGTTCCACAGTGGAATTAATTAAATGGTCGAACAGTCAGCATTGGGCTAATCCTTTTTTTATTTTAAAGATATCATGAAGCCTTTTATCAGACCTGATTATCTGAAATTCCTGCATTTGGCTTTTCATTTTTGTCAACAGGGCATTCTAGAAAACGCCATCAAAATCACCAATGAGCCCCCTACAGGCATGCATGCCAACCTGCACGCTGCATTTGACAATTTTGACCAGGTGAACTACTATTGACCAAGAACTACTAATGATAAAAAAAAACAGGAGTTAGAAATTTTTCGCTTCCATCTCTAGGACATCCTGGACCAGTGCAGCCGTGAGCAGGAGTTCAAGACCATCCTCTTCTCCCTGTGCTACTTCCATGCCTGCGTGGCCGAGAGGAGGAAGTTTGGTCCGCAGGGCTGGAACAGGAAGTATCCCTTCAACACCGGAGACCTGACCATCTCTGTCAACGTCCTGTACAACTACCTGGAAGCCAACTCTCAGGTAGCAGGGCTGTTGGGGGCGCTGTGTGTGTTTGGATTGGTGATGATGATGATAATGATGATGATGATAATGATGATGATGATGATGATGATGATGATGATGATGATGATGATGATGATGATGACGAAGGTGCCGTGGGAGGACTTGAGGTATCTGTTTGGGGAGATCATGTACGGGGGTCACATCACGGACGACTGGGACCGGAGGCTCTGCAGAACCTACCTAGAGGAGTACATGCAGCCCAACCAGGTGAGTGAGAGAGAGAGAGACAGTTACCTTTCTCCCCTATGTTAGAGTGTTATACAGAAAACCACTCCACTTGCTCCATCTTTGTCCTCCAGTTCGACAGGAAGCTGTCGTTGGCTCCAGGCTTCGTGGTTCCATCCAACCTCGACTACCAGGTAGATCGAAACACACATTTTGACAAAGCCGTTCATACATTTTCACTGGACAGAAAAGCTTAATAAAGATATACAATAACTGTAGAACCCGAGGTACAGCGATAAAAGTTATGGATTTCCGTTGTCAGGGCTACCACAGCTACATAGACGAGATGCTGCCCCACGAGAGCCCCGTCCACTATGGTCTACACCCCAACGCTGAGATAGAGTTCCTGACCGTCACCTCGGACCGCCTGTTCCACACCCTGCTGGAGCTCCAGTCTCCGGACGCCGTGATGGGAGAAGGCGCCTCGCAGACCTTGGAGGAAAAGGTTGCGCCACTTTACTTTAAAGCGGGATAACCTAAACAAACGTCCACACACGTGTATGAGATATACTGTATGCTGAAAGCAGTCTGTCCAGGCCATTCGCCACACATTTGTGTCCATGGATCTGCTAGAACAACCCGCTCATAGGAAGTGACCGAGGAACTCTTTCCCCTTCCACAGGTGAAGAGCGTTTTGGACGAGGTGTTGGAGAAGCTGCCGGAGGAGTACAACATGTCCGACATCACCTCCAAGACGACCGAGCGCTCCCCCTACATCCTGGTCTGCTTCCAGGAGTGCGATCGCATGAACGCGCTCATCGGTGAGATGCGACGCTCGCTCAAGGAGCTTGACCTGGGACTCAAGGTGCGTACGCGTTAGTTTTTCTAGGAATGCGTGCGCGACTGAATTCATTTCTGTCAAATGTGCTGATGTAACTGTCGTCTCGATCTAACAAAGGGTGAGCTGGCCATTTCTTCTGAGATGGAGCAGCTGCAGGCTGCCTTGTTTTTTGACAGCGTCCCCGACACCTGGACCAAACTGGCGTACCCCTCCACCTACAGCCTGGCTCCATGGTCTGTGTCCAGACTTGTTATTGTGTTGTGTATGGCTTTTCACGCGGTTCTGTGGAATACTCTATTCTGATTGGTCAATAGTGGCAATTAGCAGTCAGTTAGTCTTTTTCTGAATAATGACCACTGATCTTCGTTCCATGCCATGGCACCATCTCTAACATAGAAACTACAATGGAAATCTTGATGAGAGGGATAAGGATATTATGTCCAATTCGCCGTGTAATTAATGCAATAATGTCCCTTCAGAGTGATACAAGATAGTGCAGTGACAGAGGCAGAACTTCTGTTCCTCCATAATCCCTCTCCCTCTCTCTCCTCCAGGTACAACGATGTGTTGCTGCGTTGCAGAGAGCTGGACAGCTGGACTCAGGATCTCTCTCTGCCTAGTGTCGTCTGGCTGTCCGGTCTCTTCAACCCACAATCCTTCCTCACTGGTATGAAGCACAACACAAATATAACCATATAACCATATTCAGACATTTATATAGGCCTGCTTATAAGAACTGAAATCTGAGAACTGAATTTAATGGGTCGGGAGTAAATTTGAGGTGAGAAATTTTAAATGTGAAATTTAAAAGCCTTCAGGCCATTTTTTGGCTAGGGTTGGCGTTAATGTTAGCTAAATTAAAGCAGCCCCATTCAATTTCAACCACTGAATCACACACTCGTGTGCACTCGGCGCATTGGCACTGTGCATCACTCGCATCCCATCAGTATCCAAGTAATTACAATTTGAATAAATGGCCCTTAGAAGACGTACAGAGTGGACACGGAGACCGCCCCTGCCATACAGTACCAAGCTATTTCTCGTAATTTCATGATTCTTCTCGTGGTTTCCTGCGACGTTCCTCAGCGGTGATGCAGTCTCTGGCCCGTAAAAATGAGTGGCCGCTGGACAAGATGAACCTGACTGTGGACGTGACCAAGAAGTTTAAAGAGGAGTTCAACCAGCCGGCCAGGGAGGGAGCTTACGTGTATGGACTCTACATGGAAGGTATACTGTACATAGAAGTAATCTCTCTCCCTCTCTCTCTCTCTCTCTCGCTGATAACCACAATCTGTACAATGACCCAATCTGTATGGGATCATCGTAGGCGCCAGGTGGGACGCCCAGGCCGGGGTGATCGCTGAGGCCCGCCTGAAAGACCTGACGCCGGCCATGCCCGTCATCTCGGTCCGGGCCGTGCCCAACGACCGCCAGGAGACCAGGAACACCTACGAGTGTCCCCTCTACAAGACCAAGATCAGGGGCGCCACCTACGTGTGGACCTTCAGCCTCAAGACCCGGGAGAGACCCGCCAAGTGGGTCCTGGCCGGGGTGGCCGTGCTGCTCAGCGTGTGAGGGACGATGGATCCTCGTTCTGAGGGGATTTTGGTTCTGAAAGGTGGGTTTGGGTGTACCAGCGTTTTGTATTCAAGCAAGAACTTTGAAATACTGTCCATGGATCAGTGGTTTTGGAGTCAAAATGCTGTTTGATTCCTTTTGACAGTTTTTGATCTCGATTGAGTGCCTAGTTCTTTGGTCTTACTGTACAATAATTAATGTTGCATAGTGCATACAAATTCCTCAATGATTAGTTGACATACAATGAGAATAAAATGAAAAAGCTAACAGTCTCCTGTTGGTTGGTAAGTATGGACAGAACACAAACCAGCCTTAGCTCGGCGTTTATTCAAACCAGTGGTTGCTCGACAGCTCTGAGGAGTGTGTGAGCCTCCGCCCCCTCTCTCCCGCTCCGCTCCAGTTTCAGAACACGGTAAACTGCATTTACACCGTTTCAATTTCTCCCACTTTTCCTGGCGGATTTTTCCTCCTCCTGGTCTGTCATCAATGTCAAATGTCAATGTCGCAGAGTCGATGGCCGATAGACAATTTAATCGTCTATTCAAGATATTTTACAAAATAAAGTACTAAATGACAAAAAACAGTATTAAAACTAAGGATTTCAAATCAATATTTCCAATATCATATTTTATGTTAAACATCATAGAATAGAATTGCCTATATAAGTGGAAATTTGCTTTCTGGTTGAAAAGTTTATTTTATGGTTTTTTTTATGAAACAGCATTCAATTTACACAATAAATAACTAAATGACACAGTTAACACTTTGTCAATCTCAAGGCAACGGGTGTTAGCAATTTGTGATTTTGACCTACTTAGTATAAAAAGTAGTGGTGTAATAATAATATTTGAAATACCTTTTCCCTGCACACGGCAGTCAAGCAGCAGCAGTACAGACGCCTGACACCAACAGCTCTGCAGATAACTGGTCAAATGTATCTGGGACCAGGAGAAAATACCCACTGATCAAGCAAGCAAAATTCCAAATTCTATAACAGGAGACCACCAGCCACAGGAACTAAGGCCTTTTGTAAACATGCTGCAGACACTTAAACCAACCTCTCCCACACGATGGCCATTTGGGAAATATTCTGTGTTATCAGAAGACTCTGCTGTTCTAGAGGTGACCTTGTCACACACAAGTGTTGACACACGCTTGGCGATCTTTTGATTTCCTGCCTCCTGTGTTGTAGGCTGAAGTACCATATTCCTTCTTTGGGAAACACATGGCACACATGAAGGGTTTGTAAAGTCTGCTACTCCTCATCAGGTTAAACTCAAATCCAATGCTGTGAATCCATCTGTTAAACAGTAGCAGCTACTGCAAGCACCTGCCCCTTTGCACCTTGATGCCCCAATGGGCCCCATGGTGCCTTTTTCATCAGGTGCTTTTTTCTTTTTCTTTTTTTTTAAGCATGAATGGCGTTATTTTTGTCCCTATTAACCTAGCAGCCTGCAGGCCAATTGTTGTCAATGTGAATTATTCTGAATGGGAGTGAAAACCTCCATGCCTCCATGCAATAACATAAGATAAGATAAACCCTTATTAGTCTCACGGGGAAATGTACTCCTACGCTGCCAATTACAAAACCAAACAACCAAACAAATGGAGATTTGTACAGGAATTAAGAGCTATAAATGACATTGCTGAACTTAAATTGCCTGGGGGTAGTAGGCGTACAGTATACAATATGCTGATGATTTGTTGCTTACCTTGGCTTCTGCGGAAAGCCTGTGAAAAGTCTGCTGTTGTCACTGCTACTGCTCATACGTTAGAGAAATCATGTTCGATTGTGTTGGACCACAATTGCACTCTTTATGCACCCCATGCAGTCACACTGATACTGGGCTCTGATAGGTGCTGATAGTGTTACAGGTACTAAAAGAGGTGCAGCTTGGTAGTAGCCATTGGTTCCTCCCTGGTTAACCTCAATGGGTGCAGCTTGGTAGTAGCTAATTGTTGCCCACTGGTTAAGGTCAATGGCTGGCACTTGGTAATAGATAATAAAGATATGCATTTGCACAATTTCCTAGATGATTTGTGGACATACAGTGACGATAAAAGCAAAAAGTCGCATCTGAAGACAATGTGTCTTTTCCTTTTTTTTATTGAAAAATGATGAAATATACAGAAGAATTTCACACTCTGGATCACAGTTAGAATTTGAAGTCAAAGCCTGTTGTCTCGAACAATCTATGAACTACTAGAAAGTCTGTAAGCAGGAAATAAAAAACAACAAGGTGCTGCCTCACTAGAGTGGCATTCAAGTGCTGTCGCGCTTTCTTTCAACACCTGTACCTGTTATGCAGTAGTTTTTTTTTATTTATTTTAAATAACACATTAAAGTACACAAGTGAAGTCATTCGGACAACATGACAATATAAATCGATAAATGTTTTGTTCCTTCCTACTTCACAGTACACAAAGGGATCTGGTAAAATTGTATTTCTATAAAAAAAAAGGATAGTTCAACAACAACAACAACAACAAAAAAACGTGTATTCCCAGCTCTATGCCACTGGTCACTCTAAAGCACATAGCTCAGATATATGCTTCGACGTTAACATCAATTGTGTGTGTGTGTGTGTGTGTGTGTGTGTGTCTGTGTGTGTGTGTGTGTGTGTGTGTGTGTGTGTGTGTGTGTGTGTGTGTGTGTGGGAGTCTGTACAATGAAGAAAGTGTGTTTGTCCACTAGTCACTGTCATCGGACCACCCCAGCTTCATCATGTCCATGGCGGCGGTCGCCATGTTGATGTTGGTTCCGTGCCGCACGCTGCGGCTGCTCACAGAGTTCTGCTCACAGAGCACCTTCATCCCACCCGAGTGACCAATGACCCCCAGCTCTCCTCTGACATTCTGGCTTCTGGCCTCGCTCCGGTCCTCCCTCACCCCCTGGACTACCACTCCCACGTCACTCCTGCGGCTCCTGACCCCCTGCCCTACGACCTTCATCATGCCCACGTTGCCCACGCCTACGTCCATGTCCCCCATGTCGTCCACGGACATGTCCACGAAGCTGTCCAAGCTTCCCCCCAGACCCTTGAACATGTTCTGAAGCCTCCCCACCTCCATCCCCCTCTCCTCCTGCCTGTCGCCTCCCAGCCTCTCTATCTCCCCCATGTCGTCCGCGAAGCTGTCCAGGCTGCCGCCTGCAAGACCCCTGAACATGTTCTGAATCCTGCCCCCCTCCAGCCCCACCTCCATCCCCGTCGTCTCCTCTGTCCTGTCCCCCTCCGCCTCTCCCAGCCCCCCTGAGAAGCCGTGGAGGACAGTGGTCACTCTGCTCCTCTTCATCCCTCCTCCCCCTCCTCCTCCCCCACCTCCCCTCTCGCCGCCTCCCTGGCCCCAGGTCATCTCCTCCCTCTCCACCCGGCCGCCCGGAAAGCTCCGGAAAGTTACCTGCACCCTCCCGCCGCCCCCCTCGTCATCCCTCAGCCCCCGGGCTCTCTCCTCTGGGGTTTCCGGCTCTTCCTCTGCCCCCCATCTCTCCTCCTCATCCTCCTCCTCCTGTCCGAACCCACTCTGGAACCCCCGGAGCATGGAGTGGAGCCTACTCCCGCCATCCAGGGACCCCAGCCCGCCACTGCTGCCTCTCTCCGTGTCGCCGTTGCTGAGGGTTCGGAGGAGGCAGCTGACCCCGGCGCTGCTCAGGCCGGTGCTGCTGTTGGACTCCTGGGAGTGCGAACGGAAGAACGTGTCGACCGTCATCGGCGTGAAGAACTGAGCAAGGAAAAAGAAGAGAGATCTCAATGACAAGTTGTTTTAGTCGTCAGATCTCAAGATGGAGCGGTCTATAATGGTCTGTGGGAGCGATGAGGTTTATCGAATCATGTCAGTTGGAGTGTTTTTGTTATATATAGTATATAGTATAAACCTCGGCTAAACCTTCTATAGGAATTAATAACAATGATAGAGTTAGATAATTTTTTGTGCTGTTTTACTTTCATCATGAAGATTTTTAAGGGTCTGGGGGTGACTTTCGTTTAAAATACTTTTTGATTATAGATAAATTATATTTTGTTTTTGTAAATATGAAAAGTGATACCCGACATATACCACTAGAGGGACCTTGTGTACCATAGATTGGGAAAGGCTGTACCCAAACCCAAAAGTTTCATTTGTGAATGACATCCGTTTATTTTATCAGCCCCAGTTTTCAACACCTCAAAAATAATCACATTTATACATTCGACACCAAACATTGCCCAGAGCCTGGAAGCTCTATGGGTCAGTGGGACGCCCACTGACCGGTGTGATGTTGGGGCGCTCCATCAACAGGGGGCTGGGGGTGTTGCTCAGGGTGCTCCTCTCCATCAGCTTCTCCTCCCACAGGCGGAGCCTCCTCTCCCGCTCCTCCAGCTCCTTCTCCTTGGAGTACAGCTCCCTCTCCAGCTTCCTCAGACGCTCCAACGTCGACTCGATCTCACACCTGTTTGGTTTACACACACACACGCACACGCACACGCACACACAGACACAGACACACACACACACACACACACACACACACACACATACACACACACACACACAAATTATGTTGACATATCTACAGAGCACTTTCAAGGCTGATTTCTCATTGTTCGTCCCAAAATGCTGTGCTATTAGTCAACCAATATGAGGAAAAAGATGAACATGAATAATTAAAGAAATTGGATTGGAAGTGCTTTTATGTATTTTTTAATGTGTTAACTTGGTATGATGCTTATCTTTATTCAGCTTGTTTTTGTGATGCTGTTTGTTGCTATTTAAAGTGATAATCAATAAGATTATATCGTTTGAAAAAATCCCATATTTTATGTATAAATATATATA
>NC_137196.1:9776471-9778971 GCF_960531495.2 Zeus faber | reverse complement strand
CGAAGCGATAATTACCATTTCGTGACTTGAGGTCTCTGTGAATGACTTTGACCGGAGCTTCAGCGTGGAGGTAATGCATCCCTATCAGGACGAAAGAAAATGTTATCAACCTTAAAAAAACAATCAGAAAAACTTTTTTGACGGTCTCTAAGTCCGTCAGAACGGCTTAGACCCAGAATCAGATTTTAGCAAATTATTATTATTATTTTGCTCAGTTTTTTCTCCCTTTTGTTCTGAAATCTGTGTTCTGAGATCTCAGCGTGTCTTTCACATCCGGGGCTGAGTCAGAATGTGCCAAAACACGACCAATAAACATCAAAAATGCCGGACCGTCGGCTAGACGGCCGGCGGTGTATATTTTCCATCGTTACACAAGCCTCTCTGAGCGTTTGCCGATGGAATCGCCAACTGGGTCATCTTGAAAGTCTCATCCATCCATTCTCTGAGAGCAACAGTTTACTTTAGTGTAACTGAGTACCCAAGTGTGCAAGTTTAACATTGTACTTTAACCTTTTGGTATGGGCTCGTATCTGTTTTTAGCTTTTTATTGCTATGCTCTCGCATTGTTATGCCTTGTGTATAGCACTTTGACTTGCCCTTGTGTCAGAAATGTGCTATACTAACAAACTCGCCTCTGTCCCAGGAATCAGCAGAAAATATTACCCGCTAGTCTCAGATCCCAAATCCTTAACCCTTCAAATATCCAACAAACACAGATCTACTAAAACAATCTTTTGGGGTCCTTTGCTTCTTTTTTACCCTATTCTTATAGCCAACATCGCCAGATCAATTCGCAAATGCGGATTAGTCCGGAATCTTTCCGTTCATTTTCGATTTCCAAGGGAAGTGACCAACGGCCACATACCAAAATGTCTCTGGACGCAACTGGATAGACCTGCAACCAAGCAGAGCAACAGAACGTGTGACGTCGCGCCGAGCGAGGGTTTTGATAAATGAAACTTTTGCCAAATCCTGTGAGAAGTACGGCAAATACATCTTTCTTATCAACAAAAGCTTTAAGTGCAGTTGTTCGAGTTCAAGTTCAAGTTCAAGAGATTATTTGTCACATACATACACATACAGTCGTACATATATGCAGTGAAATGTCATGACACCCGGTGATTTGTTCTTCTTTTAGTGAAAATACACCGTCCAGTTTGTTTAATACTGTCGCCATAGCGGATTTAACCAACTGTTCCACGTCAGCGGCAGCCATCTTGGTAACAACATACATCAACAGCTCTCCTCTGCATCGTCATCATATCAAACCCGCCAAATATTAGATAAACGGATGTGATTGGTCCGACCCTGGCAAGGGCGGGTGGAAATGTGTTTGAGTGGGAGGGTGGCCAGATGTACTCTGCAGAGCAAATTAAACATGTGCTCCAAGGTTGGTCTGGTTCCCAGGCTACTCTTCTCAAGTAAATCAGGAAACAGAGCAGCCAAAAGGTCTGCGTGTGTGTGTGTGTGTGTGTGTGTGTGTGTGTGTGTGTGTGTGTGTGTGTGTGTGTGTGTGTGTGTGTGTGTGTGTGTGTGTGTGTGTGTGTGTGTGTGTGTGTGTGTGTGTGTGTGTGTGTGTGTGTGTGTGTGTGTGTGTGTGTGAGTGTTCATACCTTTGGCAATTTGTATGGCCCACGTCATGATCTGCTCCATGTCCATCTCCTCGCTCTGGTCGCTGGACAGATACTCGTACAGAGAGCCACCGCTGGCGTACTCTGCAGAACGTCGACACATACTTGACTTACTTTTCACTAAATGTATTATTATTATTATTATTATTATTATTATTTTCATAGGATGAAATTGAGCTCATAATATATACTTATGGAGTCACAGAGCCTTATTAAGAAAAAAATATTTTTTATTGTTATTATTTCTTTTGTTAATATTTCCTATTGTTTTCGATGTTCTGTTGTGTTGATGCTGTGACAGCTCAGTGTCTAATCTAATCCAATCTGATGTTGGAATGCCATCATTTTGGCCACGAGATTTCAAACACAGTGTCTTGGATGGTGATTGATGTCCATTCCTAGAGCTCTAGCAGCTTTACAAATACCACTGGTCACCCGTGCAATAGCCATGCAGCTATTCAAACAAATAACGTGCTAATACAGATCAATAGTATGAATTACAGATTCACTAGACTGTATTATATACCCAGGCCAGCAGGTGGGAGCCTGGACCAGACCACTGTGATGCAACAGTCGTAGGGAGGTGTCATCACAGCTTCATCTCAACCATAACAACCACCCCCAAAACATTCCAGGTTCCAATTTCTAACATTCTGCCAGGAAACCTGAGGTGGGTTTCCACATCGTCCATATATACACTGAATGTGTGTGTGTGTGTGTGTGTGTGTGTGTGTGTGTGTGTGTGTGTGTGTGTGTGTGTGTGTGCGTGCGTGCGTGTGTGTGTGTGCGCACTCAGAGCTAGGTACATGGCACGGCGAAGATGGAGGAGATAAAAAGGTATGAGCTGCAGCTTGTGTATAGTCTGACGC
>NC_137196.1:9756471-9773971 GCF_960531495.2 Zeus faber | reverse complement strand
AGAGAGAGAGAGAGAGAGAACGAGGGAAGCTGAAGTCAGAGCCCTCAGTCCCTACGACACAAGGTGTTACAGCTCCTGGTGGTGGAGATC
Source organism: Zeus faber (assembly GCF_960531495.2). NCBI lineage: Eukaryota > Metazoa > Chordata > Actinopteri > Zeiformes > Zeidae > Zeus > Zeus faber. Next base: position 9,773,881 of record NC_137196.1, on the reverse strand, counting down.
CAGTGCAACTACATGGTGATGAAGTCTCAGATTTACCCTTTACACACACACACACACACACACACACACACACACACACACAGGCATGCACATGCACACGCACACACGTACGCACGCACACAGGTATACGCCAGTAACCCCGCACACGGTGTTAAGATGAATAAGATAAGTGTGTGAGTGTGTAGATTATCTCCCATAGTTTAGTGTTTGTGGAGTCCTTCTGTGCCTTGACACACTGTTCAGATATGGTCACTGGCATCCAGGGCATTCCTCCTTCCTAAGAGAGGATAACGGTTGCTATATAAAGCGCTCTATACAGTACACCATGCAAACAGGGAGAGAGAGAGAGCGAACAGAGAGAGAGAGAGAGAGAGAGAGAGAGAGAGAATAGCCCATAGAGCTCGGTCCTAAAGCATGTCAAACCTCCAGTGAATCAGTCAGTGTCCCGCTGGCGCTGACTGGCCACTACCCGAAAGCTAAAAGTAAAGCACAATGCAGGTCGCTCACACGCATGCACACGCACACACACACACACACACACACACACACACACACACACGCGCACGCGCACGCGCACGCGCACACACACACACACACTGAAAAGGAAAACCTAGACTGACACAACCGGATAGGAATGGACGAATTACATCATCAAGCAGGACAGGCAGAGTGACATCACTGCTAGGGACAGGTGAGATCAGATCTTGGGGAAGACTTGGCAATTCGCATAGCATTCACTCATTGTATAACCCAAATAACGGCCATTTATGCTGCGTTCCACTGAAAGTAGGAAATCTGTAATTCCGACTCAGTGGGTCCCCGTTTCTGAGCTCATTGTCCTCCATTGGTTCTTTTTGGGAAATAATGGTCACTCGGCGGTTAATGTCTGTTTGTTTGGTAAAGCTGGTTAAATAACAGGGTAATTTAGATCTAAGTTAGGGTTAGTTACATGTTTTTGAATAAAAATCAATGAAAAATGAACTTTTTGTAAGTTAACAGCGCCAGCCGCCATTTTGCTGTGGCAACAGGTTGATCTAAAATCGGAAACGGTTGAGTGACTTGCACTGAAATTTAAACTTGAAATTCTGGCGTAAATGGCCATTCCTTTGCACTTTTCTAAGTAGAAGGTCGGATTTTTCCGAGGAACAGGACGTAGCATTACAGCCACACTCGAAAAAAAATGCAGGTGGAAGAGCAGGACTGTAATATGAGCTGATTTTATTTACAAGGCGAACACGACCACACCAGAGGCTCCTCATGTCCACAGAATAAAACAATCCAGTTATCCAGAGTACACGTGAAAAAAAAAAAAAAATCAACCACACTCACATTTACAAAAGACTAACGAAAATGAAATGACACGGACTGAACGACAGCTGGAAAGGAAATGACATAGGATGGTACAGAATTTCCAGACTCCAAATAAGTTTGACCACATCCAGTCCATACCCAAAGCTTTTTTAGCAAAGTCATTAAATTAGCCAAACACACGAGACTGACCATGGAAACGGATCCTACCAAGCAATAGAGAGATCCATATGCTACTGTAGTTGTGCTTTAATGCAAAAATTCCTCAGTCCAAACACTCTAGCAAATCCAAACACTTGCTTGCAAACACTATCGTTTTGGCTTTTGACCAGCTAGTATTCTCTGTTAAGATGAGGCGGCTTACTACTAACGCTCACAAGTGTTTGGTAAGGGACACCAATTTTTTTTTTTTTTTACCCAGACATCGATTTCCTACATATGCTTGAATGAGCCTGAATATATTCTTCGACTCGTCCTTTACATTACAATGTGACTAGGCATCGTCTAGCTCTTGTTTACACGTACTGGTGAATTTAACAGAGGGATAATGGAAAGGCTATCTTAGCAAGGAACTTCTGCGCTCCTCCAAGCTATCTGAGGATATTGAGCAGAGTAAGGTTCGGAGCATGTTCGGAGCGAGACACAACACGACTATCAGATAGAAATCCATTGTATAGAACACAATGTATATAGCGCTCAGTCATGCAGGGTACGAGATCAGGTTCTATACGTTACAGTTCTATCTAAAACGGCCCCAAAACGAGAACAACCACAAGATTGAGTCCGTGGGTCCATGACGCCATGGGTCGACAAGTCCATGGGACCACGGGTCCACGGTTCCATGGGTCCGTGAGTCCAGGGGTCCATGAGTCCATGGGTCGTCAAGTCCACGGGTCCATGGGTCCATGAGCCCAAGGGTCCATGAGCCCATGGGTCACAGGAACCAGGAAGCAGCTTATTGGTTTTACTTCATGAGTCCTTTCATTTGCCAGAAAAGCACAAAAGGTGTTGAGCGGGGTGAAATGCTACAGTGCTTTGTCCCTTTTGCGTTGGGTTGTTCTACCCAGGGAATGAGGATTTTTTTTGTCACAGAGAAAAGGGGGTAGCTGAAAGTGGCCAACAGGTGTCAACCAAGGGGGTTCACGTCCGCCGAGGCTCCAGCCTGTAGGAGAGCTGAGTCAGGGACCTCTGGTTGTCGATGACGCAGAGCTTCCGAACGTAGCCCCGCACCTCGGCGTGGTTCTTATTGGGCTGGCATATGTCGGGGTCTGAACCGATGGAGAGAGAAGAGGAGAAGGTGGAGCGAAGGGGAAGGATGTTGAAGTGGTTGTGAGACGCTTGCCTCAAATAAATACAGGACGCTAATAAATGGCGGGCGGACTTACTGAACGGCTGGCTTCTGCAATGTCTCACTTGTCGAATTGTGTTGGCTATAATACGCTGAGAAAACAAAGACATTATTAACCATTACCTAACACAACTTGAGTCACATAGCATTATATCACATTGATTACACTTATGTAACACACAAGATGTACTCTGAAAATACAGTATATTCTATTTTAGATTAGGACCGTCCAGTGGGTTTATGGCAACTTACCATTTTCTCAAAGTTGACCATGTTGTCAATAAGTGTCTTGTTGCCTTCATGAGTGAATGTCATATCTGTGAATAAATATATAAGTAAGGGATAATGTGTAGCCAGCCAATCATTATAGCAAAAGAGCGTCAGTGGTTATTAAATGGATAATACAAGGCTACTATTAAATAAGTGTACTTTGTACTTATTGTAAGTCGCTTTGGACAAAGGCATTTGCTAAATGACGTAATACCTAATGGAATGGAAGGTAAATAAATGAATACATTGACACATTTATATAACTAGTATGCCTCGTTTAAGAGCTCAGGCCAAGAAAAATAATGCACAGCAAGATTGCTACGGCAATAAAGCAAAATTATTCACCTTACAAAAAAGAAATTCCCTCCAGATGAATAACCTATTCAGTGTCATTAATGTTCATTTGGAAATTGACATTAATTATAATATATAATATTAAATGAGTTGTTGGCGATTTTGATGCTGATGTCCATATTAATCTCTTCATGTTTTCCGTCGTGGTTTCCAAGTGGCGTCACAAGATGGCGCCACTCGCTAGTGTTCGCATTTCAACGTAGGCAGAGTGAAACCGGGTGGAGATGTGGTTGCAAATTGTTTCGATTATTAAATTCAGCAGCGGACATTATTCGGAAGTAACTGACCGCTGATTGCCGCTTTTGACCAATTGGAATATCAGAGCAGAGTTTTCCACAGAGCCGGGGAATAAATATGTTATAGATAATAATAGTTGCAAATAAGAAAGGATAACAGTCGCTTCCTGTGACCAGATAGTTCTCACCTTTGAGGAGGAGGGGCATAAAGGGGATGATTGGCGGCTCTAGTTTGGTAACCGTGAGCCGGTAGGCACGGTGGTTCCTGGACGGATCCTGAGATGACATCACAAACAAACCCGTAGGTCAACAATCTCACTCAACACATTTCACACTGGAACCGGATCAATCCAGATGTTGTTTAACTCACCATCATGCTTTCAAACTCAGCATAGAACTTCTTAAACTTGCTGGGAAGCTTCTGCGAGTGAAAAGAAGACAAACAGGACTTTGTATGCTTAGCAGGAGAGGCTTGTTCTGATTGTTAGCAATCTACGATTAATTTTGTTATAATAGTGAGTGGTTTGCTCAGGAAGTAAAGGCTTTGTTGCTCTGGGGTTTCTGACTGGGTTGAATGGGAAAACACAAGCTAGAAAACAGAGGAAACAGGGCGTCTTACCTCCCAGGTTTGGCTCAGTCTGCTGACAGCAGGGTTACTCATCCCCATAATGATGGCGAAAAATGAGTTAAGGTTCTTGAACTCCCGACAGCTACAACAACAGACGGTAATTGAATATCAGTGGGTGCATGTTATCTTATTTAACAGTAGGATAAATTGCCAGTCATAGAAAACAGACCCAATTAGCACACACACAGTTCCACAGCAGCCTTTCTGTTACCACCGTGGGCGGCCACTTTTTTGTAAATACTGCATGCAGTTGTTCAAATGAATGCGGTTGACTAAAAAGTAAGATATTTGATTCAAAATGTAGTAAAGTTAAAAGCCCATTAAACAGAATGTGTCAAGTACTTGAAAATTGTATTTAAGTGCATTAGTCTAGTTCCGTGATTCTAAACCTTTTTTCATATTAAGGATTGTTATTATCATATTAAAGAAGCATTAGGCCTTGGATCCCATTTGAAGAGATTTTGTCTCTTTTATTGTTAGAATTGTTAGTTATGGAGATAACAGTGACACTATGATCAAAACAGTCATTATGTGCATTCTCTAACGGTGCTTACGTCTTGTAAATGCAAAGAATTGTGAAGTTTAACTATTGATCACTTTGCTGGGGACCGCCAGGAACCTCTTGAAGGAGGCCCTCTTGTCCCCAGACCCAAGACCCAACGTCCTCAGACCCAAAGTTGAGAACCTCTGGTCTCTCCACTCACTGGGCAGCGATCTTGATGAATTTCTTGAGCAGCTGGACCCTCTTGCTCAACTGTCCGCAGAGACACACCTCGGTGACCACCCAGAGCTGCACCTGATTGAAGCGCCGCAGGAACAGGTCCAGGTTGGCCGTGGTCCTCCTGAAGCTCTGCCGGCCAAAGGCATGGTACAGCAGCTCGTGCTGGGGGACGGGGAGCAGATCGGTCTCATTGAGATTCAGAATCTCTTTTACAAGAGAGGCCTGACCAAGAGAGCAGCAGACAATGCTACTTAATATACAACATAGGAATAAAAGTCCAGGAGGTAGAAACAACTATAATCTCTAGCTTCATTACCCATGACTTAAACATCTCTTTGAACATATTAAAATAGAAAATCGTCTGCCGTTATACGGTGTTTTGCTTGTTCCAAGCTGCAGGAACAGAGAACCAAAAAGCTTTTTCTTTTTTCTTTCTTTTTTTTGGGAGGTGCCTTATGAATAAAAGTGTAAAAATGATTTTGTCTCTCCAATGCTAAAGAGCAAGCTGAAGAAGGAGGCCTTTCGGGCTTGGCTGGCCCAGGGGTCTCCCGAGGCAGCAGACAGGTACCGGCAGACTAGAAGGGCTGCGGCTTCGGCGGTCACTGAAGAAAAAAACCAGGGTGTGGGAGGAGTTCAGGGAGGCTATGGAGAAGGACATTCGGCACTGGAGGGATTGTATATCCCAGCTGGCCTGGGAAGGCCTCGGGGTCCCCCAGGAGGAACTGGAAAACGTTGCCGGGGAGAAGGGGGCCTGGAGCCCCTTGCTCAGCCTGCTGCCACCGCGACCCGGCCTTGGATAAGCGGTGGAAAATGGATGGATGGATGGATGGCAATGCTAAAGAGGGCTCAATCATTTACAAAATATCCCCATAATCTAAAACAAGCATAAAAGCAGTTGAAAAAAGTAATTTCTTGGAACGGAAAGGAAAAACAAGACTTACTGCGATAATAAAAAGCCAATTTAAGCTTAAGCTTTTTTACGATACCATCCAGGTGGGTCTACAAAGTTCTTAAATGTTTTTGTTTTTTTATGTACCATGTGTACTTGTATAATTGCTGTGTAGCAATGTGGACTCATATAAGCTGTCCATATCCCGTGGGGGCCAGAGGGAGTCTATTCATATGTTTAATGCATATTAGACATATTAATGGATTAATATATAGATATACATAGAGATATGTATATCTTCCTTCCTTGCATTTAGTCCTAGTTTGTGGCGTACCTCGTGCACACAGCTGAACAGCTCCCAGTCAAACAAAGTCATCTGATAGGCCAAGTCCTTGGAGCTCATCAGCTCAAAACTAGACATGGAGCCTGCGGTGGGACCCTCCTGGTCCGGGAGCGGGGTCTGACGCACACATGAATGCACACGAATTTACAAACAAACACACACACACACACACACACACACACACACACACACACACACACACACACACACACACACACACACACACACACACACACACACACACACACACACATTTCTGATTTAATAAAAAAAAAAAATCCAGTCAGTGCTTTGTACCATCACACAGACCAGGTGTTGAGGGTCTCACCAGGGCACTGAGCTGCTCTCTGGGACAGGCGAACAGGCGGGCATTGATTCCCACAGTGGAAAACACTGACACATCGTTGGGCTTCAGGATTTGCTTTTCTGGAAGAGAACACAACAGAGAAGGGACGATGATGTGGATTAGCTACACGCAGAGATATGTCATCTTAGCATTCGCCAAGCAGGCAGAGAGCATGCTGGGTGTTGGGAAATGGTTCCAGTTTGGAGCTTTTTCCCAATTGTCTCATGTATCAATATTTAAACGCTTGTTGAATAGTTCTACAACCGTTTCTTTGAGATATCCAGTGCTTTTAAAGAATTGTTGCAGGCAAAAGCCAGGCACAGCTGGGAATATGGCAAAATATTTACAAGAAGTCTAATCTCATATTAGCCCTGATGACTTATATAGTAGGAAGCAATAAAACCATAACAAATTGAAGAATTGGAAATGGTAAAAGGCTAGTCCTTGTTCTGAGTAACACCATATTTAAATTTGATTTATATTCAAAATATTTCATTTTGGTTGAACACATTTTTTCTTAAAGTTTCACCTTTTTTTTCATGGTTCTTGAAATCATTACAATTCGATATTCACTCATTCTGGAAACAAGTAGGTTTGATTTTATAGTAAAACCATAAATCCAGGTTAGAAATCTAGTGAATCACCATAGACCAGATGACAGTGGGACTCAATTGGCGCCAACTTCTGTGCCAAAAACTCTTATGGAATTGTTGGTCGTACACTGTTGTGCTCTGATATTTATGTGTATAGTATGTTCAACCAATCAGCACAAATCGAGCACCAGTTCTCCAAGAGTTTTCCAACTCTCATTAAGTTTTCTTCTGTTGAAGTACACTGCCTATTCTGATGCCGACTGTACAAACCACTGACGTCTTGTGAAATGTAAAAACGATGGTGAGCCTCACCGCTGGCGGAGGTGAGGTGAACCAGCAGCAGCTCGTCGTTGGTGCCCAGCTTGTCGGCCACGGCGGCGACCACCTCCCGGCCCGTCGCTGCCACGGCAACACGGATGGTAGTGTAGGTGTGGTCGCTGCAGTAGACCTTCAGCAGGACTAGGACCAAAGACACAAGGAGTGTTTTCCGAAGTGTCGAACAAATGTTCCCATGTATTTCTTTCTCTCTTTCTCTCTGCGGAACCTACTATCGTCCTGGTTCCTGATTGGCTGTTTCTTCTGCAGCCTCTCCTCCCCGTTGCTGAACTGTCTAATGAGGGTCTTCTGTTGAAACAGGGCAGAGAGCGAACTGTTAACCTAACACAGAACGGCTAAATACAGAAGAGCAAGGTATGAGAAGAATACGACTCTTACCTTCTTGGTGGATTTGGCTTCTTCAGAACTAGGGAGCCGAGTGGAGAACGTGGAGATCATATAGGGTGAGCAAGAAAAAGATCCAAACAAGAATATGGGTTAGGGGTCTTGACCCTCTGGACAGAAGAGCATCTTGACAAACACTTGGCAGCTAGAAAAAAAACGCACTGCAGCTTGACGGCTTTCTCCAGCTCTGGAACGAAGTCCTTCAAAGCCCTGAGAATCCTGGAGTCGTTGGTCACACTTCCGTATAACTCCTGGAGACAACACCGAGAAAGGGCCGAAGAAGGAAAGGGAAGAGACGAGAGTCAAGGGGAGGAGCTCACATTCTCAGCCCGCTCGTTCTCAATCTTGTATTTCCAAGTACTTCTTTGGCCGAGCGCTCGTTCGTACCTCCAGGAAGGACAGAGCGGCAGGGTCCTCCTGCGTCAGGTACGAGTGTGTGCTCACCCAGCGCAGAGCCAGGGTCAGCACCTTCCTCTTGGCGGTGACGGCGTACTCCAACCTCTCCTGCTCCGAGCCGGGTGGAGCCGGCGCATGGTAGGTGCACGAGGGGGTTAAAGATGCGTACGACAGTAGGGGGAGCTCATGCACTAAGCCAACAGGACAGCGACGCAATGAAGCCATATCATTTGTTTTCTGCTAACCCTTCATCTAGAACACAGGTAGGTTTCAGCCTTTCCTTCATATTGGACGTGTGGCCCCATACTCCCATATATCTGTGTTCCGTGCACTCACTTCACATATTCCGGCAGAGGTGCCATGATGGCACAGCGGTCAGGTTACAAATTAGAAGTTATTTAAAAACAAAATTAAAAAAACAGCGTCCCACAATTCGGCAGGTCACCCATTTGGGTGGAACTCTGGTAACAATACTGGGGCAGAGCAATGAAAATAGCACCAACGAACAGGTTATTCAACAATAAAACCAAAGGGGGTTTTTCTCCTCATATTTGCAAAGTCCGACTGCTCTGGCATCATGTAAGCTTTGCCAGAGACATGGAGTGAGTTTTTGCACTGAGCGTATATTGTCGAGTTGTCCTCCATTACTTACACCTCTCTGAAGCCATGCATCCAGTATGTAGAACAGAATGAAACCTACATATGCACCACATGAATTGCAGTATAAAACAGGGACAGACTGCAAAAAATCCAAACAATTGCAATAAGGTGTGGTTGAAACTATTAACCGAGTAAATGTATTAGTACAGTAGGATCAAGCTAATAGGTCAGACTGATATATATAGAAAACATCAAGGCACAGTTGTAAAGCACAAGTGGATCTAATTGCATAACACAAACACGGGCCGCATTTACATTATTTAACAGAGGAAAAGGTCAGCCTGTGCTGAGCCGTGCTATAACGACAAGGAAAGAAATCATAAATACATTTTTCATTGTTTTCACGGTATAACAGTCTGTGTCTGCATTTTCATTTCCAAACCATTGATACTGCTGCAATATGTTATTGTAAGGAAAACAATAAAAGTGGGGTAAAAAAAACAAAAAAACATTACCATGCTGTAAAAGTCACACCAGTAATCCTGTAAATACCACATAGATATATCTGCAGGAGACAATAAGCTGAGTGCCCTGGTGAATCGGCTGCTGGAAGGTCGTCTAGCGCTCATCCATCCATCACGTGCAGCCGTCCCAGCCCAAAAACCAATGATGTTCTCCCCGTCGGAGAGATCCAATCTGACGACAAGGACGCGTCATAAACCAGCCTCCCGGTGCCGTCGGTGTGCGTTTCTCAAGGAGAGGATGAGAGATAGAATAATATGCAAGGATAACGGGTTGGAGAAAGAAGTTTAAAGGATATTGGGCCATGAGCAGAGGACATAGCTGGCTGTTGGGCATGAAGACACAGTGCATGAGGACAAAGTCATCAACCGCCGGGTCTAACGGACGAAGAGAGGAAAAGACAGAGAGAGGAGGGGGGGGGGTCAGAGGGAAGAGGTGGAAACCAGGACGAGCAAGGGATAAGGATTAACATAGACCGGAAAATGATATACGACCATCTATCCATCCACCCACCCATCCACCCACCCAATCATTGTTTCATCCACCCACAAAATCATCCACCCACTCACCCACCCATTCCTTAGTACATTCATCCATCCATTGTTCCATCCATCCACCCATCCAATCCATTGTTTCACCCATCCATCCACCCACCGACCCACAGTGAACACCTCCACATCCCTCTCCCTCACGCTTGTCCGTCTGCATCCTCCCTGCACAGAACAATCCAGAACCCGCCCTCCCAACTCCCCTCATTTCTGAACACCTCGTCCCAGATGAACTGATGCAAATAACATAACACAACCCACCCACCAATCCCCTGGACCCCCCCCCCCCCCCCCCCCCCCCCCAAGGTAAAAAAAACATAAAGATGTTACTGTTGTTGCTTTACTTGAGGAAAGCTTGATTTGATTTGAAAATATATTTTTGTTGGCTCATTATTTTGTGATTTACTTTCCTGAATTCGGGAAAGTAAATCACTTAGAGGGGCCTAAGGGGGGGCACCTTTGACAGGTCTCGCCGAGGGCTCCGAAAAGGCCAGGGCCGGCCCTGCATACACCCATCCACCCATCAACCTACCGTCCATCCACCCATTCATCAATCTCTCCATCCACCCACCCATCCATCTCTCCATCCATCCATCTCTCCATCCATTCATCCATTCTGCAACCCAATGCCCCCTATCATTTGATATCTTAATGTCTTTCGTTGGTTAATTTTGTATTTTACTCTCATGTCTACATTTAAATTCACATCTCAGTTATTCTTTTTTGACACACTTAACACCCACATTTGGGTACATTTGGTAAAAGTATGTTATCATGCGTCACCTGGTTCACTGTGGTGTGTGTCCATCCTCATGGTCTCCAGGAAATGTTCCAGAATCTTCTCCGGCGTACCTGATATCACAGTGTACCTGAGAGTGGGACGGGGGAAGAATCAAATGACTAAATGCTACAAATCCTGTGTTTGGGGAAAAAGCTGGTGCATCAAAACATTGCTCAATATTTCAACATTAACAATTGTAATTATGTAGGCCACAGCTACAATCATATTGTAGATGAATAGATTAAATCGTATAATTACATAATAACTGTATGATAGGCTTTTCTTCATGGTGTGAAGGGGCTGTAGTGAATTATTCTCATGCTTATACTTAAACACACACACACACACACACACACACACACACACACAGACACACACACAGACACACACACACACACACACAAACACATACTTGATGCTTCCTAGGGTGGAGGCTCGGGGGCTTTTTTCTAGAACCAGCACAGGCTGCTCATGCTCTTTCAGACGCACTGTGTTCGCCTCTACATCCTAAAAATAATAATAATAATAAAAATACATCACACATATATTTCAGTGGGTATAGTGAAATATATTCATGTTCAGCGTTAGTGTTACATTGACCAATTTGGGTGTAATGATTTATCTTGGATAATTCTGGAACAATGCATTGATTAAATGGAAACTATATGAATTAATCAATACAAAACGTCATAATTCACAATTCTGATTCTTGACACCAGCAACTGTAGTTCACAGCACAATAAAATAAATATACAATTAAAAGCTCAATGGGGAAAATATAGTGGTAGCATAATATAGGATAATAGTAGTACAATATATAAATAGTATATTAGTATAGGAATTTGTAAAAACCCATATTTTTCCTACTTTTGGTTTGGATCCAGTCGAAAAATGAAGGGTTTTACAACGTGACGCAGATTAAGTGCTTATACTGCAGTGAAAGTCAGCTTGGTAGAAATGGAATTCATCCATAATGTCATTTTGAAGAAGAAAATAAAAAGAAACACAGCCCTTTTGGTCAAATGTGTCTTACAGATCCTAGAAATGTTCCAGTGGTATCACAGCCAAAGTGAATCACATATTGATCTCAGACGACCGTTTTGAATCACACCAAACAATCTTGGATTCGATTTTGCAATATTAGATTTATGATCGTTGACTGCTCTTGAACTATCTAAATCACACATCAGCAACGTGTCATATTAATGTCGCTCCTCGGTCAGCAGGGGGAGACATACATCACGTTCAGAGATAAACGCCGCGCAACAGTGTTTCTCAACCTTTTTCATATCAAGGACATTAGGCCACGGAGACCATTTGATGAGATTTTAGCCTCTGGGTCTCCGATCAGAGAAGATACCTGTTGTTTGATATGATTCAGTCTGAACCCGCATACATGCCTTTTCTATGGTTATGGTGCCGATAACAGTGAAAACAATGATCATTGTTGTACATTCTGTAATGGTGCTCACATTACATTTCATTGGATTGGATTGGATTTAGCAGACGCTTTTATCCAAAGCGACTTACAATTATTCAGACACCGACGGACGCAGCCATCAGGAGCTGAGTGTCTTGCTCAAGGACACTACAGCATGCTAGCAGGAGGAGCCTGGGATCAAACCAGAAACCTTTAGATTACTAGACGGCCAGCTCTACCGCCTGAGCTACCGTCCCCACAATCATTTAATTGGGGACCCACTGGAAATCCTTAAAGTACCGTTGGGGGGTGGGCAGGGCGTATCAGTCTATTGAAATGTGCATTCTAATGATACAGGGTGCAGTCTTGGCAACCAAAAGCTGATGCATGGTTGCCAACTTTGCAGCAACTTCTAAAAGTTAAATCATTTTTCAAACACTGAAACAACAACTAAATGCGACATCCTCCCTAAGAAACTCCCTCACCCTGAGTATGCGGTTGAAGTCCTCCTTGTCGACGCGCAGGAAGTGGCAGTTGTCCTCCCGCAGCACGATGGAGGCGGCGCGGGGGGAGTCCGTCACCAGGGCCAGCTTCCCAAAGTCATCGCCCTCGTGCAGCGTGCACACCACGCCCTGATGCACACGCATGAGCGCACGCACACACACGCACACACACACACACACACAACACACACACACACACACACACACACACACACACACACACACACACACACACACACACACACACACACACACACACACACACACACACACAAATGACATTAGATGTTAGAGCTGAGCTGGAATGGAAGTGACAGCGACACTCACAGGAGATGAATCAACGGTGTGTGGAAGTGTCTGTGTGGCCGCTTGTGCCGAACTGCCACTGCTGTCCATCTTGAAATGTCATATACAGTGGTAGCGGGGTTTTTTTCAACTGAATGGACGAGTTTCAAAGGAAGGGTCACTTGGTCGAGCCGTTGGGCTGCAACCCTCCTATACAGTACAATTAGTAAGGAATAATGTGCAGCCAGCCGCTCATTATTGAAAAATAGTCCCCCGGGTAATCACAACCTCATATACCTCTGAAGGGGGTTATTTTGCGATAATGACTGGCTGGCTGCAAATTATCTGCTTATTACAAGAAAGAAATGGTCCAAGAGAAGTAGTCAGAACAACGTACCTTACTAGACACCCAACAAATAACTAACCTACCTACTGTTGTTAATGTAAAATTGGACGTATCCCTTAGTCCTCTAGTCCTCAAGACTTCCATTGCAGTTTCAATGTAGCATCACTAGATGGCGCCACTAGTTTGTGTTAGGATTAGCATTAGCATGTAGCCGTATGAAACGACACAATGCAAATCCAGGCGCGGAGTGGTTGCCAGTGACAATGGTCACGATTCAAAAGTACAGTAATTGACCGCTGATTGCCGCCATTGACCAATCAGAGCAGAGTATCCCACAGATCCGTGCAATGAGGGGCCAAAAGCTTGAATCTTGAAATATGTCGCTTTGAGGTTGAAATAAGTCTTGGGCTCAAATTCAATTAAATTCACTGTAATGCAATGTAATTCGCCGCACGCTAGCGCTCTCTGGCAGTTTGATGCTAAATGTGCCCAGCTCACGCTTCTGACGTAATCCACCCGGGGACATCACATCGGCCCACCAGACTGGAAAAATGGAGAAGAGAACCGCTGATGGAAAGATTGTCCTCAACTGGGGGGGCGTTGGCTGTATCAATATTTTATTACATCCGTTTCCATAAATATCAGCGAAACCGTCATTTTTTTTTACGTGAGAAACATTTGAGGAAGCCGCCCATTCCGAAAAAGAGTCGCTTGATTCCACCTGTGTAAAGCTGCATGTGAAAAAAGATATGGATGAGACAACTTTAAATGTATTAAGTCGCAAGGTTATAATTATGCATGATGTGAAAATTGTTATTTTGGAACAAACGTCATATTTTCACATGAATTTCACATGTGATTAAATGTGAAAAAGTGACTTAAATGAAGGGACTTAAAATAAAATAATATTTTAAAAGGTTACTTTTAAAAATGAACTGTAGATTTCTTGCAGTCTCATGTATCTTTTCCTTGCACTGGCAAGGCAGTATGTGTGTGTGTGTGTGTGTCTCTGACTGTGTGAGTAATGTGTGTGTGTGGGTGTGTGTGTGTGTGTGTGTGTGTGTGTGTGTGTGTGTGTGTGTGTGTGTGTGTGTGTGTGTGTGTGTGTGTGTGTGTGTGTGTGTGTGTGTGTGTGTAAAAACCCTCGAGACTCTGATTTATGAGGGTGAGTCACGATGAGCTGAGGTAGTGTTTGCAAAACTCTGGTGCTGGTGTTTTACTGGGCCCTGGAGGGCCCTGGGGTGGTCCGGGGGGTGGGGGAGGGGCCCCACCACCACCACGCTAATCCACAGAGACCACCGGGCCCCACCAGGGGGCTCTGGTCCGGGCAGATGGGGCCCTCAACAAGTGGAGCAGAAAACCATATGAATGAATGGCAACGTCTCATACACACACACACACACACATACACACACACACACACACACACACATACAGATGGGTCCTGCACTGCTGCTTCACAATCTATCTCTCTTTGTCTCTTTCTTTCACACACACACACACACACACACACACACACACACACACACACACACACACACACACACACACACACACACACACACACACCTTGCCGTAGATCACCACGTTGACAGAGCCCTTCTGGATGATGTACCACGACGTGCCCTCCTCCCCCTGATTGAATACTAGAAAAAAAGAAAACAAGGAAAGACAGATAAACACAATATAATCCCCATACCAACCTCAGATGCATATATATATATATATATATATATATATACACACAAACTAGAGACAAGAGAGTTTTTCGGAACACCTACACACAGTTCCAGCTTTGGCGTGGGACTCGAAGATCAGGACGCTTGCCAGTTCCCGTTTCACCTACAAACCAGATATTAAGATATTAAGTCAAAACACACCATGTTGGTTCTGGTTGAGCAGCAGGCATATGTGGACATTTTTTACGGTGTAATAACTGTGTAAATAACTTAAAATGTAATAAGCAGACATCGTTGGTATATACGCTGTCTGTTTTTTTTAGTGTGAGGGTGTGTCAGTGGTGAGTCCTGGTTCCTAAATATGAATATGAATATGAATGTGAATATGAATTTCCATATAATTATGAAAATAAATTTTAATATGAATATGAACGTGTGACTCACGGTGTTGGAGAGGTGCGCTAAGGCCTTGATGTGGAGCAGCTCGTCGTAGATGATCTCCAGGTCGTCACCCGTCCGCTGGCCCGGCCTGCATAGCGCGTCATAAAATAATATGATATAGTATAATATATCTCACAGTATTAAGTAAAGCTCTATTTAAAACACACTGTTACACAGTGCTTCACACAAACAGACGAAGAAGTGGCATAAAGAAAGACAATGGAAAATCTATTAAAATAAACATAAGTGGACATAAAAAACATTAGTCACACTTAATTTCAAAAAAGCCTATAAAGTCTATAAAAAGTAGAAAAATGTAAAAAAGAGAACACTGTTATGTATGTTTAAAACAAATAAATAGACAAATTTAAAGAAAGACGACATTAAACAAAGCTTTATAAAAATGGCTTACCTAATGCTCCAGTGCTAACAGAAATTATATTAAAATAAATGTAAATTTTTAATAAATAATAATAATAATAATAATAATAATAAATAAAATCAAATATATATAAAATAAAATATATATGTAATTATATATATATATATATATATATATATATATATATATATATATATATATATATATATATATATATATTAATCGAGTTGAATTAGCCAGATATCAAGAATAGTTGTAATTTAAAAGGTCAATTCCAGATTTTAAAAAAACAGCACTTTGATCCCAGTAATATAATTGTTAGACAACCAATGTGAATTTTTTTTTTTCAATTATTTAAAGAAAAGTGATCAAAATGTAAATTATTATTGGTGATTGTAAAAGGTTCTCTCTGTATGTTTCTAAAATATTATAATGTGGTTCAAAATAAGATAAGATAAGACAAGATAAACCTTTCTTAGTCCCACAACGGGGAAATTTACATCGTTCCAGCAGCAAAAAGGGGACAGCAGAAAATAGAGAGCATATGAAGTACACACTATAAACAATATAAAATATATAGAAACATAAAAAATAATAAATAAATAAAAATAAAACATCCAGTGAATGGCGCCATTCAAAACCCTGCTCCGGACAGAAGATAATTTATTCAATTGATAATTTAATCGGTCATTAAAAAGTGTAACTCAGATGAGTTCACGCCACTGACGATTTCCGGAGGATCATCCGCAGCAGGGCATCAGGGCCGATCTGGGTGAGGAAGAGGATGGTCTCGGGCAGCTCTTCCTCGCTCTCCCTCTTCTCCTCCTCGCTGGGCAGCGGTGTGTCCTCGTCCTCGTCGTCGAGGAAGCGGTAGAACAGGTACTTGTCCTGGAAGCCCAGCTCCTGGTCCACTGGGGGCCGGAGGGGGGGGGGGGGGGTTTCGGTCGTTGTCATTTAAATAAGTTCAAAGTTCATAGATTCCAACATATGGTCTGGAGACCCCCCAGGGGTCTTTTGAGACGTCCCAGGGGGTGCCCATGGGAAAGGATTAATGCCTAACGATTGGGATGTCGGCACCATGAGGGAATGCAGGACAATGACTGTTTTCATCCTAATTTCACTGTTATCTCTATAACTACAGTGTAGACAGGTGTGGAATTTTGGACTAAATCATATCTAACAAATGAAAAAATTATTACCTTATCAAATGGGGTCCACGGCTAGTGGATATCAGAAGTGTTATGAAAATATGATGATCATTTTGGAACTCAAACTCACATTTACACAATAAAGCGGTTGATAAACCACTGGTCTACCAGAAATATATCAGATAGAAATGAAGTTCCTCCAGGTTATTTCAAGTAACAGTTCACATATGCACCAATTAAAAGCTGAGTCTTCAGCTGAGTCTTAGTCTTAGTCCTCCTCGTCCACTGATTTCCAACCTGGGGGGCTAGACCCCTATAGGGGGCCGCCGGATAACGGAAGGGGAGTCGCGAGGCCTTGGGCCATTTGAGACAAACGTTTCTTAATAGTCAAATATTGGTTCAAAAACTGACTTTCAGATAAAAGTCACCACTAATGAAATGCCGTGAGTCTTTCAAATAGGGGGGGGGGGGGGGTTCCCAGATTGAATCAGGGTTGATTTAGGGAGGTGTCTGGTTGTCTGGGTGTGTGTTACCGTGGTTGAGCACCCCCTCCTCTAGCAGCGCCTGCCACATGCCCACGGCGTGGGAGCGCGTGTGCACACA
>NC_137196.1:9523971-9751471 GCF_960531495.2 Zeus faber | reverse complement strand
CGGCGCAGCGCTTTTGCTATTCATTAAAAACGAGACTCTTTCTTTCATCCCTTCATCAAACACACAGCTGTCCTCATTCCGGCTTTCTAGTGCTGAGTACCATGCACTCTAGGCACCGGCAATTATCCGTGCACACGCACAAACATAAAAACCCCAAAACCCGCCGGCCCGCCGGGTTGAATGCTATTTGAGGAAGAGCAGGACCCAGGGGCGCCGCTTTATCGCCACTCTCCTCGCTGCGGCCGGAGAGGGGGAGGCGATCGAGAGGCCGCGTTACAGCGGTCGCCCGCAAACAAACGCATCTCCGGCGGTACGGGCGCAGCGGCCGCCAATTATTGGCCGTCGCCGCTCCACCTTTAAGCCACTTCGCGTCGGTCCAACGATCGTATCGACGAGGTCATATCGTGCGGTCCTCGCGTTTCACAAGTTAAAAAAAAAAATAGACGCGGGCAACGATGCCATAACCTTTGTTTCAGGGCATTTACTTTATACTGGTAGGTTTATCTCTCGCAGGCCTTGTCCACGGGCAAAAAAACGCTTTCGGAGTTTCAGATGATATCTTAATGGGTTGGAAATTTATGAGACATACCTGTAAAACGGAGTGTCTACTCATTATTGATGGTGGCTGGAGGGAAAAGGGCTCAACCTTGTGACTGAGTGCAGATCGGTTTCCCACCGGCTGGCCAAATGAAGCTGCTTCAAGGGGGCAGGGTTACTTCAGCGTCCTTGAACCAATACTTAACTATCACTGCTAGCCTGTAGCTGACCCTGATATATAGGATCTATTATTATCATTGTTAGTAGCGGTCTGGAACTCTATTGTTCAGCTCAGACTTTACTCTTCTCTTGGCGCTTTCCGCATTTCGCATTTTTGCATAGCGTTACGACGCGTAGACTGACAACTTGCAGACGGCTGCGTTCAAAGGAAACTCTGAAAACTGTAACTCGCGCTGCGTTTTACAAAACCCCAAAAACTATAATCGGTCACAGAAGGCGTTTTCACACCGCTGGAAGTTCTAAGAACCTTTGGGAGGAACCGTCCCTTTCTTTTGTGTCCGCACTGCATGATCCAGGAACAATGGTAATTGTTAAAAAAACGTTCTTGACGAACATTTACTGTGAACTAAATGGCACATGAGGAAAATTGAGTGACGTAAGCTCACGGTGATTGGAAAAAACACATCAAAAATAAGATACTTCATTGACAGTAAACATGTCTTTCTTTAAACACAATTTATTTCCGAAACATTAAATCTATATAAAAAAAAAACTGCATCCCTCCGCCCCAACCTCGCAGTGGACAAGGCGGACTCGGCGCAAACCCTTGATCACGGCAGGTTTTCCTTAGTGCGACCCGACCAAGTCCCATCGTCAGTCAGTAAAAAAGGAGTGGACAGAACGTCCATCCTAAGTGGTTAGCCACACTTGTGTTCAAGAAAAGACCAAAAAAATCCCAGAAAACCTTGAAATAAATGAAAAAATTGCGGTGTTCAAGGTAAACTCGGAAAACTGTAACTTGTGTTTTGTTTGACAGAACCCGGAAAACTGTAATGCATACCTAACACGACTAAATGCAGCAGCCATATTTGCAGCTATATTTATTATTGTTAATACTTCCTCAATTTTACTTTGAAAGTACCTTGCCATTATTTCCATTGCTAGGGCCTGACTATAACATACTGTAGCTTATTGTTAAAGCCCCACCGGTCCAGCAGGAGGTCTCTTCACAGCTTGGATACATTTGAGTTGGGCTACCTCCATTGAGAGCTTTGATGGCTTAAATTCGGACTTGTCCCCCTTTTAGACAAATTAGCCAAGAGATGTCAAGGATAGTTGGCCTCCCCCATTTATCCCAATCCTATGGCATTCTGTCAAGTTGACTATGGTGAAAGAACAGTGTCAAAAGAATAGTCTTGCAAAGTTCCATAAAGGGTAAACACATACTGTTGGCATGCTGTAGTGCTGAAGAACTGTCATTGGTTGATGCCTGTCACTGATCATTAACAGCTCTTGGCTGGTTGTCTCTACAGGTTCAAGGATTTTGAGAGTTTCAACAGTGTGGTAGTCCAAACACTAAACACTACTTGTCTGTTACTCAGAATGAAATGATTCTTGGAACAATTCCATTCACGACTCTTGATCATTGTTTACTGGAAGTCGTCCATCACTCACGCATGCATTACAGCAACTGAACCAAATAAGCAGAGAGTCGTAAAAATGGAGGGTTAGGTTAAACTCTTTTTACCGAGTGACTCGTTATGATCTGAATCAGAAAAAAAAGAGTCAAACATTTCATCACTTCTCCCCTAACCCCCTTCTCTCTCTCTCTCTCTCTCTCTCTCTCTCTCTCTCTATATATATATATATATATATATATATATATATATCTCTAGACCTCACCTCCCAGAGGCTCTTGAACTCTCTCTGCTCGATGCGGAGCAGCTCGCTGGTCTCTCGGCTGACGATGGTGGCGTGCCGCGGGGTGTTGTCCAGGATGGACTCCCCGAACGCCGTCCCGATCCCCAGCGTGCAGATGGCGACCGCATCCTTAAAGGAAAAAAAAAAGGAAAAAATGGGACTTAGGGTGTGTTTACACGCCGGTGGACGGGACTGGATGCGGTGCAGCTATTGGGTGGTTGTGGGTGGTTGTGTCGATATAACACACTTTGAGCATTACTTAAGATTGCTCGGGCAACTGTAGTTGAAAATGAGACTTAGAATGAGCTCAAATCACAATAACACTGTTATCCTTTCCGCAAATGGACAGGAGCAGCGGTTTTAAAGTTATACTGTATGACCATGAAGAGCAGTCTGTATACCATCAGGAAAACTCATGCAAATACATACATTCATATACCGTACATCGGAGACTGGATAAACGGGGGTCCCTTGCTGGGAAAACGGCTTTAGGAAGGGGATGCAATTGGGAAGCAGCGCGAGCAAACACGCACACAGACACACACACACACACATCTACACACACACGAAAACACATTAAAAGGATTGTGGATTGTGGAATCTATAAATAAAAGCCCTTCTTAATGTCCAAACTGACATTTCAGATATAGCCGCGGAAAATGGGCCAATAATAGGCCACATACAGTACATGAAAAGGATACGTTATGATTGGGGACAATAATTATCGCGGCCCCTCATAAATGCTCTCCTCGCTGTGCGTGTGTGTGTGTGTGTGTGCGCGTGCGCGTGCGTGCGTCTCAGCGGAGGGGGTTTCTTACAAGTCAGGTTTTTTTCGCTCCGAAGCTGCCAGGCTGCTGTGCATATTTTAAAACCTGGGACGCCAGCTTATGTAGTGGAACAGTGTAAACGTTCAGGGAAAGCTGTTCAGCACAAGCCAACACGAGTGTTTTTCGGGGCTTTCGGGAATTCCGGCGACGGCGACGCCCATCTTAGAAGACGTAAAAAAGAAGAGGCTTCTGGAAGAGGGAAAAACTAACCGTCGCCGTTTCCCAGCGACGCCGCGTCCCTACCTGGTGGTTGGCGGTTTCGGACACCTTGACGTCCAGGGAGCCCGAGAGGACGGCGTACCAGCTGGTTCCGATGTCTCCCTGGCGGAACACTGAACGAAGACACAAATAGACATCAAGTATTGATTACGCATAGAAGCCGATCACCGCCTAGAGGCGTCACAACGATTATACCAACGTCTGAATGGCCTCTTTTACTAAAATCGTTCGCTACCGCAATCGTGTTTCCGTCCAAATTTAAGGGAAATTTAAATCCAATGTTAGAAATGTCACAATGGATAATATGTGCATTACATGAGTGAGTTTCCATTATTGGGTTGAGGCGAATAAACTGTCTACCCAAATATTTATTTCAATGCCAATAAATGGCTCTTCCATGGACACTGTATTGATTTTTTTCTCATGTATCACTACTAGGGCGGTCGAAGTTAATGTGCCATCAACACAGCCTGTGAGAGCTAAACCTAAGGCAAATGTTATCATTTTCCAAATGTTAATATAGCATTTCATGTTAATAAAATTGTTTGTCCCAGCGACTGGCTCAGTGCAAAGGAATAGAAGAACGATAGTGGCTTGTTTATGCTGAAAATGCAATTAAATACATTTTAATGAAGATTATTTTGTGTTTCGGTTCCCAGTAATCAAATCATAGTATGGCTGTAAGTCAATGCACCACTTGTTATAAAGAAAAATCTTTGTTTCAGGTGATATTTGGTTATATTTTAAAATTGTGATTAATCGCGGTTAATCGCACAAATGTCAGGCGATTAATTGCGATTAATTATTTGAATCGGTTGACAGCCCTAATCACTATATCAAATAATGGTTTGGTAACATTTTTTGAAATTATAGAATATGACACATTTTCAACACATATCCGACTGCTATCGAAAGAAGATATTGCAGGATTAGTAGGATTTGTATGATTTGAATATCTTCGTGCTTGCGTTTAAATCCACGGCTGTCATATGAGACATTCTGCTTGGGAGGAGGTTTCCATCTCAGATGCATCGCTTGTCCTTTGGTACAGAAATTTGGTTTGGATCTCTCACCCCGACAACACCGGATTTCCTAGTAAATCAGACGTACATGTGATGCCTTTCTCCAGGTATTCGTAGAAGGCACAGGCGCAGATCTGCAGCAGGAGCGCGGGCGGGAACCTCCGGAAAGCCTTGACCTCCCGCAGCCTGGTCAGGATGATGTCCACGTCCTCCCCGGAGCGCTCCGATGGCCTGGCCACGGGAGGAGGCACACCGTCACTGTTTGCAACGCTAAAACGACACTTTCAAATTCAGCCTGTGCGACCGAGAGACGGAAAGAGGGAGGGGGAGCGAATGAGCTCTCCGCTACTCGAGAAACCAGGGCTGCAGGCGTTGCCTCTCTCGGCTCATACCGCCCGCGGGGTGTGGAGATTCCATTTGCACTGCTGCTATTTGTAATGCGCTTAAAAAGGCAATGACACACACACACACACACGCACACACACACGTACATACACACACACTGAGATGATTGACCAGACAACACTCTGTTCAGTGTAGAGTAGCACCTTGCAGTTTGCCTCCATTCACTCATATCACTCACTACCAACCACACGCGTATGTGTGTGTGTGTGTGTGTGTGTGTGTGTGTGTGTGTGTGTGTGTGTGTGTGTGTGTGTGTGTGCTGCTAATGCACTGTGGGATTCCTCCCTGGAGGTTGGACTGGAGGTTGCCGAATCCCCGCGCCTCCTCCTCCTCCTCCTCCCCCCACTCCTCCCCTCTCTCCCCAAGAGCTCTCCACTCTCTTTGTTTAGTTTTGTGTTGAGTTGTTCAGATTCAGTTTTTTCTTTTAAGGGTAACGACGGGCAAAATGGAGGACGACATCCACGACCGCTCTCCTTCCTCTTCTTCTTCTTGGAATGTCCTCTCTTCCTCCTCTTATGGCGCATCCCAGGACCTCGCAGAGTCATCTGGACCCCTCTGACTGCAATGCTCCCAAACACGAAGCCTCAAGGCCCCGCGGTACCCGATGCAACTTGGGGCTCAGCTGGAGAACGTTTGGCGTGGGCTGTGGGATTCTCTATCTCCCTATCTATCTCCCTCTCTCTCTCTCTCTCTCTCCCTCAGCCTCTCTCTCTCTCTTTCTCTCTCTCCCTCTATGACTCATGCTCCCATCCTCCACCTCCTTCTGTGAGGCCTTGGAACGGCGGCGTGGGCTGGGTTTAATTGCTCTGACAGGTAAGAGGCCCACTCAGTTCAACGACGAGAGACGTGGAGGCTCACCGCCGACGACTGAGGAGTGACCCCTCGCCCGCAAGTCAAGTCTGGGAAGGCGAGAGATTATACCTCTCTCTCGCTCTCTCTCTCTCTCGCGCTCTCTCTCTTTCTCCACCTGTCCAGAGGGATGTGACTCTACCGCTGGCGTGAGGCTGATGTGACCCGAGAGGGCCTCAGCCAAAATCCTGGGGTCGGAAGTCTAAGATTGTGATTCAGCAAAGCGCTCTCTCTCTCTCTCTCTCTCCCCCTCTCTCTCTCTTTCCCCTCACTATTAATCTCCCTCTCCTTCAATTCTTGACATCGGCATCCTGGTTTTATAACTTTAAATCACAACTAAACTGCCGTGGCCTTCATGTAGACTCACACACGCTCTGGTTTCATAGTAAGAACTCTGGTTCTGGGCTGGTAGGAAGCCGGGTTGATTTATGGGGCAGCCGTTCAGCGACAGAAGGACCAGAAGATTCCTGGAATCTTCCACCGATTTAGATTGGGTAAATAAACAACTGAAAGCATCAGACAGTCCCTACCGGCGACATTGAATTATTAAAAAGCTTTCTTGTGTTGCAAAATGAGCGCCTGTCTCCCATGACCATTAAGCACCAAACCTTTAGGAAACCTACATAATTCAGGACTAAACACAGCTTTCCGTAGTACTGCTGGCTTTTTGCAGTCTTTTTTCGACACAATAAGATGTTTAACCTCTATATTGATGTTAAAGCTGATATCAGCACCAACTGTGATGACTGTGGGGAGCCGCTACTGTACCGCCTTGGATGTCCAAGTGCTGGAAATAAATCAGATCTTATCTCACATACTTCTCACACATTCACACTCACTGGCAATAAAAGTCTTTGAGTAATATAGTAGAGACAGACTTGTCTTTACCCCTCTCTCTCACACACATCTAGCGAGCTCCCTCTCTGTCTCTGCCTCTGCCCGGCCCACATGTTGATATACACTGACAAATACACATCGTGCAGAATATTGATTGAATAAGAGCTGCATAGTTTAAGGGTATCAAGTGCTCTACCAGCAGATCCTGTGCACAGTAATCTAACAGGGCTGCGCAAATGGACACTTGCCCTATCGATGACCAAATGCACATCTTGCATGTAACATGAGGTCTGCCGAAAGAGCAGTACTGCAAACTGTTTGAACACGTTGGGCCCAAAAGGAAACCAAAACGTTCGCATATCTGGTCGGCTGTGACATTTTTATGATGGACCGATCAACAACAACATAAAGTGTGCTGACAGCACTGCACACTTGCTATTATTGCATATCTTATTATCTTATCAAATCCAAATTTCGCTCCGCTACTCCTTCCACAGTTTCCAAGCCACATACATGCAAATCCCAAAACAACAGGGACAATCCTGACAGGTATGCTACAACTGTGGAATGTTTCAGCCAACAGTTTACAAAATGTTCCACTATTGGTGCCAAGCCTTTGTCCAAGAGGTTTCCTATGGGAAAGAACGAGAGTGCGGCGAAGAAAGTCCAGTCGTCATGGAAATCCCTAATGAGTAAACATATTAGGGATTTCCTGATAATTATAACATATATCTGCACATATGTACACACACACACACACACACACACACACACACACACACACACACACACACACACACACTTTTTCAATTACACCAGGGATTTTCTATTGTATTTAACCTCTTCTGCTGAAAAAAAAAACAGTTTGGGAATAATATCACCATTATCTAAAATAGACACTCAGTAGTGTTCATTACGTTTTATTTTAAACGCCTCATTGTAGGTTAATCAAAATTCAGTCAATCCTACTTCTTTAAGAGGGTGGGGTTGCAACAACTCAGGTTGCCCATGGTTACCCTATGTGTCACTATAGTGTGTGTGCATGTATGTGTGAGGGTGTGTGCGACTCCTTGCTGATAATGCTGCCTTTTCCTTTTGCAGAGATCCCTTACTCATTTCACATTTCTACTCTTCTTTTTTTTTTTGTTTGCTTGGTTTGGTTTTCTGCCAATTTAAGTGCAACTCACTCCTGTCAGTGCTGTAGCTGTGGATGTGCAATATACAGTAGGAAGAACCTCATTCCATTGGACCTGATAGGATCAGGGCAACAATTGCTTCCATCTTTGCCCTCCTTGGCTGTAAGGATCTATCACATGGCCAGTAGAACTGTTAATATTGTAATGCAATTTTAATTACACTATAATAACATTGTAATAAAATGGCAATGATTTCAAATAAAAACCTGTTCAGTCAGACTAAAAAAAATATCACTATCTGCCCATTGTCTGACACATCCTGCAATGGAAGACGACATGCATTTCACTATCGCTTACAGTAAATAACACCAACCCATAATATAGACGCATTTATAACGGTGCATGCTGTGTAACCCTCCCCATAAGGGCCATTTGCGATTGCAATGCCCATCTTTTTACACATGTGCGTCTCCATCGCCAGGGGATTTGAAGCCATGCAGGGCTGGAGCGTCACCGTACGGAGCCACCAACGCCTTTTTGACCGAGAGGTGGAAAACTGATAACGCACTCACGTCCTTACCAGCGTATCGCATGATCAAGTGTGCGAATGGCAAAGACAATGACAATAACACAGCATCAGCAGAAAAATCACAGAGCCTCTTTCCAGTGTGCGGCACAGTGCGCACACGCAGCGATCGCCGGTTACAATAAACCACGCTGATGCGGATGGGTCGATGGAGGGATGGAGGGATCGATTGCAGAAATGTCTTTAAAAAAAAAAATAAAAAAAAATATAAATAAAACCGCCAACCTACCTCTTATCCAGGCAGCAGATCCACTCCGCCGTGGGAGAGGCGCTGGGTGACGGCTGCACCGCGACCATCTTTCCCTGGGAAGTGAGTGTCGGTGAGACCGGGGACTGGAGGAGGCGGGGGAGGCTTGCCGGTGGTCGCTCGTCGGTTGTCGATGGTCCCCGCCCCTCCCGTTATTATCTAGTCTGCTCTGACAAGCTTCCATCCACCGGCGTGGGAATGGACTGCTGGGGCTGCATAAGGCATCTCCATCTGTGGGAAACCCTCAGATCCCAAAATACATACATTGTACCATGTCGGGCCTGTGCAACTGTGCAACTGTGCAACTGTGCAACTGTGCAACTGCAAGGGTTTGATTTCTACCTCAAAACAACAGACTAATCGTTTAAAACATCATTATTCACTGCAGAAAGTGAGATGCAAGTGGTTTTGCATCGTACTGTAATGACAGCGTCTCCATATCAGCCAGACACTAAGAAGAAAATGCAGAATCACAATGTGTTTACTCAGCTGTTTATTTGCCTTGGTCAGGGTTGGTGCATTGTTGTGCAGAAACTGGTCATTAAAACGATTAACAGTCAAAAAAGAAAATACTAAATGTACAAAAATATATATTATATATATATATTTAATATACTAAATGTGTTGGACAGGATCAGGAATGTCCTTAAAGTCTATGATACAGAGTTAAGTGGCAGCATGTTTGATAGTTTTGGCTGTGGGTACAAATCTATCGATTCAGGGTGAATACACTGTCATTATGCGATATCAATATCAGCCACACATAAAAAGCAAAATGCAGAGTGAAAACAAAAGACATTTGCTCCTTGTTCACTGATCCACATGGTGGCCTGCAAGGGATGGGCGACAGACAGAGATGGGGGTGGGGGGGTGGGGGCGGTGGGGGCGTGGAGGACCGTGTGTGACATCCCAAAAAGGACAGGAGGAAGGAACGCATGCGTGAGGAAACACTGCTGGATCTCTTCTCCTCATACCCTCTTCTTCTCCTCCTTGAGGGCCCACGCACAGCAAACCCTGAAAACCCCCGAGATCCTAATCCTGAAGGATGGAACTCCATTTCCGAAAAGCGTGTGTGTGTGTGTGTGTGTGCGTGTGTGTGCGTGTGTCTGTGTGTGTGTGTGTGTGTGTGTGTGTGTGTGTGTGTGTGTCTGTGTGTGTGTGTGTCTGTGTGTGTGTGTGTGTCTGTGTGTGTGTGTGTGTCTGTGTGTGTGTGTGTCTGTGTCTGTGTGTGTGTGTGTGTGTGTGTGTGTGTGTGTGTGTGTGTGTGTGTGTGTGTGTGTGTCTGTATGTGTGTGTGTGTGTGTGTGTGTCTGTGTGTGTGTGTGCGTGTGTGTGTGTCTGTGTTTTTCTCTGTACAACACATTAGTTTGACCTAGACCAGAAAAAAAAAAAACCAATACAGTAAAACACTATTAGACAATTGGTTGACAATTAGAACTTGGATGTACTTGCGTTTCACACTTCACTGCATGATTGGTGGATTCTTTCTTTTCCATCTTTAATCTCGGGTAGGAAATGAACTACCGTGGTGGACGCGCTCTGCCCGATACGACGTTCACTGTCATTCATTCCTCTCGCCAAAAAATGATGTGACGTTTTTCTCAGCCGGCAGCAGTACGCCTGCGTGGCCGGCAGGGGGCAGCATCATCCTGCGCAGGTTCTCAACGGCCCAGGGCGCAGAGCCTGAGCGATGACGAGGGATTCACGATGAGGAAAGAGCCCGGATTCATGTTGCTCCTCCACATAAACTAACTATGGGGGATTACAACACACCAAGACATCTTTGCTCATTCAAGCGCCTGAGGAGTTCTATGTTTGTCACAGTCTAGTGACAGTGGCTTAGTGACAGCCTCTGTGGGGGTGCGTGTCCGTGTGCGTGCGTGTGTGTGTGTGTGTGTGTGTGTGCGTGCGTTTAATGTTAAAATGACTGAGCGAAAATTCCCCTGGTGAGCCCGTTCCACTCTAAATATGGTCGACTAAATAGATCGCCATCTGGGTCACTGGTGTCTGCCAAATTCCGGCATTGGTCACACACGCGCACACGTACACGCACAAACACGCACGCGCGCACGCACACACACACACACACACACGCACACACGCACACACACACACACACACACGCACACACGCAGGCTGATACTGAGAGATCTCAGGCTGGACAGTTTTTAAAAATACAATATCTGTCCTGGATATTGGGATTCGTTGAATTTAGAGCATTAGTCGAGCAGCGGGTCATCAAAGCGGGATTCGTATTTTAAGTTCCATCACATCACACAAATTATGTCAAACAAGGTATTTAAATGATCGGGGTTTTCCAGGTAAAATGCATTGGTTGTTGCAGTTTGTAATCATAGTGGATTACACCCTTCTGACTGTGTGTGTGTGTGTGTGTGTGTGTGTGTGTGTGTGTGTGTGTGTGTGTGTGTGTGTGTGTGTGTGTCTCTGTCCATACACCCATCACTATCTTGTCCAGTTCTACTGATTCAAATGTGTCTGCGTCTGATTTCCCCAGATAAATGTGAGAAGCTGTTAAAAAGCTGACTTTTTACGTTGTCCACATAAAAAGGACAACACACTCTTCTGCAGGTCAAGGGGTCTTGCAATGGGTTTGTTGGCACCGAGGATAATGACAGTAGTAGACACAAGGAAGGAAGGTCCTCATGGGCCTCAGCAGTAATTGGCCATATAGAGGTAAGAGGTAGACCTTGCCATCCTCATCACCCTAACCCTAACCCGAACCCGAACCCTCGTCGAACCTGAAATGTCTTTTCTAACGGCTCCCAATGCAAATGAATACATGTGTGGACGGATGTTCACGTCAAATGAACCTGTTTCAATGATAACAACGCATCATATTCCTGTGCTGCCTTATTGATCTACACCAGGCCTCCACCCCCTCTCCCTACTCTTGCCGCCCACTTTTTTTCCCCCTCTCCTTCTTTGCCCCATCTACCTTTACCTCCCCTGACTTTCTCGCTTTCCCAAATCCGATACATCTTGAGTTCACCCCACCCACCGCCACCACTTTCCATCTGTACCTCATCCAATTCACTCTCCTTGCATCCACCCCCCCCCCCCTCTCTCTCTCCTCTCAGTTAGCCTCATTCAGAGGAGGGAGCTTTTGTGATTGGCCAGTATTTATATCAACTAGGTCCCAGTGCCACCTGGGACAATGGTCTCCAGTCAGATCCAGGTCACAGCAGGCGGAACCGCATCCCAGTTCTGCACAGATTCTGGGCTCAGACGGGAGTCCGGTCCTTCACACCTTCATAGCTCCATAGACGAGACATAGGTATCCATAGGAAGGTGCATATATATATATATATATATATATATATCTGCAGGTGCAGCATTGCATGCACACACACCCACACCCACACACACACACACACACACACACACACTTTCAGGTGGATGCTGGATGCAAGCGTATAGTAAACATGCAAAAACTTTTACCCGTGAGTCCAAAAGAGGCAGTTTCACTCTCTTGGGGAAGAGGGTACAGCTCTTCTCTTTAGGATGGTGCTGCTGAAAGGTGAGTTTTTTCTTTGTTGTATCCTGATTTAGATTCTTGGGTTGATATAGCGCTAAAGCCCACACATGTCACACAATAGATGGGATGTCAGTGGATAATGATTATCA
The DNA here is from genome assembly GCF_960531495.2 of Zeus faber. Classification (NCBI taxonomy): domain Eukaryota; kingdom Metazoa; phylum Chordata; class Actinopteri; order Zeiformes; family Zeidae; genus Zeus; species Zeus faber. Next base: position 9,739,280 of record NC_137196.1, on the reverse strand, counting down.
ACGTTGTGGCTGTTTTCATGAATGATTGGTCAAATTGGCCAATTCAGGTTGTCAACTGGAAAAAAAAAGTTCATCACATGGCATTGTCATGCATCTGGTAACCATCGTGATCTCAGCCTTTATATCTGGAAGCTATTTCAGCCAATCAAAAAAATGTTTTTCATGGACGAATATTGGAATTGGAATGTATTCCAAATAATTTAGACCAAATTTATCAAGTGTTATCCGTGGTCATATTATCATATTGTGTATGTATTTATTCATTATAAACAGAAATATTCCAACTATATTGCCATTTAGCGGGTGCATAGAGCACATTCTGCATATAAAGTATATATACAGTATGCATGTATGTATGTATGTGTCTATCCGTCTGTTTGTTTATTTATTTATTTATTTATCTACCTATTTATTTATTTATTTATTTATTCGCTTCAAGCCGTTCAGGCGTTCCAGACCGTCTCAATGCCATTTTAAAGTTTCCAGTTGGTGTATTGGTGTACAATCAGACCGACTGACAACTGAATAAAAAAGCTTAGGAATCTACAAACAAGCTTAATAATTATAATTATAATAATTATAATAATAATCAATATAAATATAGCTGCAGGCAGCAATAGACGGGATCCAATTTAGTCCTGTTTGGTGCGTTTTACAGTTTCTCAGGTTCTCTGAAACACAGCACAATTTTCCGAGTTTACTTGAACGCAGCATGGGCTCCCCCCCGGTCTGTTGTCTCCTTGCTGCTCATCTTGTTTCTTCAGTACTTTTTTTTTTTTTTTTAATATTGTGACTGAACTTGACGACGGGGTTTTTAGACAATGGCTTCTTTATTCTCTTATATTTTCAGTGATATTTCTATGGGTAATTACCATTGCATGGATTTGAACTCTTCATTGAGTCGCACATTACAGCTTTTTCAAGGGACACTTAGTCGACATTTTCAAGGATTATTTTCTATTATTTTTATCATTAATCCGGCGAAGTAATGTGGACCGCACATTTAAAATATCAATCGAACAGACCTACCGACATCTACCAGGTGAGAAGCTTTAGGTACTTTGAGGTCGGAAGTTTTCAGGTACTCCTCACTTAACGGCCGAGTTCCGTTCCCAGTGCCAGAGCGAATTGGTCGATAGGTATTTATAGTGTATATAGTATATATAGTATATAAAGTATATATAGTGTATATAGTATTTATAGTGTATATAGTATATATAGTATATAAATTGTGACGCACGATGAGATGCTTGACGCTGAGATGGCGTGGTATTGTACGCAGCGTGCAATACAGACTGGTCAGAGAGCTGGTCGTAAGTCTGAACGGTCGTTTAAACAGGTAGGTCGTTAAGTGAGGAGTACCTGCATACAGGTAAATCTGTAGTTTCATCGTCGATTTGGATGCAATTTAAACCGCAGGATCCTTGTTATGAAGCGGTTTAAACGACACCTCAGCCGTGTTTCCAGCTTACGCCGGAGTATGTGTTCCAGGTAGTTTAAACCGGGTTGGACATATTTTGGACCGGCGTACTGGCACGTCGCTCTGAAAATCACTCAATTTTGGCCGGTTGGTCCCAAATATCTGCTACGTATGTGGATCGATTTGGATGAAACTTCAACCATATAGATATATATATATATATACACACAAATTATATATATAGATGTATACATAGAGGTATTTTTATTGCGCTTGTTTTTTCATTGTTAACCTTTTTTTACTTATTGTTATTACTTGTCTGTCTGTCGGTCTGTCTGAGCGTACAACTCCAGAACCGGGTGAGACCAGTCGGTTTAACCCACTCACCGCGGGTGTTTCCCTGGTCAGTGGAGTAGTTTACACGGGATTACCGCGGGATAATCCACTCAGGGGATTGAGGAGACATGAGTCTCCATCTGTCTGGAATTAGCACAGCCAACACGAAACGGAAGAAACGCATCGCGTTTTAAAATAAAAGAAAAGAAAATAAAAGAAACAAAAAAAAAACAACAACAACAACAACAACAACCCGAAATCATCTGGAAAAGGGACCGTGGGTTGGGATTGGGGAGCCAGGCAGTTTGGAGTTTGCTCTCACTTTATCTCTTCACATCTTGGAATAGCTGAAGCCCGGCGCAGGTGCGACCATTTAAACGACGCAAGTAAGTTTGTCCGCTGGTCTCTCTCCGTGGTCGGTCTTTGCAGGTGAGGTTGTTTTTCCATCAGTATTTTAATAACATTGTTGAGGTATTGTGGCTGATAGGTGTGGATGACGAATATTTTTCTGTTTGTTTGTTTGTTTGTTTGTTTAAGTCGACGCCGCCTGGGTTGGTTGGACTTTCTACCAAATTCACAGGATCCCCTTTTCATAGACATGTTGAGGTGTCTAGATGGTTAAAGGCAGCTGAAGTTAATGTTATCAGCTGTGGGTCTGTTTCATTCATACTGCGCACCAGCAACTCCTCTCCAGCTCGAGTTCAAATTCAAGAGATTATTTGTCACATACATATACATACAGTCATACATATATGCAGTGAAATGTCATGACACCCGGTGATTGTTCTGTAATTATATAATATAATTAATTGTCAGTGTTGTATCAATTATACATTTAAATCCTCACACACCTCCCAACAAAAAAAACACAAATGAATACTTGGGGTTGGCATGTCCTAATGTATGCCGTGAAGTGGGTCCATATCATGTCCTTATCTCTCCCTGTCTTCCAGCCGGATGTTTGTTATTTAACGTGGTCACGCTGAAGCGGAATCTGGAATCCTGAATGGAAAGTGTGAGGTCTACAGATCAAGAAACCGCTTCTCAATCGAGGAAGGTCCTCAGACACCAGCTCATCATTTAGCCGGCGAAATTGTCGAGTTTGCTATTGTTTTGCTCCAAAGCCGCAAGGCCGTCAGGCAAAGCACGGCCGCTGCTTCAGCTTCAGCTTGTGTTTGGTTTTCCCGCTCCCCTTGGTGACCTCCATTCCAGATGATGCGGACCGACAGTAAAGGTCGCAGCGCCTCGCCTCATCGGATCACCTACAAGTCCGACTTCCACGCCATCAAATGCTCCTTTGACACCTCCTTGCCTCAACAGGGGACCAAAGCCAGCAGCCCTAGTCGAATGCCCTCTAGCCTGTCTGACCCCGTGATGTCCCACACCAACACCAACACCAACACCACCACCACCAGCAGCAGCAGCAGCAGCGGGAGCAGGGGGAGGGCCCTCAGCACCAGGGGGACCAAGATCCGCGAGAACATCTTCCTCCAGATGGACTGCCAGCAGCTCAGACAAGATGGCGGATCTCCTAAGTGCTCCGGTTCAGTGCCCCTCCTTTCCCCGCAACCTCCTCGCCCACAGCTCCACCCCTCGCCTCTCCTGTCCGCCCAGCGCTCCCTCCTCGCCTCCTCGGCCCTCCTGAGCGGCATAGCCAGCGCGTCTGGCCTAGAGGTGCCCGTGTCAGATAAGCCATCCAGATTGGAGGAGATGGCGGAGACGGAAAGAGCCGCCATGGCCGAGAAGTTCTCCGTGACCAGGAGGTTATTTGAGACCAAGGTGTTAGAGGTCGGCGGCGGGCAACTCTCAAAGGCGTGCCCTTTCAGGAGAAGCAAGGAGTTGGTGAACGATGAGGAGGAGGAGGAGGAGGAGGAAAGAAATGGAGGTGACGGCCAGCTGGAGAAAGGGCAAGAGGAAGGTACATCAGCAAGGACTGAAGTTCAGCGACGAGAAGCGGGAGATGGGGGTGAGATTGAATCCTCAACTCCCGCTGTAGTCAGCATCACCTTAACCAACACAAAGCCTCCTGCATGTACCTCAGTGGCAACACAACCAACCTACCTCCCCCCAGCAAATGATTTCTCCTGCCAGCCTCCATTGCTGTTCCCCTCAGCCAATGCCCTGTCTACAACAAAAGAATCTGGTGGTGTTAGCCCTTCTACTACGTCTCCTCCACCCAACCAGACGTCCGACGTACAATCCCCCACGCTCCGTGTGGATGAACACACTGAAAAATCACAATCCTGTGGAGAAAGCACACAGGAGGTGAAAACCCTTGACCTCCGCTTCACCCCCAGTGACCTAGCGACCCCCGAGGAGCCGGTGAGGGCAGAACTCGTGGACGTGAAGAACGAGTCATCGGAGAGCGACGAGAACGAGGAGGAAGACGGGGCGAGTCGGGCAAACAGTGACCGGAAACACCTCCTGAAAGAAGCGGCAAAGGAGAGTGAAGAATCCCTCGTGGATGACGTGTTTGAAGAACTCGGTGCTGAGCCGCCACAAGGATGCACAGCTCTCACGGAAGCCGTTGGGGTGGAGCCTGGAACTGGACCGAGGTCATGGGAACAAGATGGAGGAAAATGGCAGTGGGACTTCTCTACCAGCGAGCTCTCTGAAAGAGAGACTGGAGGAGAGGGCAACGCAAGAAGAGACAAGTACCAGCAGGAGAAGGAGTGTAGGGAAAGTGGAAGGGAGGAGCCAGCGAAAGAAAGCACACCATCCAGGGAAGGGACTGAAATGTTTATCGAAGGGGGTGAGAGAATCAATATGGCAGAGGAAGGTGTTGACCGGAGAGACGACTTGCCAGGACCAGACACGGAAAAGGGCAGAGATGAGGTTGAAGGGGGGGACGACCAACTTAGGGGGGGAAAGGAAAAAGAGAGGGAGGGGGAAAATCTGATCTATGCCGATTTACAAGTGGAGAGCTCCAAAGACCAAGAGGGAAGCGTGCATGGTGGAGGTGTCGCAGGAAAAGGTGAAGCCAACGCTGAACTCTCTGCATCTGCAGCCGCCTGTGGCATCGAGAACCAGGCTTTCACAGACGACCAGGACAGGGAACCCGACTCCCGTCCGGACGGTTCCGAGTCCCCAACGCCCGATCCAGAACGTTCTCCGGATCCGGACAAACTGTCGTTTGAATATGAGGAGATTCCCGGTGTTCCCGAGCTCTCCGATCAGGACGAGGAATGTGCATCAGAATCGGGGAAGCGAAAGGTCAAGTTCTCCATGGCACCCATCAGGGTAAGAACATACTTCAACTCATTCAATACCTTCATGCCCTTAAATGACAGCCTACAGTAATTGCTGTTGACATCAAATCTTAAAGGCAGTTCAGCGGAAAGATCTCTCGTGCCGTTGTGGACTTGTGTAGCTGTCGGTTCCAGCTGGAGTGTGGATCTGTGTAGAGGTGTTTAGCCCCAAAGCTATATTTCTAATCCACGGGGGGCGGAGACGAGGTGTCTGGCTTGCATCACGCTGTCAGGACTTGACTTCGAACTACACTCAACATTCCTGTGTTTGTGTTTGAAGTTTTTTTTTTATGCCGAAGATTGGCAAATATGCACTCGCTGTGTTTCCTCTCTCGCGCGCTCTCGCTCAGGCTCCGACTCCCACTGAGAAATCTGCCAACATAAACAGTGGCTTGTTGTCTCAATAGCCCCAGATGGCCATCCTCACAATCTTCTATCGGCTCCAGATTGGGCAAACACACGCTCGCTTTGTGTCTAAATGTCAAAATTATGCTTTTCCTTCTTTCCACCCTCCTCCAGGTGTACGGCACCTACTCCAACGCAGAATACGACAGGCAAAACGACAACATCGACCCCATGTCTGCGTCTGCCGAGTACGAGCTGGAGAAGAGGGTGGACAAGATGGACGTCTTCCCGGTGGAGATCGAAAAGGGTAGATGTTGGGTTTTCGTTTTGTTTCACTGCACTTGCTTCTCTCTAGGGGTATGCGACCCCTTTTTGTAAAGATTGGAATTCATGCCAATACAGAAAAGAGATTTCGAGGAGGTTGAAGTTGGAAGTTAAAATGTGTTCAAGGATTGAAATGAACTTCAGTGTCCATGCGCTGCAGCGAAGTATGAAATTAGTCCTAAAATTCACTCAAATGGCATTAAAATTCCACATATGAGCCCACAGTAAAAATGATTGGTTTGTTTCTTTTTAAATGTTTGAATTAAATTGTTGGTCAAAAATTCCCCGATTTCCTCTCGACAGCATTGTTCTAACCAACTTGCGGTTCAGGGAACTTTTAAGAGAATCTCATCTTGTAACGATATAATTGTCTTGCTGTTCATTTTGACTTGAATATATATATTTTTTCAAACTCTTTTTCTCAAGCTCAGAAGTTAACCTGGGAATAGTTCCCATATGAAATTAATTGACATGTGTGATTGGGGATTAATCGACCCAGTTACTTTTTTTTTTTTTTTTTTTGCCCGCTCATGGCAGAATGAACACACTCTTTCATTACTCATTTTGGCTAACACTCACACATCAGTGGACTATACTAATTAGGGACGGACCATCAGTGGTATCAGATATATTGATATATTTACTTGTCTGATGACTTGTCTACTGTGTTTGATATTTTACTTATTGCACAGTCACCCCAATGCAAAAATCAACACGAGCCACATAGTCAGATATTTGAACAAAAGCAATTTCTTTCCTGCAACTTTTTTTGACCTATGTAATGCGGAGAAACATTATGTTGTACTCCAAACGTACCATCTTAATCTACACAGCTGAGTTGAAGTAACGGATAAGATTGGTATCAGCCGATGAAAATTAGGGCACTTAATCAGGATCAGCGGTGGAAAAGATGGTTTCATCCATTCATCCCTATTTCTAATAATCCCTCGCTCTCTCACCAGGAGAGGAGGGTCTGGGGATCAGCATAATCGGGATGGGCGTCGGGGCCGACCAGGGCCTGGAGAAGCTGGGCATCTTTGTCAAGACGGTCACCGAGGGAGGAGCCACGCAGGAGGACGGACGGTGACGTGCAAGCTCACTCTGTCCTCTGGGAATCCGAGCTGACGACAAGGGGGCGACTTAAACGATTATTGTGTCCGTGTGTATGTTTAGGATTCAAGTGAATGACCAGATCGTGGAGGTGGACGGGGTCAGTCTGGTCGGAGTCTCCCAGCTGTTTGCGGCCACGGTGCTCAAAAATACATTGGGCCTGGTCAAGTAAGTTGTTACTCCCGGAAATCGCTGCTTTTGAATGAAGTCGTCACTGGTTTAGACTTAAAGCTACATTAAGGGATATTTCTGATAAGGAAATTGAATCAAGACTGCCTATTGCCCTGAGAATCATGTCCCCAATCTCCCGCTAAGTGCTTTTCGGTGTTTCTGGGCCACTGTGGTTAGATGTAAAACCGTCTCATGGAAAGACTGCATGGGCGGGAGATGGGGTGTCGGACTTTGTCAACCGTCATTTCCTTGAAATTCACTTAAAACACTTTAAAATAAGTTTATCTCCAGCATTCTAGGTTGTTTTGTCCTGTGCTGTAGGTTTCTAATTGGCCGGGAGAAGCAGGGGGTGGAGAGCGAGGTGGCACGACTGATCAACGAGAGCCTGGAAATGGACCGACCAACCGGACAGGTGCCTGTTCGGAAAGAGGAGTGGCGTTAATGTTTCCTGTGGATGCTACCGCTGTCTGCTCACTCCGGTCTATGTGTTGTCCGCCCCCATGACAGAGGGATGAGGAGGAGTACGACGAGGTGTCAGAGGAAGGGGAAGAGGATGAAGAATATGAGGACGTATCCATGCTTTCCAGTCTGGACAGCTACCAGCTCTGCCTCAAATACCAGCAGGTAGCGGCGGAGGAAAAAGATTCCACTCATTTTGAAAGGTTGGAAGGAGCCAGCTCTGATTTGGATTTGGCCTTGTGAAAGCAGCTCCCAGAAGGAAATTTTTGGCCGTTAATCCCAATAGCCAATTGGTCATGGGTAATGAGGATCAGTGGAATGTGTGTTTGTTTTCCTTTGTCTTCCTTAGCTATTTAAGCTTTAAAAAGAAGGAACTGAACATTTTAGCTTTGATTTTCGCAATGGCCCCATTATAAATGGCTTTCATTAAATATATTGTTCAGAGAACCAAGCTCCTTGTTTAGAACTGGCTTCGCGGGAGTTGAAACTGTTACCGCTCTACACTCTTCTTTTTGTAATAGCTTCAATCAAAGCTCCAGCTCAGAGCTGCCCGCCTTCAACAAGCCAGAGAAAAGGTAGGTCAGTCTGCCGAGATTGAGATCTCAAACACACACACACACACACACACACACACACACGTTCTGTAATACACCACTCCTGCCTGGGAGTTTAGAACAGTCTGACCCACTTAGGTCCGTCTGAAAGTGGCAGGGTTTGGAGTTATTGGGACACGGGCCTCGTTCCAACACTATCACACGTCGGGGGTGGGGGAGGGCGCCCGCCCGCCCACCCAACCAACCACCCCCTTTGCGCTTTTCTTCCTGAGGTAATCAGCACTGTGACATAACGGGGTTGGCAAAAACTTTTGGTGGAAAGCCACATGCGGCTTTCTCTTATCCATCTGCGTCAGGTGGGTGAATGCTTCAGGGGAGGTACTCGGCCGCCTTAGAAGGGTTGATCTGAGAGAACTGAGCGGGTGTGTAGTGGGGGTGAATCCCCTTGTGTCTTTGCCCCAAAACACAAGACAGGTAGGTACACAGCTGAACTGAACTTCACATACATAAACACAAACTTGTTCCTCTTCCAGTTAAAAACTTGGGATGAGCGGCAGACTGCCTGGGAGAGCCAGAAGGACGAACTGGAGCAAAGAGTAGAGGATGAAGAGGAGAAGGCCCAGAAACTAGAGAAGTAATTGCCTGTAGTAGTATGCTATACCAGGGTATGTCCACAGTACCTCATTATAGTACTATTCTATAGGAGAGTATACTATACTAACAGGGGTCGACAGAAAGGGTTACTTTTTACCATAAATAACAGGGACGGCAAACAGCAAAACGTGCAGCTGTTAATACATTTGTTGCATTCGCAATATTTAAATATTGCTGTTACAGTCGGAACCAGGACGCTGCACGTGTGTTGCTGCATTTCACAGGCACCTGTTTTAGAGATGATGGTGAAGCAAATTAAGTTGTTTGACCATGGCGTGAAAAGTTTGACAAACCCGTCAACATCACAGCAACTAATGTGCTAGCACTTGCCCTTGACAGACGAATCATCAGTCGGAAACCAGTCAGTCAACTGAGATTCTTCAAGTCGAGCAGTTGTTTTTTTGTTTATTTGGGGGGGGGTTTGCCAGTCAGTGTCAATACAATAACAGGATAGATAGAAGCTTACAAAAAGCACAGGGATAACATTTCAATGGGGAATTGTAAATAAGGGGAATCAAAAATACAAACACGGACACAGACGTTATTTTTTCAGTTCAGCACCACACTAACCTCCTAATAATGAGCACGGCTCAGACCTCATCTGGTGGAGAGCTACCTTTTTGTGGGGGGGATGCAAATTTGGATTTACCATTGTTAACAATGAGGGGACAAAGAGGACTGTTGAGATTCCTATTGCCATTGTGGTGAGCATATACATGTGGGTGTAAGAACAAGACAGACACAGGCTGATACTGTTTTCACACCAAAATCAGCGGGTTGACCTGTTGTTGACCTGAACATGTCGGAAAAGCGTCGTGTCATGGTTCCAGTGTGATTGGGAATAAAACAGTAAAAAAAAAAAGTATTTTGAGTCGTTCAAAAGAATCAGATCGTTCATGAACCACTCAACACTGCAGTAGAAGCAACATGGAGCAGTATCCGTAGATGGGTGCACACCCATGCACGGATACTTCATGCTGGCCGGTGCGGGCAGCAGTCCTTCAGCAGCGGGGAGCACGGACCGGCTCGGCGTGGGGGTTCTCCGCTGTGGTCCCCACGGTGCGATCTCCACATTCCCAACATTTCACGGTCCCCCATGCGGAATAAAAAGTCAATAACTTCTGATTTTGATTTTGGATTCTAAATGGGATATGAAATGGTCAAATGATACACGTGTATAAGGAATAATTGTTATCAGGCCAATTGTGACCAGAGGAGGTAGTGTTGTCGCAGCTCTTGTCTATATTGACTTGTGTTTATTCCCCTCTGAAGATTCAACTCTCGTGTCAGATAATATCTGATAAAACACTAACTACAAAGAATTTTGTTAAGTTACTGTAATGAAGCTTTAAAACAATATTTCATGTCACATTTTCATTATTAAGCTGAAGTATAACTGCATACTATCTTAATTACTCAAAATATAAGGTGATTAAAAACGGCAACCATATTTTCAATTTCGGCAACCAAAATCTGATACCTGGTTGCCAGCCTGGCAACCGCTTTTAAAAGGTAGTATTAAGCCCTGCCGTGTGCACAGTACGTCACTGTACTGTAGTACTATGCTGGACTAGGATATGCAAGTCTAAGTGCAGAGTACCTCGCTATAGTACTATAGGGGGTGCAAGTCTAAGTGCACAGCAGGGGGGCCGGTATTATTCTTAAACATTTCAAAACGAAATAACTTTGTGCTAAAATGACAGATTCCACTTGGACAAATTTAATTTGACCATCTTAATGGCATCACACCCTGCAGCTTGTGATGCAGTGTGATGATGAAAAGGTATACAGTACATTTTAAGTATGTGTTTCTCTGATTTGTGTAGTGGATTTTAGGTCCTTAGTTTAGTAAATGTAGAGGGTTATGATGTAGGAATTATGTATGCAAAGGCACCCATCACAACTTCTCTGTTTCTGCCAGGTACTGGCAGGAGACCCAGACCCTGTGCAGGGTCGTGAGCCAGAGATTGGCCGACGCTCAGAGCCAATCAGAAAGCCTGGAGATCAAATATAGCAAGGCCAAGAGGCTCATCAGAGAATACCAGAGCAGGTGATTATCAGGTCAACTCTTGACTGTATGCGTTGTACACAACTGCATTTATTGTAACGTATATAAAAACACTATCCCATCTATCACCACAGAGAGGAGGAGTGGGGGAAGAGGGAAGCGGATCTAAAGCGGGAGTTTGAGGAGAAAGAGAAAAGACACAGAAGCACGGTGGAAGGACTTCAGACACAAGTAAGAGCCGACTTTTCGCGCCCTCAGAACATATTGGGATTAACAAATTCCTCAATGAATTTGCTCATGTTTGCCTCAGCTAGCACAGCTGGAGAAGAAAGAGGCGGCACCTGAGAGGAACAATCCCTCCCTGGATACTTCAGCCACAGGTACGTTGAGGTGGAAGGCCGGTTTCTTATTGGTCAGCCGTTGTAGAGTTAAAATCCATTCACTGATCTAAGTGTTAAGCCCAATTTACAGTGGGGAACCCTTTGGAATTTTCTGATGTCATCAAACCAAGAGATCTCACTTCAATAATGAGCACAAAAAAGATGATACATTTTAATTCATCGAGAAAATCCAAAATCAAATGCTTAACAATTATAAGAAAAGCAATGTTGTGTTTGTTTTTTGTTTTTTTTGGTGGGGGCGGATCTCTTTATCTATTCCTAGGACTTGGACAAAGATCTTAGCACATTTGATGTCAAATATACGGAGAAATTCATTCCATTCTAAATGGTTATAAACTTTCAAGCATCATTGTTTCATATTTCCAAGCAAAAAGCAATGTTTGCTTGTTGCTTGAAAATCCAGAAACCTTCATCTTGCTGGGTTTCATCTTGTTGCGTGTCAGGTCCAGACTGGTGTATTCCCGTCCCAGACACCGACCGTCTGGACTCCAGCGCCCACCGAGCCAGAGCCCAGCTGGCCCAGAAGGCCAAGCGCCACCCACCCTCCCGGGACAAACTGCGGGAGAGCTTTAAGGGCCAGGTCTGACACGCACTAATAAAAATACCTTTCCTCCTCTCTTAAAGTAGGATACCGCCCATTTTAGGCATTAAAGGTCACATATATTTTTTATTTCAACAAGTTAATATACTGTAGGTCTCTGAGGTTCCCAAAACATCTTTAATGTTTTTGCTGAAAATACCTCTCAGATGATGCATTCTAGCCATTCTGACATGGCTCTATACCACTGCTGCATGCTGGACGGGGGCGGAGAAAGAAATACTCTGGGGGCATCACCACCCCTTCTCTCTCCCTCTCTCAATTAGTGACTAGATAAGACGTAATTAGATGAGTTAGTTCAAAATGGCCAAAACGTCGTATCATTTCCAACGCCTCTAGGAGTCTGAGAACCAGAACCTCCAGGACGGCGGCCAGTTGCTGGCCACTCCTCTTCCGACGACGAGGGCGGGGCCAAGGGGAAGCAGGAGCGACCTGTCCAGCACCTCATCCTCCACCGCCCTCAGCCCTCACCCCTTCTTCTCTACCCCCATCCTCACGCCCCAGATAACCATCACTGAGGTCACCATCACCCCCTCGTCCTCCAAATCCTCCGTGTCCAGAAAGTCCAAAAGGAAGTTTCCCGACTTCAGGTACAATTGGGGTACAGAGTCTACCGGGGTCTCTTGCCAGTGGAATAACTTCTCCTTGTTCTGTTATTTTAAAGTCTTATTTTAAATCACAAGATTCTCTGTGTTGGGTGGGAGTCCCAGAATTCCACTCGTGTTTTTTTTCTTTTTTTGTCAGTTTTTTTTATTTTTTATTTTTTTTGAGATGTTCTTTCCATCCCGCCTGTAATCTGTTTCTCTCCTAGTGGCCTGCGGAAGTCCCTCAGCAGAAGGAAAACTGAGAAAAATATCAAAAGGTCAATGGAAAGCAGGTATGAGAGCGCTGTACCTCTTACACATAAGTAGAATAACAAAAAGATACAATTATTTTGTCTCGGGTTACGTGGGAAGCTTTTGGATTATGAGCATTGTAGAATCTGCGTGCAGATATGGGCCATTGGGTTCTAAATTCATTCACAACCATTTCTAATTGCCGTTCATCATATTTCAGGGAAGTGTTTTCCAACCTAGGGCGCTAGACCCCGACCGGAGGTCACCAGATATCACAGGGGGGGTCGAGAGGCCTTGGACGATTTGTGGCATACTATTCCTAATAGTGAAATATTGGTTCCAAAATCAAATGAGTGTTGATTTAAATACAAATTATATGGCTATAACCCGTGGCAGTATGTTATAATGTGTTTTATGCAAAACAAAACAAAAAGACCGGCTCTCTACCATAAATAGGAAACAAAAAAAATAAATAGGGGGTCTCATTGAATCCTGTGTGACACGGGTCTCTGAGGGGAGAAAAGGGCCCATGACCTCCTGATGCCCGCGTCCTGTTCGCCCAGCAGTTCCTGCGGCGACCTGTTGGACGACCCCACTGGAGTGTCTCCCAGCAGCTCCATCACCTCCATGCCCTCCTGCCTGCCCTTCCCCTGGTTCGGGGAGCGAGGGCGGGAAAAGGAGGCGGCGGAGAGAGGTCGCGAGAGGCTCCGCTCGGTGTCCAGCAGCAGCCTGCCCTACCTCACCACCACTGGCCGGAGAGAGCAGGTACAGACCTATTCCTACTAACTAACTGTTTAGTGTGTGTAATCGCCGGGTGTCATGACATTTCACTTCATATATGTATGACCGTATGTATACTGTATGTATTTGACAAATAGCCTCTTGAACTTGAACTACTACTAACTCTGTCACAAACAACACCACATACTGTATTGTTGCTTGTGAGAGAAGCGTCAAATAATAGGTGACATTTTGCAAGTGTTTGTATTAACAAATTGAACAATAAAACCGTATGAGGTAGATAGAGGCGAAGATCACTCAAGTAGAACCTCGTTGATCTGAATCTGATAATACATCTCAATGATTTATTATCCTACCTCACAGTACATTCTATAGACGTAAAATCCATACATTATCCTTTGTAAGAAACTGATGTTGAGAGTAAGCATTTCACTGCTAACTTAACACGATATTCAGTTTTGACAAAGGATCTTTTAACTTTCCTCAGCCTGGGAGTGGTTAAAAAACATTCAATACATTACTCATACCTATGCCTTGACTTTAATAACGGTTTCTAAAGAACAAGATGTAAGTCATATGCTTTGTTGAAGTTAAAACAATATCATTAAATAATCATTAATATATATATATTTTTTTAAGAAACCTATATTTCTTAGCTCATTGATACCAGAAGTATTGAATTTTGAAGCACAAATGCCTTAAATGTGAACATGCATGCAGAACACATGGTGGTAAGTTTATGGACTGTGTGTGTGTGTGTGTGTGTGTGTGTGTGTGTGTGTGTGTGTGTGTGTGTGTGTGTGTGTGTGTGTGTGTGTGTGTGTGTGTGTGTGTGTGTGTGTGTGTGTGTGTGTGTGTGTGTGTGTGTGTGTAGAGCGTGGGCTCCTCCAGCATGGTGGGTCACGTCTCTGTCCACTCGCTCTCTGGACACTCTCACAACCTCACTTTTTCCTCCACTGAGGTGAGTCTCTGTCTCACTATTCCTCTTTCTCACAGAGCACTTAGCTTCAGCATCATCTCTCCTCAGGCAGCTGCTAGTTCTAGTTCTGTCGTCACTGTGTCTTTTTGTTTCCTGTCCCTGGGTCCCAAACAGAGCCCTAACCCCGGTGCAAGAACACTGATTTTGGTGCGTTCAAGTGAACCGCTGCCAGGACGAGCCCCGCTGCCTTTCCATTCTACTCTGGAAACAAAGCAATTATAGCACAAAAAGTAGAAAAATGAGTAGTAGCCAAGCAGGCACCAACAGGCATGTTTTAACGTAAACTGCAAAGTAATGCAGAGTTCAGACTACGTGAGTCTGGCCTGATTTTCCACTCACCGAAAGGTTTTTTGGAGATCGCCAAGCAAAGCCCCAGACGGGAGGAAAATAATAATCCACTCACGTGAGCGACGAGAATGTGGTGTGAAATGCTCTCAACACAATCCGACTGCTCACCAAGCCATCGCCGAGCGTGCGCCGATGGCTTGCAAGCGAGACATCAAGCAGGTTTAATATCTGGTCGTGTTGGGAGTGACGCAACGAGCTACAGCCAATGAGAGCTGACACGGCATGGGGGTCTAGAAAGGGAGACGGGAGTGCACGAAGCAGCAGCCAGAAACGCAAAACATACCTATTTTACTTTTCTTCTCTAGGTTTTTAATATATTCATTATTGGGGATCCAGCCCTGCATGCCGAAACCCTGTTGTTTTTACTATGGGCTGGATCCTATTGTTATTGATCGGCAGCCCTAATGTTATTGTTCGGGCAAAAATTCTCTGAATTTTGAAGCCTAAAACTATCTGGAACACCAACTTGGACATAACACACAAACACGGTTGACGTCTTGTTTGAAACGCACTGTCACAAACAGCTTGTGGTTGAAGTTTCATCCAAATCGATCCACATACATAGCAGATATTTTCGCAAAAAACCAAGCAAAATTAGATCTATATTACAGAGATGAGCCAGTACATCTGACCCTGAAATATGTGCAACCCAGCTAAAAACTATCTGGAAGTTCCTACCTTTGGTAAAACCTAAGGACATGGTTGAGGTGTTGTATAACCGCTATGTCACAAGGATCTCCTTCGATCCACATACGGAGCAGATATTAGTGAAATACTGAACAACTTTGACCCGAAATATTCAGTTGCTCTTGGTTAATTGACACGTCACATGTCTCGTTCTAAAATGAATGAGATGAGATTTACAGTAAGACGCTTTATGACGTCATCATATTATTTATTATTTATAAAGCTTACCTGGTAGATGTCAGTAGATCTGTTCAATTGATATTTAAAATCTGTGGTCCACATTACTTCGCCTGATTAATGTAAGTATTAGTAGTAAAGTATTTAGTATTGACAATTTCTTCCATAATAATTTTAACGCAAAATTCATGTTGCATTACAATATAGACAGTAATCTATAAAACTGAATATTAAAATTATAGATTAACAGGAAAAAATACAATGAAGTACTAATTAAAACTAACATTTATTTATAAAATAAAATGTTTTTGTTTTTGTTCCAGATGCCGAAAAATAGCTAAGTTGGCATATTTGAGAATACATTAGTACATACATAAGTATCTGAAACACAGTAACCGCAGTACTCCCAGACTTGGTTGGCGTCTCATTGGAACCGGGACAATTCAGACATCTTGTGGGTTAAGTTTGATCACTATCTACACTATGTACGTTTGGAGCAGGAATTAGTGAAAACCGTTTGCCAGAAGTTGAAAAATGTGGCACAACTTGATTAGTTTTAGGAGCGTGGCGCTCCTTGACATCATCATCCAACGTTATACAAGTCTGGTTCTCTGGGCGTCGTTCGCATTCAGAGAGTTGCGCTGTGTAGACCTGGTTGCTTCGCGTAGTATTTACGCTTGTTCGTGACGACAAACCGGAGAAGCCGATGCCCCGTTCAATGAAAACTCTGAAAATTGTAACTTGTGCTGTGTTTCACAGAACCCCGAAAACTGTCGACACCAAATGGTGTTTTTCTTTTATTCTGGGAGCAGACAATACAATGTTGTTTTTTTTTGTCTTTCACAATGGTCACCATGTCAGAGTAGGCCATCATAGTGTCATAAATTCCCGTTGTGTCTTAGTCGGGAGAAAGGTTAACACTAAGTAAATTCTGGAGGGAGGGTCAAGAAACTGTCAAACATGGCTACAAAAGCGCTGTGTGTGATGCTTGTGTTCCAAAAAATGAAATAAAGAAAAGGAGATTGTGGACCCATTCCAGTGTAGCTCCGATCGTTTGGACAATCTGTGTCGGCAACCGACGTATAATCTGAAACGGTTTCGGTTTCCACTTCCCCGTCTCCCATGCTTCGCCATGTTTACATACAGCTATGTAAACATGCGTCGTAGGAGTTATCAGACTAGGCGGGAAAATACAAAAAAAAACATGACTGACATGCTAGACCTTTCATCGGGGTGATCACCGATTATGTCACACTACACGGGTTGAAGACGCCCGTTTGTCGCTCCCAACGTTCATGTTTGAGCCCGACACTCAAATGTGTCTGCTACGACAAAATCGGGTCAGAATCAGGCTGAATTTGTGTAGTCTGATCCCGGTCTTAGGGGAAACTCTGAAAACTGTAATATGTACCTAACATGACTGAACTGTACCCTATGTATTGCAGCCTGCAGCTATATTTTAAATTCTGCTTTTATTCTGGGGTTTTTTTTCCCACAAAACTAAGTTGTGTAGTGTGACCAGTAGAGTGATCTGACCACTTTGAAAGTTGTGTAGTGTGTCCATGGCATGATTCATTTTGGTGCAAAAGTTAGATCGGTAACATATGGAAAATGTCTAATTTGGCAAACGTACATATTTTAGTAAGAACATTGTAATTTAGACCTCATCTATCGCTATACATTCCTGTATTATTGTATACATATTTATTCATCCTCCAATACTCCATCTTTATTCACATTTCTACCGACAGCTAATACTAGTTGCCATACCACCCCTTACCCTGCCATAGCCTTTTCATTTAGGTTGGTGCTATTTGTACCTCAGTCCTGGCTTTGGACACCAAGGGTTTTGGTTTATTTGTATTTCAACAACTATTTTTCAGACCCTGGACGATGACACAGTGCAGACGCTCAACAACAACACCCAGTGGCAGAGCCGCCCCCTGCTGGAGTGGAGCAGCCAGCAGGTGAGTCTGTGGCTGGCGGCCATCAACATGGACCAGTACACAGCCGAGTTCAGCGCCCGCGGCGTGGACGGAGAGGCGCTGCTGCGTCTGGACAGCGACAAGTTTAAGGTGCGTCCTTTTCACCGATTTTTATTTCGGCTGTTGACTCCCCAAAATGTTTGGGGGACGTTTGTGCAGGCTTCATCCCTAGATGTTCATTGGGGAAATCATCAGATGAAAATCATTGTTTCTTTAAACGTTGTCAAAATGTTTGCTCTTTGTGCTGATTGTTTATTTGGAAGCCATTTGTCTTTTGGTATGTCAGGTGTATAATAAAGTGCAATCTTTATGTCAAAGATATACAGCATATCATATACTATATACTGTGTATAGAGCAGACATAGCCATTTGTCCTCCTTTCATCCAGCCCTTCTTCCGTCCCATCGTTGAATGTTTTCTTCTTTTTCTTCCCGTCCGCAGGCTCTGGGTGTGTGCAGCCAGAGCGACCGCTCGGCCCTGAAGAAGAGGCTGAAGGAGATGAGGAAGCGGGAGGAGAGGGCGCAGCGGGACAAGGACAAGAAGCTGAAGGAGAAGGAGAACAAGCCCATGGGCGAGCGGGAGAACGAGACGGAGTGGAGGCAGACGGAGGAGACGTCGTCCGGGAGGGAGGCGCGGCACGGCGTGCGGGCCGTCAGAACGGAGTCGCTCCTTTAGAAGGACTCAGAAGAGAACGATCCTTCCCAGCTACCAGAGCTCCCACTTTCCTCACCACCAGCACCACCAGTATGAACTGGACTCCTGATATTGGGGTCGTTATTCGGTACATCTCAAGCCTTAGGAACAGCTATATTATTAAAATTCACACAATGAGCTTTGGACCAAAGCACAGGCTTAAACATCCAGCACTTATGTTTTTAATGTATTATGTACAGTAGCTCTAGTCATGTATTTTTGATATATGTTCAGCTTAAATCCTTAGATCTTCACCAACTTGAATGTTTTTAATATTTAAGCATATGCTGCATTGTCGTTTAATGTGAAAGCCTTTTTATCTGTGAATAAATATTTTTCTTAATATTTTGCGGATGCCTTGAAGTCTTTTCCAACTCACCAAGAATAGGATCTCCATGAACTTTAGGGGGAAAAAAACATTTATTCAAGCAATTCATGGAAATTCATGGACTTTTTACATAATTTGCAGCGGTCGTCACAGGACGAGCTCTGTTCCATCTGAACGAGGTTCAGCGTTTACAATTTGATTGTTCTTTATACTGAATTGGTGGTTTGAAGGATAAACTCAAACAGGGATTTGTAAAAAAATAAATACACAATTCTGGGGGGGGGGGTGGGCATTCAGGAAAATGTACAAAAAACACCTGGAACCGTACAAAAGCATACACGTATAACAACCCAACCCAGTTGTACCAGACAGTAGTTGCAAAAAAGAAAAACATCTCTCCCTCCAGTGATTTGTAAGCTCTGCAGCCCCCGAGGGGAAAAAAAAAAAACAAAAACAAGAAAATCTGAACAAGTATCGAGTCCTTTGTACAAATCTGTGTATTTGTTTGGTTATTTACAGTCCAGACAGTGTAGCGAGGACATGGACGTGAAATAAAATGTAAATTTGCAGCAAATTCAACAGGACGTGAGAGGGGACGCGAAGCCCTCCCCTGGCGGTTAAGAGCGGTGCTGGTGGTCGTTCCAGGTGGTGATCCAAGGCTTCTTCTCCGGGGCGGCGTGCCCGGGGTTGCCTCCCTCCCTCGCTTCCCTTTTGATGCGCACGGCGTTGTAACTGGGAACGCTGTCCTCGTACTTGGCGCGTTCGAAAAAACCGCACTGCAAGGGAAACACAAAAGGGAAGCCATTGTTTTGGACATTACCGTTCGTCCCCTATGGCGTCGTATTCTTGGTGATGCGGTTAAAATACATGAATAAATTTGGAAAAGCGATAGCGGGAGGCGCTGACAAGCCGTCGGCAGTCGTCTGAGGATCGAGTAGGAGCCGCTACGTCCTGCGGATCCGCATCTGTTTGCTTTATTATGAAGACAGAAGAAAGAGGCTCTAGCTGCTGCTGCGGCAACTAGGAGGGGAGGAAAAAAGCACCTAAAGAGTTGAAGAGTTGGTTCCTCAGTGCGTTCAAGGGAATAGTTGGGATTTTTTTGAATTTTTTTCAGCTTATTCCTGTTTAATACTCACGCCTCAGTACGTAGAGTCGCCCCCATCAGGAGCCTATTTCAATGCAAGTGAAGGGGGACAAATCCGCAAATCTGCAATCCAACACTTGGATATATCTCGGAGTATGTGTTCCAGATGGTTTTAGCCGGGTTGGACATGTTTTGGACCGGCGTACTGGCACGGCGGTCTTAAAATCACTCAATTTTTGGTCGGTTTTCCCCAAATATCTGCTACGTAGGTGGATCGATTTGGATGATACTTCAACCACGAGCTGTTTGTGACAGTGCGGTTCGAACAAGACCGTTCGTGTGTTTTGGGCTTCAAAATTCAAGATTTCTAGAATTTGGGGTTATTTTTCCTCTTACAATAACACTATGGGGCTGCCGTACAGTGGGCCCTGTGGGCTGGACCCCTAATAATGATAATAATAATAATTATATATATAGTAAGTATATATTATATAATATATAAGTGTTGGGTTGCAGATAATATATATAATATATATAATATAACTCACTCAAAACGTTAGCTTTGCCTGAAATCTAGAGTGAGTTTATGCACTAAACGCAGATCGTGGATTTGTCCTCCATCACTTGCATCGGCGCAAGTAACGGAGGACGTTCTCCTGGAGTGTCTAGTTGGGAGGAAATAATTAAATCCGCCAATGTACATGAGGGGTGTGTATAAAACAAGGAGAAACTTCAATTCCAAACTTTTCCCTTTGACAACACAACCAGTCGCATCCATCGCCCCCTCGTGGCCATGCATCAAAACACCCCATGACCCCCGCATCACCACGGGCAGAGGAAAAGGAAAAAAGGGCTTTTTTTTTGGTAATTATTATTATTTTTTTAATGCGTAAACAGTTTGCCACAGCAAGTTGTCAAGCGTCGAAAAAGCTCGGTGGAGGGGCGTAGAGTGTGCGATAGTTTGAGAGTGTGAGACTTGCTCGTGGCCATCCCAAAACAGCTGAAAAGCACAAAAGAAGCACCCAAAGTGACGCATCCCCCGCACTCCACGGCGAGAATTGTCTTTTTTTTTTTCTTTTTTTTTACCCTCTTTCTTACTCTTTCTTCTTTATCTACGCATCGGCCGTCAGTTTCTCTTTGTCCGGGCTCTCGTTTTTCCCAAAGAAACCACACTGAGGAGAGGCACATTGTTGAATTAAACGTCACATTCAATCTTTTGTGTGTGTGTATTTGTGAATGTACCGAAGGTGGAAATAGTAGTACCTGAAAATCCTTACTTAAGTCCCGATTAAGTGCCACTTCGGCAGAGATCATAAAGAAAAGTAGATGAGGAAAGTAGTAGTAGTAGTCGTGGTAGTTTGTGAAAAATTACTTATTCAGTTACTTTTTCACCCTGTGTGTATTTGGGGGGGGGCAATCTTTTCAAATTGAGATTGGCTGTAATCCATTTCTAATGTTGATAACGTAGACAAAAATAATAATTATAATTTATAGTTAGTTTATATTAATTAATTAATTTTTCTATTTTTTTATTTTTTATTCATTCGTTCATTTTTTTTATTCATTAATTAATTTATTTATTTTATAGGGACTATTTATAGATAACGTAGACAAAAACAACAATAATAATTGATAGTTACTTTATATTAATTTATTTATTTTTCTATTTTTTTATTCATTCGTTCATTTATTTATTTATTCATTTATTTGTTTGTTTATGTAATTATTCATTGGTTTATTTATTTAGTTATATATTTATTAATTTGTTTGTTCGTTAATTTATTTATTCATTCATTCATTTATTTATTCATTCATTTGTTTATGTATGTACTTATTCATTCATTTGTTCATTTATTTGTGTATATATTTATCCATTCATTAATTAATTTATTTATTTTATAGAGACTATAGATAACGTAGACAAAAACAATAATTGAGTTACTTTATATTAATTAATTAATTTTTCTATTTTTTATTTTTATTCATTCGTTAATTTATTTATTCGTTAATTTATTTATTTGTTTGTTCGTTCATTTATTAATTCATTCATTCATTCATTTATTTATTCATTCATTTGTTTATGTATGTACTTATTGATTCATTTGTTCATTTATTCATGTATATATTTATTTATTTATCCATTAATAAATTGATTTATTTATTTATCGAACTGTTGACCAAAGTGCAGCATATAAGCAGAGACAGAACCGCTTTGCATTGATTGGCTCTGAAAAATGTAATATTTAAAAATGTGTTTAAGAGTGTATTATTATTATCATCAAAACTGAAAGTAGAAAATTTGTTAATTTACAAATCAAATACAAGCCTCAGTTTTTCACTTTTACAATGACTCTCAGTACCATTACAGGTGAAAATGGACTCAAGCATTCCAATGAGTAATAATAATTAATAATTGTCCACCTCTGGTCATACACAAATAGTCTCAAATTCTACAAGACATTTTTGTTTGATTCCCTGCCCGGTCTCACCTTCCAGAGCAGGAAGACCAGTAGTCCCAGTAGCAGCAGCCCCAGCAGGATGGCCACCAGTATGATCCACCAGGGCAGGCCGCTGTATTGGGCCGCACGCCGCTCTGGGAACACCGTCACCTTCACCTGAGCAGACAGAACCCACGGTTGCGGTGGTTATGACGGAATTTATTTGAATGGAAGATCTTACAGCAGTTAAAGCAAACTATTGTCAATTTGTTGGTGTACTTCTTTTGTTTTTCCATCTGTCAAATAGAACGCCGTGTTACAGCAGCTCAAATTAAAAGAATGGGCGGTAATATTAAAGTAAAAAGAAATTTGGCAATATGCAATGAACCTAGAAAGTAACAAAGAAATGGAAAAATTGACATTACATTACATTATTTGTGTAAAAATGTAAGTCTCAAAAATCATTATAATTGTGTTGGTACATGCACACAACTAGCTTTTGGCCACTAAAGAAATCACAAACATATTTAAAACAGTTATAACCTATAATATAAGAACATATCTATTGTTCATATGGAGGTTTATTGTTCATAATAGTAATTATTAGGTTTGTTGTATATTGCAAAATTTTTGAGTGATACTTTTGAGTGTATTTCTATATAAAATGTATTTCTTTTCTAACAGTCGGCGTACCTGTGTCTCTGACTTCTTCAGCGCCATGTTCCTATTCACGCCGCTCACATGCAGCGACGCCTTCACGATCACCTCCAGATAGTTGAGGGTGGCGAAATCCTGCACGGAGGAAAATATTCAGAGATTAAAACACAAACAAGTAAACTAAGAAAGTATCTGAATGATCTAAGATGAATAAGCTAGGGTTTAGATATGTCTCCCTTTGATTGACAACAAAGGGCAAATAAAGTGACATACTGTATGCATCTGTATATGTACTAGTACTAGTTCTGTCGGACAACTTGACGGCGCCACATGCTTCCACGCCCTTATGGGCTGGTGTATTTAAGCAGCCAATCCCTCCTGTCCTACCTGCTCCTGTGTTGCTCCACTCCCTCCGCCTCCCCTGCATCCACCTACTCCACTCTTTTATCCAATGGGGGGATTCAAGCTCATGACTCTTATATTTCCAGCTCACTAAGTTCTGTGTTTTCTGTACACATTGCTGGGCGTGATGATCAGTAGAGCCCAGACACCAAACTCGAATGATGCACAATAAATACAATTTATTTAAAATTTAATCTAATAGTTATCTGTCAGAAATGGTTTTATGTTTCACTGAGATATTTACGATAAACTATTTTAGAATGAGGGCTTGACTTAAATAATGAAAGTGTGTGTATTTAGATTCTATAAGTCAAGTCAAGTCAAGATAAGTCAAGCTCTGAATAAGTCATTTTGTCACTTGTTTTCACTCACCTTTAAGAAAGTGCTGTTCCACAGGCGGGAGTGGAGCGTGATGACTGCATTACTGTCCATGTCTCGCAGGGGGCAGTGGAACTCCACGCACGACGCTCCATCGCCACAAGACTGCGAGACAAGAAAAGAAAGGAAAAAAAAAACAGAGGAAAAAAGCAGAGAAGGTCAGCACTGATTTAGGCCACATTTGTTGGGATTTCACACAAAGTAGCAGGAATGCAGTCCAATATATTGTGCTGCTTCCCTCCCTGTGGAAATACCTCAATAATCAGAATCGTAATTCAGAATCAGTTTATTGGGCGGAGTACATTTTGGTATATGAGGAATTTGGCATTGCAGTGCAGGCAAAAAAAACAAATTAATAGTCAAAAAAAATATATATATATACAAAAACATATATACAGAATAAAACAATATACAAAAAGTCATTCTATGGACAATAAATAAATAAATAAACAAACAACTAGATAAATAAATTAATTAATAAATAGATAACTTTTATATATATATATATAAAATAATTTTTTTAAATAATATAGTAAAAATAAAACTGACGAATTGAAAATTTGATAAATAAATAATAATACCAAGAAAAATCGAATAAATCCTATATAAATCCTATTAAAAAATAAAATATAATTTGGAGTTACACTTTTAAATGCAAATAGAGAAGAGAAATGGAAAAAGGGTGTAAAATAAATGCAAAGTGTTACCAAAGTTCGGTATTTTCTCTTGTCAGTCAGAAGTGCGATAGAGCCCTCTTTGTTATTTTGGTCGTCCCCGATGGATCGTCTCCTTCTGGTGTTGGTGTCTTCCTAAAGACATACAAAAGAAAATATATATATTACATTTATCCATATAAATTAGATTTTGATGAATATACATTTGATTTTGCCTTTTAAATCAGGTTTAAGAGTACGTATGAGTCGTGCGTGAGTGTTCCTGCTGACCTTTTTGACCTTGAGGGGGTTGATCTCTCCCTCGGGGGAACAGCTGACCTTCTCCATCACCGTGGAGCCAATCTGCACAAGGTAGAGTAGCCTGTTGCCATCCGTCGTACGCTGGGGCCAGTGGATGACCAGGGTGGCTGTGGCAAAGTCCTTCAGCGGCTTCCCCAGGTTGATGATCTGACCAGCCATAATGTGAAAATAGACTCAGGTCACACTTTGACAACATCAATGACCTAGAACCCAGAACTGTAGAAATGTCAACGTAGGATGCGGAAAATCACTTGTTCTGTCTTATCTGGTGCCTATCTAGAGACAAAAGGACATAAATGTATTATTACACAGCTCTGTGGAATACTCCTGCTATTCTGATTGGTCAATAGCGGGAATCAGCGGCAGACTACATAGAAACTGAAACTGGAAGAGATGCTGATATGTTCGATTTCAGATTAAATGCAGTAAATAGGTTGGGTTGTGTTTTTGGGAGGTGAATAGTTTGCTAGGTTGTTGCAGTGTCAGCCACGTTGTTGTAAGTTATTTTTCTTTGCAGAAGATAGGAAGCAGAAAGCTTTGCAGTCCCTGAGCGCCCTGCAGTACATTAGTTATGAAACTAGGCATACTTGCAATAAAACCATGCAAACTAGTTACAAAACTAAGCATACTAGTCACAAAAATAGGAATACTAGATAGAAAACAAGGCATGCAGTACTAGTAATAAAGGCATACTTGTAATACAACTATGCATACTAGTCATAAAAATAGGAATACTAGATAGGAAACTAGGCATACAGTACTAGTAATAAAACTAGGCATACAAATGACAAAAATGGGAATACTAGACAGGAAACTAGGCATACTAGTATTAAAACTAGGCATACTAGTAACAAGACTATGAATACTATATAGGAAATAAGGCATACCTTAATAGTAATAAAACTAGGCATAATAGTGACAAAACTAGGCATACTAGTTAAAAAATGAGGCATACTTGTAATACAATAAGCCATACTAGTTACAAAACTAGACATACTAGATAGGAAACTAAGCATACTGTATTAGTAATAAAACTAGGCAGAATAGTTACAAAACTAGGCAATATTAGTTAAATACAATACTAGTTGATAAAACTGCGATTTAGTATGCAATTTTTAAAAGTTCCTTATCTTCTGTATTATTCACTAGTATGACCAACAACATTGGACACAGTCATTATATAAACTGTTCTTTCCTGTAGGCCAGGCCTACGTGTTAAGATTAAATTAATTGATGCATGAATTGATATGAATAATATATTTATTTATTTATTTATTTATTTAACTATTGAATTGTAAAAAGAAAAACCTTCAATCACAGTAGAATATTAACTGATTGATTTAACTCCATGCCTTGTTGTTGTTTGAATCTGAAAAATAACATTTAAAAAATATGCAGGGTTTCAGCAGAAATGTATATTTTTTTTATAAAAATGTCGCGCGTATACGTCCACATACACGGAGCGCCGCTCCATGTGTTTAGGGACAGCTTTATGATTATTTAATTTAAAAAAAGGTTTAGTTCCATACGCACTTGTGTCATTCCATTAGGAGTAATGTAAAATAAAACAAAAACGCACTGTTCGGGTACGCCAATCACGGGCACCCCATCGCTGGCAGGCGCATCGTCAGAGAGGGAGACAGGTCGCTCCCTCTCCGCACAAAACTAGGCATACAAGTTATAGAATAACAGCAGGCATATGTGGTGTTGGTATGGTGTGATTTGAGCAGCCACACGGGTCCTGGGTCTAGGTAATTGGGACCCAGGATCAGAGTGGCTGCATAGCTCTTCCACGTTGGTTGGTCTAACAAGCAACAGGTAAAACCCGCATCCCCACACACACTCAGGAGAGGAGCCCTTGTCATGACACATGTCCATCTGCTCCTGGGCTTATTCCACCTGGTCCACTTTCTACAATAAACTGTCTGTCTGAAACCTCATCGTCTGCGTCTCTGTGCTGGAGGACCCTGAAAAACCCCACTTGCGTGGCGTGTAGCAGGCGAAACTGCCACAGCATACTTGTTACAAAACTAGGAATACTAGATAGGAAACTATGCAAACTAGTAATAACACTCGGCATACAAATTACAAAACTAGGCAAATTATTAAAACATAGACATCTAGGCATACTAGTTATAGAATTACAGTAGGCATAGTCGTTACAAAACTAGGAATACTAGAATCCGTAACACTAAAATCAATATTTTATACCAATGTATTATTTTATTGAGTAAGTGGCCATGTCATTAAGGGGATAATCGCAAAACAACCGCCTGCAGTCTGACTGACTACGAGAGGGAAAGCAAACCCAAGCAAGCGGTAGAGACTGCATAGATAAGGGTTCACCCTGCACTCACCCTGAACTGGTAACCGATGGCGCTGCCAATGTCGCTCTCCTTCTTTATATAACTCTCATCTCTGACCTCTCCAGTGAAGTAGACCTGGGAAGGCTGGGCCTGCCTAGGGAGACATACGAAGCACTATCAGTATTTTGCCTTTTTTTATTTTTTATTTTTTTTTATTTCTTTCTTTGTTTGTTTTTGTCTTACCCTGAGACAGACAGTTGCAGCTCAATCACTACGTTCGCCTTCGCTTTGAGAGGGGCCTTGTTCTGTTGCTCGCTGGTCCTGTCGGGAGCAGAGATCACACACACAAATAAGCAAGTGTTAAGTCTTAATAAACAATATTAAGAGATTGTTTATCAATAATCAATCACGGCTTGTGGCACAAAGATTGCGGATCAGGCGATACTCACGTGTCTAACTGTAGATCAATCTCCAGCTCGGTGGTGTCTAGAGAGATGCCTGCTGTGGTGAGGATGATGTAGAAGGTCACCTGGAGACACGCGCACACGCACACACACACACACAAACATACCATTTTAAGATATTTTTACCGATACCCTTGAGGTATCCTATGAGTCCCAGAAGTGATTTATTTTTCTCACCTCAGAGTCTCGTTTAAAGGGATTTCCCAGTTCACAGTCGGCCTGAGATCCGTTGGTGTTGGCTGTGCATATCACAGGCTGCAACCCATCATAAAGTACAGTCACAACCACAACCCCAACCATAAGCATTAGCCATTGTGTGTGTGTGTGTGTGTGTGTGTGTGCCCGCGCGCGTGCGCATGTGCCTGTGTGTGTGTGTGTGCGCGTGAGAGAGAGAGAGAGAGAGAGAGAGAGAGCTCGACTCACCGCGTTCTGTGCAGCGCGGAAGGTGGAGTAGGACAGAGATTTGGGGAAGGAGGCGATGACCGAGGCTTCGTGGGCGTCGTCTCCGTTGCGATTGGACACGGCGACCTCCAAGGCGATCTCCTTCTGGTCGCTCAGAGAGACCTCCGGGACGCCGTTAATGCTGCAGCGTCACGTTCACGAGGAGCAGGTTAGACTGAGAGCAGACCAAGCCTGTGACTGTGTCCGAATTTGGCTTAGATCATGTCATGTTTGCCCGCACTTTGTAGTGAATCGGCTCGGCTAATTTCTGAAACCCGGTTCTTGGCGAGTCACTCAGTAAAAAGATGAATTCAATTCGACTCGTTCATTTGATTGGGTTGTTGTCACGCATGGTGAGCGAGGGAAGACCTCCGGTAAACCATGAACGAGAGTCAGAAGAGTTGGTTCAGAAAAGCATGCAAAGCATTTAATTCTGTCGCAGGTATTTGTTTTGGTGGAATGCAAAATGTCACATTTTATATGAATTTTGCAGAATGCCTTGATCCTTTGTTCGACATTAATTTCATCCTCAGTAATTATTTGCAGTTCACGAGTTGAGATTCTGTCTTAGTTCAGTGTGTACGGCCAACGTTACCGAGTTGCAAAAGACACAAACAAACAACTCTTGCCGCATTGACTAACAACTCCTGATTTATTTAAAAGATTTGTTTGCTATCCAATGGCAGTGATGTGACTGTGTGTGTGTGTGTGTGTGTGTGTGTGTGTGTGTGTGTGTGTGTGTGTGTGTGTGTGTGTGTGTGTGTGTGTGTGTGCATACAGCTTAGCTCCACTCACAGTGGCAGTGGGGTGAAGGCATTTTTGTTGTTGGGTTTCCAGTAGCCGTAGCGATACTTCACCTCTAAGTTGCTCTGACATAGGTTGTCGGTGCCGCAGCCCTCCTTCAGGAAGTTCACCTAGCACAGGCAAACACAACACACACACACAGACACACACACACAGACACACACACACACACACACACACACACACACACACACACACACACACGCACACACACACACACACAAAAAGCTAATGAAAAAAAGGACCAATATATACAGTCTATACCTGGGAAAAGCCTTTTACAGCCTTGTCCACTGCAGCTACCTCTGTACGAGTCTTCATTGACTGTTTGGGGTCCAGGACGGGCAGTAATTGGGTTCCGTCCGAGCTCTGCCTCCGCTGTCTTTTGGAATCCTGGAGCTCCACAGACACGTCAATAGGAATTCCCCGCAGCTTGTCTCGGATATTTTCCTTCATGACAAAGTGACCAATTAAAAATAAATGCCTCGATAGGGGCACTACACCGATCAGCCACAACATTAAACCACCACTATTAACCACTAATATTGTGTAGCTCTCCCTTGTGCCGCCAAAACGGCTCTGATCCATTTTGCATGGACTCCACAAGACCTCTGAAGGTGTCCTCTGGTATCTGGCACCAAGACGTTAGCAGCAGATCCTTTAAGTCCTGTAAGTTGTGAGGTGGGGTCTTCATGGATCTGGCTTGTTCTTCCAGCACATCCCACAGAGGCTCAATCAGATTGAGATCTGGGGAATTTGGAGGCCAAGTCAACACCTTGAATTCTTTGTCAGGCATCACAATGTGGCCCTTGTGAAAGTCGCTCAGATCCTTACGCTTGCCCCTTTTTCCTTCTTCCATCACATCAACTTCAGGACTGACTGTTCACTTGCTGCAAAATATATCCCACTCCTTGAAAAGTGCCATTGTAATGAGATGAGTGATGTTATTCACTTAAACTGTCAGTGGTTTAAATGTTGTGGCTGATCGGTGTATAGCCCTCATATAACAAACCACAGTGAATGCTGAGCTTCCGTAGGAAAATTCATTTGCAAACAGCACCCGTTAGACTCCATCCATACCCGAAGCCGTATGGCTCAAGGTCTAGATCTAGTACAATAGCTACCAGTGAGACTCCATCCTCCACGTGAAGCCCTACACGAAGGCTCTAAATCTAAATCTACTACAAGGTCGCCGAATAACACCATGATCTGTACCTGCAAGGTGAATTTTTGGTTGATACACTTCTTATCCCCCTGGCCAGTGAGGGCCAGGGTTCCTTTTGACTCGTAGTCTGAGCCGGAGCGCTTGGTGAAGACCCCCCTGGGCGGGAGACCATTCTTCCTGCGCTCGGCATCCGCCACAATGGAGTACATCACCACTGGATAAGGACAAGACAGAGAGTAAGGAATAAGAAAGGCAAATGCAGAATATTACAAACACTCTTTGACTTCAATAGATATACAAATCTGGGATTTATTTTTCTGGATTCTGGGAATAACCCCAATATGGGAATTTGATGCCAAAGGCCATATTAAACATGTTTAATATGGCCTGTTTGTATGTGGTATGGTAATGGTATGTTATGAGTCTCCAACAAAGAAAAATATCACTTTTATATTATATTAATATATAATATAATATTTATATTTATATTGAGTCTATATTTTTTATTGCAAATAACAGATCGGATCGGCTTATACTCGTATTTGCAGTGGCAACATAGTATTAATGCATCCCTAGAGTTAAATCTTGTGTTATACATGGTTTCCTGCCATGGTTCATGGACACCGGATTGTTCCATGTTCAGGGTATTCATAAAACATTTACCTTCTCTTCATGAAAACAGATGACAAGGGGGTCAGGTGCGGAAAATGTAATCATCATGGTGCAGTTGGATGTGGAGCTGTCACTATTATTATGTTATCGCCTGGGCTCAATTATTTGAGGTCTAACGCAATGGTGTTGTAAAATCTACTATCCATTTAAGGTTGAAGTTTTCATACAAATTTAAGAATCTTTTGTTCCAATGTTGGAAATGCTGCCACTCGCAGACTCAGCTCTGTCCTAGATGCAATGGCATACAAATACTGCGGTGTCATGACATAACACTGCATATATGTATGACTGTATGTATATGTATGTGACAAATAATGTCTTGAACTTGAACTTGAACTTGTTGTGTGCCCAGCATGCCGACAGCACAGGTTAAAAAAATAAAAAAATAAAATAAAATAAGGGAAATGTTGCAATAAATACAATGTGAATTATGTGTGTTTCTATCAGATCTGTTCAGGTAGTGTAACAGTCTGTCCATATTTGTTCTGATGCAAAATGTCAATAAATAGCTCTTCTGCAATAGGTAGACAGGAATCATTGTGCGGGTTTAAGCTTATACCATGATAGTGGCATAGTAATTAGTTGGAGACTATTTGTATGACAATTAATTGTTATCTAAAATTTCATGACAGTCGGATGTTAAATTGTGAGAGCTTACCTAGTTTGGGATTGTAGTTCTTTGGGTTGGCAGTGAATTGGAAACACGCTTTGATCTCCATACTGTGAACACAAAGTAGATTAGTGGTTGATTTCATTATCAGACACAATGCACGTACTGTACATTATGCAGGGTCATACTTTCAAAAGACATTTACAGATACACAAACAGACTGACCAGACGGTGTTACCACAGTTTTTATTGGTGAAGTCAAGCTCCTTCGGCGTGATCATGATTTCCTTGGAAATGCTAACAACGGGTCGCGCTCTGGGAAGACAAAGCCAAGAGGCAGAATCAATCAATACCTGTCTGAATAACGACTAATTCTCCTTATTCATCTGTTCCGAGTTTCTGCATCTGAGTATTACTGTATGTCACACTGCGGACCTGTAGACGAAGACCGAGTCAGAGAGGGAGCCCACGACCAGGTCAGGGTAGGAGTTAAAGTCCAGATCCATGTTGGCCGCCAGGGAGTAGCCAAACAGCGTCACCCCCAAGGACTTGCCTTTCAGGACCTGGGAGTACACCAAGAAAAATGTAATATGTTGCTGGAGATATTGCACTGATTTCAAATCATCCTGACCAGACCCACCCCTGCAAACATGTTCCTAGCGATGCCAATAAGCCAGTGCCGAGTGGAAATTAATTGAGAATTAGGCTTAGGCAAAAACCATGGGCTTGTGGTGAGTAAGAGCAATAGTGCCCTGGTTTTCATAGCTATGTCTGTTAACCAACCAATTTTATTAGATAAATGCACATTGAGTTGTCTTTCACACTGAGCAACTCAAAACAAATGCACCCCAAAACAAAATGACAGCCCGTCACCTGTGCAGGTTGGTTGGAGTTGATTCCTTCGGCTGATCCATGGTAGATGTAGACGACCCCTGTTCCATTGTTGTCATACGGAGCCCCCACTGCTATATCTGACACACAAAAGAGCAACTGAAAGTGGTAATTGCACATTAACACAGCTAAGATAAACACATGTACACAAACACAAAAAAGTAGTTAAATGTTACTTATTTTGGGTTTTGGTCTTACCATTGTAGCCGTCCTGATTGATGTCGCCCAGGTTTTCCACGGCCAATCCAAACATGGAGTCCTTTGGCCCGTTTATCCGGATGGGCATGACCTGATCCCAGTCCCCGACTTTATTAATGTAGATATAGACAGCGCCCCCTATGTCTCCATCCTTCTCGAAATACTGAGGAGCTCCCACCACGATATCCTGCCAACTAGCCAATGACAGAACCACATGTTGGTGAATACGTTCATACATCGGTGAATACCTTTCGCTCTCGCTCTCTCTCTCTCTCTCTCTCTCTCTCTGTCGCCCACCCGTCTTTATTGAGGTCCACCACGGCCAGGTCATAGCCAAAGGAGGAGGCCAGACCCTCCCCCTCCAGGGTGTACTCGGCCAGCAGGGCTCGGCCCGTCTCAGAGTCCCTCTTCAGCAGCACAACTGCTCCGCTGTGGTTGTACCTGGGAGCCCCCGCCACCACGGTCAGCTGCTTATCCTTGCTCAGGCTCATCCCAGAGTCCAAAGAAAAGCCTTTAGACAGAGAGAGAGAGAGAGAGAGAGAGAGAGAAGGGGAGAGAGCGAGTCAAGGGCTGTCAAGGGCCAAGACAGATGGACTGGTCTGACAAACAATATTTTTCAATTTAGGAAATGGCTGTAGTTCTTTGGTATATGGGGTACACATGACAGTGTAGAAAAGAAAACCTGCATGGAACACAATCATTTGAGCAACTTAACGAAACTTTGGCAAACCACACAAACTAATTAGCCCTGATGTTAACATAACTCTGCCGACTTAACTCTTACGTTACCTTCTAACGGAGGTAGGCTGGATATAGCTGGATATACTGCTCATAGCCAGCGCAACCTTATGTGAGGTAATATAAGCATAGTTATATGTTATGTATTTCTGCCTTCAGTACAACCTTAAGAACATCATCACAATTATCTCACAGCTATGCAGAGCCTTGGTGGTCTCATGGTCTCATCAATCTTCCAATCTTGAAAAGATAAGTTAGAACTACATTTGACCATTATCTGCTTATGCTGTCAGAAGGGCATAACAACACCAGGCCTGTGACCTCTTAGGAATGTTGTGCTGTACCCAGGTAGCTGTTGGCAGGGACCGGGACCAAGTCTGGGTCCTTTTTGTTCTCATCTCCGGCCTCAAATGGACCATCATCATAGAGGCCCATCTCCAAGAGGGTGTTGTTCCTTTGCTCCAGGCGAACCACACCTAGAGCGAAGGAGGGGATAGAATGGGATGGAACAGAGAACAGAAGGAGGGGAAGGAGGGGAATATGAAATGAGGCAAATTAGAGAAAGGGAGGGGAAGAGTGATGGAGCTTGGAGTTGGCATGTCATGAAAGGATAACCCATGGGACATCAATAAAAGGTAAAGTAATGTCAAACAAATGAGTGAAAATGACATTACTGGAAGACTGGGGAATTTATCAGCTGTCCAACGATGATCAATAAGCAAATTCGACAGCAGCTCTAGGTCTGGTCTGGTAACATATGGTATGGTATGGTAGGCTTATATAAAAGACACTTTAATTGATTGCACATCTACAAAAACATTTCCATGTAATCTTATCTATATAGACCTCTCGCACAAAAATAGACAAAAATGCCCCCCACTATGTGTGGACCCCACGTGGCTGATGTGACCACTGGAGCTCCAACAGTGGATTAACATGGATTTAATAGGAAGCGTGCACTAACAGCACGCCGTGCCACGCCCGTATGCTGCGCCAACGCGCCAGGTGTATTTCGGGCGTAATAGTCACTCCAGAACCGCTTTTCCACATTTGGGCCCAGAAGCTGCTGAAACAGAAACCTGAGCAGGTCCTAATCGTTGAGTACTACAAAGTCGGCCCAAGTGCTTCCGGCGCTTGCGAGGACTTTTTTGGGACCAGGACTTCGAAATGTCTAAGTGCTGTGAACTAAGCTCCTGGTCCCTGAAATGGTTTCTGTGGTGAAAAAGAGTCTATTTTGAATATTCCAGAGAAGTAAGAGCCAAATAGAGGAAGCAATTTTTAGGTGCGTTTGATGACTCTCACGTAGCTTGTGTTTGACCAATTGGTATTGTTCAGTACAACAAACTGCTCCCCAATGGTGGCCGTTCCCCTGAAAAGAACCAGGCCACTTGCAAGAACTTGGGACCACGTTCCTACCAAGTTCCTCCTGTGGAAAAGGTCTCCGTTCTAAAGTTCTTTAATAGGTTAGCTTTTTTTACACCTTCATTACAAACTTGCACACCTTCCTGGACTCTACCTACCTTTCCAGTTGAATGCTCCCGGGGCACCAAAGATCAGGTAGTGGTAGTTCTTGTCGAAAGTGGCAGAGAGGCCCTGCTGGCAGGAGCCAAACCTCTCGTGGCCCCGCAGTCGGCTCAGGCAGAAGTGCCAATTTCCCCCATCCTCATCAGAAGCGGGGTCGATGTTCAGATCTTGGCTCAGCACGTAGCAACGTCCAAGGATGTCACGGGACTCGATGTTGGTGTTGATGTTGGACCGACGCTGGTAGCGGTGAGCGCAGGTCTGGCACAGATATGGAGAGAGCGAGGGATAGAGAGAGACAGAGGGACAGAGAGACAGAGAGAGAGATAGTGACCAATATATGCGTTACTGGGCAAAACATTGAGACCAACAGCAAAAAAGACCAATCGAATGTATTAACTTGTTAATGGGTTAGGGTTAGGGTTATATAATACTATACACCAGAGATTCTGTCCCACAGTCTTACCACAATCTTTCCGCCCGGCCCCTGACTCTTCACTGTGACTCCCATCCACTGGTTCTCCTTACTTTCTTCACGCAGGTCCACTTCAAACGGAAAGAGGAGTGAAAAATTAGCAAAGGAACGGACAATAATTAGACGACCAAACAGGAATATGCAAATGCAAAAAAAAATGCAATCCCAGTGGAAATCACTGGCCTGCCTACCATTGTTATCGAAGTCCACTCTGGTGCATCTGTCGGAGGAAGTGACGAGGTCACAGCTGTAGAGCCCCCCGGTCACAACAGCTTTCTGACCAGGCAAGGCCGTGGCTGTAGGAGCTCCAACCAGAAACCTGCAACAAACATGATGCATCAGAACCAAAAACCAACCGGCAGCTGAGCGGTCCGACAGATCTGCACATCTGCTGCTTTTCCATAGGATGTCCCACATGTAGTCCACTATGGCACATACATACTGTACAGCTATATGCACATATGCAAGTAAGTGCATGTGCATGCACGAGCACACACATAGCGTGCACACACACACACACTTAACCAAGCTGATGTTCCATGTCCTATAGTGGGTCAAAGAAGTCTTTCAAATGGCTGTAGTGGTTCATTGAACCCAGCTCCTTGACG
The DNA here is from genome assembly GCF_960531495.2 of Zeus faber. Lineage (NCBI taxonomy): Eukaryota > Metazoa > Chordata > Actinopteri > Zeiformes > Zeidae > Zeus > Zeus faber. The sequence continues at coordinate 9,704,052 of NC_137196.1, read as the reverse complement.
AACACACACACACACACACACACACACACACACACACACGCACGCATGCAGGCATGCACACACACACAGACACACACACACACACACACACACACAGCCTCCCTTTGTGGACTATGGACAAGGGCAGATGGGGACTACCAAGGGGCCAGCGGTTCCCAGGGTTTCACACTATGTATCTGACTCCAAATCAGTGGGGCTAAAGACGTCATGGTGCATGAAGTGAAGCTTTGTAGAGGGTCACAGGGGGCAGCAGAGTGCGCACATACCTCCAATACATCCACATATGAGTCCCCTTCTCTCTGCCTCTCTCTCTCTCTCTGTTTCTATAGTTATACTTCACTTTTCTCAGACTCACCCTTCCTGTTGCTTCTCTGGGCTACACCTGTCTTTGTTGCTCTCTCGTTCTCGTCTTCTCTTTTTTGTTACATTTTCATGTCTGTGGTTTCAGTAAAAGCCACGGACTAGTAGAAACCTGTGTATTTTTGAACCCCCAAAACACACAAAAACTTTAATAAAAAAAGAAAAACCTTGAAATTCTAGATAATCTAACTCTATTAGTGCTTCTTATTTCTAGAGAATGTTTGGCTGGCTGTGACTGTGCCATACAGTGGTTGATACTGTGACAAAATGTACTAATTGTCGGCCACTTTGGACAAAATGGTTTGATCACTGATGTTATGTAACGTAATTGAATGTAATGTAATATATTTTCAAAGCAGTGGCGGTTCAAGTTCAAGTTCAAGAGATTATTTCTCACATACATATACATACATGGAGGTTCAAAAAAAAAATCACTGAATATTTTTGCAGTGTACTATTAGTGCTTACCATAGCGTCCAATGTAAACAGTCACTCTTCATGTAGCTTGTGTACAATGGTTAGATAATTATATTTCCAGAGGAATGTCTAAGAAAGTAAATACATTACTCTCATTAAAAGGATGAAATAAGATCCTTCGGCCACAACAGAAACAATCATCCTTCACCTCAATACCAGGGTCTTTGTTCGGCCGTGCATTAAATGCAACAAGAATACTTTATCACGTATGGTACTGCGATAAGGTCCAGACTCAAAGTCGGGCGCGTGAACTTTGGCCGGCGGAGTCGACGGAGATTGCAAATGACTCGACACTTGAGAGGAGAGTTTGGTGTAAGAAACTGGAACGGGGAGAACGGAAGGGAAAGGGCTCCGCAGAGGCAGACTGACCCTAGGAAGCAGGGTCAGGTCACTACTTCCGAGGTGCACTGTGCCTTGAGGAACCAGATGTACCAAGTAGTTCTGGGCTGTTGCACATGGCCCTTTGATTAAATTAACGCAGCAATAAACTAAAAAATTAAAATAGAAAAATACTCAAAATTGACTTAATGTCCTCCAATTTATGCACTCAATATCTGTCAAAAATGTTTATTTTTCACACTTAGTTTTTATCATGAGAAATACCAGATGGCTGAAAGTAAAGATTTAACATTTTTGTTGTTTAACACTTTGAGCATTTTTTTTTTCCATTGTTATACAAATGTAGCCAAACTGTTTCAACAACATCAAAAGTCAGGCATCCTGAGCTGGGAACAAATGGAAAATCTGGCCCCCATACAAGACACAGCGACAGAGTTAACAGCAACAACAGATGACATGGCAACAGATTTGCAGTACTGCGCAAAGGTTTTAGGCACTTTAGATGTTTACACAAAAACATTTGTCTTCGAAGGTTATTTTATATATATAAGAGTCCAGCAACAGATGGTACCGTACTGTGTGGCCCCCACGGAGCCCCGATATCAGCATCATCCACTCAGTCTGGGATCACATGAAGAGACAGAAGCAACTGAGACCCGAGCCGAGACTCGCAGAAGAACTGTGACAAGTTCTCCAAGATGCTTGGAACAACCTACCCGCCGAGTACCTTCAAAAACTGTGCGACAGTGTGCGTAGGGGAATTGGTGCTGTTTTAAAAGGCCAAGGGTGGCCACACCAAATATTGATTTGATGAAGGGTTTTTCTGTTTACCGCACTTTCTATGTCGTTAATTGATAAATAAAAACTATTCATGCCGTTATTTTAGGAAGCATCCTCTCTTTTGCACAGTGCTGAATATCACTGACTTTCTGTTCCATCGAAATCTTTACGTATTCTAAACTTACACAGACTTTTGAAAGTTTTAGGACCATGGCTGTCATAATGCACCACTTTAAATAAACACAGACTCGTCCGACTTCAGTGTATCCCCCCTATCTTTTTTTTTTTGCCCCGCTGTTTATCTAATCATTTACCACCAGCAGAGGAAAGCCCCGGCACATGGGGCCAAAAAAAAAATGTTTGCATTGGTCTTCCTGTGAAGGACAGGACAAACACCATATTTGGAACAGCATGAAGCTGTAGCTTCCCGCGAGGGACCTGCCCGTTGCTTAGCGGCAGCCCCGACATGGTTTGCAGAACCAGAGGTGCTCTCCCATGTGTTACCCAACATTCCCCTCTGCGTGCCAGACCGCGGTGCCAGCATGCTCCAAAGCCAGAGGCCTATCAGCAGCTAGGTACCCATAGGAACCGAGTCCCGGGGAGAGATCGAACGGATGAATTATGTGCTATTTGCTGCCCAGATGTGAACATGATTTATGCTCCTCTAAGCGTACGTGATGCCATTCTCTCTCTCTCTCTCTCTCTCTCTCTCTCTCTGTCTATTCAGTTCATTTCTTTACTCTTTGATCTTGTCTACCCTGACTTAACCTGACTTAGATTTAGCCTTTTGGCGGAGAGAGGACAGGAGCAGAAGAGACGGCAGGAATGTCCGAATGCAGGCTGAGGGGGTTCCTGTAGTATGTCCTTCTTTCTTTGTTTCTTTGTTTCTTTGTTTCGTTCTTTAATGATTTATTTCTTTCCTCTCTCTTTACCTCAATGTCACTGAAGATCCTGCAGAACTCTCAGTCGTCACTATATCATTATAGTAACGAAGGCAATGTTTTTTCTCTCACACATCTCTCACAACAAACTGCCTATTTTTAATACTCCCTCACTCTCTCTCGGTCTCTCTATCTCTCTCTCTCTCTCTCTCTCTCTCTCTCTCTATCTCTCCATCTCATCCCTCTTTCTCTCCCACTTACTTGAAGCTCTTGATTTTATTATACAGACAGCTCCATCTGGTAATTATGACCGACCGTGGAATGTATCACACAAGTAAACACTGTTAGAAAACACACACACACACACACACGCACACACACACACACACACACACACACACGCACACACACACACACACACACACACACACACGCACACATGCACACACACACACACACACACACACACACACACACAGAAATACAGGTTGCAGCAGAGTCCCTCCCTCACCTCAGGGGAATGTGCACCATTCATACCTGTAGGGCAAACAACCGAGGTTCACAACTGAGTCAAGTTGGCAAGGCAATATGGGTTTGGCAGTGAGGAGGGCTGACTGACATCTCACACCCAGTTGACACATATGCGGTTGCACCGTGAGTGAGAGGGAAGGTTTGGGAAACAAAAGGAAACTATGAAAAAAACACCCTCTCAACAGGATAAAATATTCAACCCTAGCTAAATGGCCTTTTCCCCTGAACAGGACTGTGGCCAGCCCCGCTGGGTCCTGGCTGTCGGGCTGCTAGTGTTCCACTTGACTAACAGTGGACCATGCCTGGCTGCACAGCAGCCCGGTGGCATGTTCTGCATGGACAGAAGGAATTAACTCCTTTTTTACCGTTAACAGCACTGCCACACAAGCAGTTACCTGCTGTCACCATACTGATGTGTAACGCAGAAATATCAGGTTATTTTTTACATTTCGTAGATCAAGCAGCTCCGTTCTGACCGACCAAAACATTTTTCAGATTCAAAGCCAAACTGGGAGTCTATCTAGATTAGCTATCGCAAAGAGTTAACACCTCACACTGTCTTTAATTTCTCGGGCAAGTTGGTGAAGGCTGTGGTCACGTGCTGACCCACACAGGTCTCTCATTTAGACACAGTTGTAAAAATGGAACAGAAACTTTTGAACATGTAGGTACTGCACTTGACCTCGCTCATAAAAGTGTCTATATAACGCCTTGGGCCATTTAATAGCTCTAAATCTACTGTTCATAAACTGGAATGCAAAGACTGCAATAAACTAAATAAAATAAAACAACTTTATACAGGTGAAATGGGAATGTTGTCAGGGTCAATTCGGGTTCTGTAAAGGAATTTCTGCATACTTGTTATCTTAACCTCCCCATGTGTTGGTGACTTTCCGTGTGGTTTATAAAACCAGAAAAAAAAGGAGCTACACACACACACACACACACACACACACACACACGGGTTTGTTTCATGAGGTTAGACACATGAAAAATATACTTATTTACACCACTTTCCCAAAGTGATCAGCGCCAGTGGTCATTTGATGGCAATTCATCTTTCATCCAGGCAGGTTCTTTTGAAACAATGAAGACAGGGGTGGAAAGTAATGCAGTAAAAGTACTTTGTCACTGTACTTAACATTTTTCAAGTATCTGTACTGACTTTAGTATATTCAGTTTTGGATATTTTCAACTTTTACGACTCCACTACTCTAATACTAACAGGCTCTGTCATATCAGTGCACTGGACATGACATGAACTGTTACTTTTAATACTTCAAGTACATTTCACAGCAAGTGCTGGGATACTTTTACTTAAGGAGAAAGGTCAAGGTGGTCCTTTCATTGAATACAATCCTTTATGTTTTTGGGGGGCCAGGATCCAAACCGTCTATCTTTACTAAAAACATGGTTAGGGGGGTTGACACGGAAGACGGGCATGTGGGTGAATAACAATAAATACATACACAATAAAATGTTGAAGATTATATTAACTAAATTATATTCGATTTCATTTCATTTAATTTCATCTAATTATAATTCAAATAAAATAAGAAACGCTGCCTTTATTACAGTAACGGAATATGGGTGGTTTTAGAAAAGAAAAAAAAGTAACTATGAGAATAAAAACAATTAATTTTTTTTACCTGCGATACGCCTTATGAGTTAAACACGTGCAGCCCAAGTTATAATAACATGTATTCATATGTAACGACATGGAACAAGTTGATGAAAAACACCAGGTTTAAAACACTCACATTTTTTTATTCTCGGGCTGGAGCTGCCAGTGCATGGCCAGGGAGAAGCCGAAAAGGCTGCCAGGGTCTCCGTTCTTCCTTACGACATTATCCTCGTCCAGATTAAAAGTCCAAAGCGTCCCGCACTGCAGGAGAAGGACGAGGGACAAGCCGCAGAAGGTCCGCGTCCTCCTGTCCTCCATGGTGAGCGCCGACTGTGGGGAAGCCCAGGAGCCTCCTGGTGATAGAGACACGAGAGAGAGAGAGAGCGAGAGAGAGAGCGAGAGGGTGTGTGTGTGTGTGTGTGTGTGTGTGTGTGTGTGTGTGTGTGTGTGTGTGTGTGTGTGTGTGTGTGTGTGTGTGTGTGTGTGTGTGTGTGTGTGTGAGAGAGAGAGGATCTATGGCTGCGGGGAAGCTGGACACTGCCCCTCCCAACACACACACACACACACACACGCACAAGCGCGCGTGTAGGCGCATGCATACACCTCCCCCACCATTAATAATTACAAAAAATAAACTTCATAAGCGCAGCTTAGTTGCGAAGGAGGAGGGCTTGCTCCGCTACTGTTCTGCGATTTTGAGCGGCGCCTGCGGCATTGAGAAATGCTAAAGAAACCCTGTAATGGTGGCTGTAGTGCGTCAAGCTTTATTGTCAGTCACAGGACAGGAACTGGCAGAAGATGCAGCAGATGACCATCAGCAAACGTAGCGGCCAGCGGCCAGCGCTGTCGGCTCACAGCAAGAAGGTTCTGGGTTCTTGCATGTCCTCCCCGAGCTCACATGGGTTTCCCCCGGTTCCTCTCGAAAGAGGTGCAGGTTGGGGTTAGACACTCCCACCAATGCCCTTGAACCCTGCACCGGTCAAAAGCTGAAGACGCCCCCGGGCCTTGTGCTGTGGCTGTCCAGTGCTCCATACGTCCTTGCGGATGGGTTAAATGCAGAGGACATAAAGTGGTCTAAGCTCCATTTCAGGTTCTAATCTCATATGGAAGAAGAATTGAACATAAAGCTCAGTCAAAGTGTTTGCAGTTGGATTGGACCTTGCTTTGGTGCAAGCTGTCAAACATCCTTGCGTAATGTAATGCAAACATTACAGCCCACCCTCCACACTTATTTCTGGTGCCAAGGAACCAGAGACAATGGCTCGGACAGTAAGTCCGGGTCCATACATTCGAAGACCTCTGGGGACAACGACCTACGCCGGCGAGGGGAGTTTATGACTTCTTGTGAGGCTTGGACAATGGATGGATCATGATGGATCATCATGGATATACGGCTCCCGCTGAGCACACGAGCCAAATCCCTCCGCCATACCGCAATCAAAACCCTGCGTAATTAGCCCTCGCCCAACAGTGCCATGACGAAGCCTCTCTGTTCTGCTCCCCCGGATGATCAGACACCACCGCCACCGCAGCGCTGCGTTCTGGGTTACGGCTCATTAGATGAGTCACAGTCCCCAGATGAAGTTCCGAGCGCGGTGCGCCAGGGGAACAGACCGTCGCCCTCATTGCGGACCCTGCGGAATGGCATTATCCGAAATTCTGACCCGAAGCCATCCCCTCACAACACAACGCTGGCTTTGTCCGAATGGAGAGGCAGGGGGAAGAAACAAGGCTTAGAAAGGGAGGGAAGGAAAGACTTTCCACCCGCAGTTCCAAGGGCCCAGATCAGAGACGATTGAGAGAGGGCAGGAGGTTCTCCTCATCAGAATTAGAGGTATAATATGGATATATATATATATATATATATATATATATTTAGGTTTTCTGCTCACAGAAAGAACACTGTGTTTGAAATCTAATCAATCGCCATAAAGAACACCCTACCCAAATCAAATGCTTTAAAAACATATCCTATTTTGAGCTTCCTGGCAAGCCACCCGCTCAGCTGTGCTCTTTGAAAAGTTAATTTCATCATCTTTCTCTTTAAAAGAAATACATAATGCAATGACCAAGTCATGAAACAGGTTCTCCTGTGTTTTTATATTTTTTGTAAATATTTGAAGTATTGTTTTTTTTGTTCGTTTTTGTTAGCCCTACACTTAAGATATGATAAGATAAGATAAGACTAATAAGATCAGATAGGATAAGATAAGGTAAGATAAATAAGATAAGATAAGATAAGATAAGATAAGATTTACTTTATTGTCCCACAGGGAAATTTGTCTTAGGCTCACACACAATTGCCAACAACGTCACAATGCACATACAGGCATAGTATATGGATCATACATACACTCGTGCATAAACCTGCTTAAATTCACATTTTGACTGTGAGACAGTAGTTATTTAAACTAATAAAAGGTAACAAAAAGACAATAGTTTCATATAATCAAACCAGATAATAATACTTATACTTAATTCTCCCTCTCTCTCTCTCTCTCTCTCTCTCTCTCTCTCCCTCCCTCCAAGCAACTGGATCTGTCATTGGGGCGAAAGACGGATTCATGAGATTTCACTCTTCGCTCCACTCCTCGCCAACCATTTTAAAGCCCTCGTGTCCATGTCGTACCAGTCAATGGCTTTTTCAAAGGAGGGCTGCTCGTGCCCAGTCAGCTCCCAGTTCCTGTTCCGTGTCTCCCTGTTCTCAAGGGTGAAACTAAAGGTCACGCCTCCTGTGTACATACACAACACACTGAAAATACCAAAATGGCCCCCGCTGATGAATAAAAGGCTGTTTTTTTTAACATAGCTTACTAATTACAGCCACATTGTAAACCTACTTATGACATTAACATGATAGATATGTATTATATTAATACCTATAATAAATTCCTTTTGAGGACTGTGGGGCACAGAATGGATTCTAAACATCGTTAGAATCAACCCTCACTCATTCACATCATTCCATTGACAATTCAGACACATCTTTGTCGTGCGTAATATCTCCCCCAGGTGCATCTTGGGAAAGAGGGGGTAAAATCTATGGCCCCGGAGGCACAAATGTACTGAGTAATGGCAGCGGGTTCCGTGCTGGCACCACCCAAATAGTCACATGCACGGACACATGCGCACTCGCATATAAACTGTCACGCTCAGACTCGTCCCAGGCCCCTTTATTCCTTGTCTTTACTTTCCGCCTAACACACTCACACACACACGCACACTCACACACACTCACCTGAGGGTGTGGCGCAGGCAAACACAGTGTGTTATTGCAGGGTGTGTGTCTTTATGACATGGTGGGAAGACGTAGCCTCGGGGCATTGTTAATCACACACACGCACACCAGCACATAGATGTTTCCCCATCATACTGACCTTCCTAACGCAAAGCATTTCACAACCTCAACACAGTCAGGCACCTCTTATAATGGCCCAGTCATGATTGTATACTGTATAGATAGATATTAGAATATTATCTTAACAGCAGCCTCGTCTCGGGAGTGATTTACGACGGATTCTGAATCCGACCAGGGAGATAGATGATCCCTCCATCCCATTCCTCATCCCAGCCGATACAATGCTTTTCCCTCTAGGGAAGACTTGAACCGCAGGGTATAACGTTCTACTCCGGCTCTTTCTCAAACAAAGGCTTTTACTTTTCCGTGGTATACAGTGACATATATACTACGAGCCCGGTTTGCGCTGATTTTGGGGGCTGCGGGGCCCTTACATTGTCTGAGATGCAGCGTCGGGGCAGTCGTACGGATCAAACACGGACATTTCTTAAATGAAATGTTACCATTTTGTCATCTTAGACTAAAATAGTCTACGGTATATAGGCCTTCAAGATCTCATGCTGTATAGTTGCAGCATGCACAAAGGAGCACTGGTCCAGTCCTGATCAAATACCTCCAGGGGCAACTGTCATTCAGTCTCCCAATCAACCACATCTCAACGACCAAATCAGTCACTGAGGGTTTGAGGCTGCCAGATAAACCCGCCAGTCACAAAGTTCAACCTGTACGATTGAAACCAGCCAGTGGTAGAAACAAGCAGAATTCCATTTAAAGGGTCCTGTTGCGATGTAAAAAACCTGCTGCTTTCTCAGATGTCCGTTGGACCTCCGTGCTTCATAATCACGAGGATACTGAATGTACGTCTCAATGAAAGAAAAAAATGTTTTGAATGATGCCCGGATGGACAAGTGACATTGTAGGGAAAAAATGTTTCATTTCCATTTCCTGTGGCTTTCCTGCTATTCATTGTATTGATCCATTTCTAAGTAGGCGCCACAGTCCCATGATTAAAACACTGCTACAGATCCTGCCCCCTCCCCTCGTTGTTGACTGTATTGATCACAGTCAATAAGATGTAATGCATGTCCTCTCTTGTCCACCGGCACATAAACACCCTGGGGGATGCAGCACCACAACCACTCCTTTTCTGCTCGAGCCCGATGGGGCGTGGGGATGGCCGGGGCCGGTGCCCGTCTGCCTCAGTCCCGGCCCTTCCCCAGAGCGTGTAACGTGAGATGAGACGGAGCTGGTGGGAGGCGCCCCAGCGGGGATGCGCCCGGGTGGTTTCGGAATACTGTAAATGTTTAGCGAACCGAGGGGGAAGGTGCAGAAAGCAAAATGGAGGGCTTTTTCTCCCTGTCCATTTTCCCATGACAGATTCAGGGGGAAGGGGGCTCGAAGGTAAAAGGTATAGTGGGTGGGAGGGGAAAACTACATTGAAGTCAGTGTTGGACCCCGATGCGTGAGACAGTTTGTGATAAGGTTTTTTTTTTTTAATTATTCTATCTCTTAAAATGAATTGTATTGCTTTCATTTTAATTTTTTTTTTCAACCTGTGCTGTCAGCATGCTGGGCGTACAACACAGAGTATTTGTGCCATTGCATCTAGGACAGCGTTATTCTGCAAGTGGAGTTTAAGTTCTCAACCTGCAATGCAACTCTTAAGTAATTCTTAAATCATCAAGAAGTGCTGCAATAACTCTGTACTGTGGACGACCTGCAGGATGACAAGAGCAGAGTTTTTGGTCATAGAGAACCAATTGTATGTATGCAATGGCGAACAGGTCCTGAAACATCCGCAGCGCACTGTGGCCTCCGACTATAACAGCATATCGCCCCTATCACCAAAATTGTTAAATGATTGTAGGCGTGAATACAAACGAGAAGCAACTTAACTCAACAAAAAAAACGTAAAGTGGAAAAGCGCGGTCCTGGGACTGGCAGGATGCCTGAGGTGAGAACACAAGCCTGGGAGTTAGACGTTGGGGTTTCACACTGGAGGTTTGGCAACGCGGTGCCGGGGAAAAGCTGGAACGGGGAAATCGCTGAATAAATCTTTCCTTATCGAAATGAGATACAGGCGGCCCGGCGCTTCACCACAAAGCGTTGTTGTATGAATTCCTAACGTGCGGCTTCTGGCCGCGAGGCCGCGCGATCCGCCGCGACGCAGGCTCGGCAAACTTCTTCTCACCAGATGAGTCGATTGAAGGAGAAGTTCAGCCGTGGCCGCGGCGGACGCATCGGGAAAAAGAAGCGATTGGTGTGAGGTGAGAAAAGGCCTTGTTGGGGTCGTTGCCTGGTAAACACAGACAACAGCCTTTTTTTTTTTCATCTAGGCCAGATGAGGCACGAACACCACTGGGTAACCATGACTCAGCAGCCGGCAGAACAAAACAAAAGGTCCCCCCACAACGCCTTGCTCAAACTTTTACGACATTGCGTCTTCATCTCAAGAACCCCTACGCCGCCATGAAGCCGTAGCAGAGGCGGAACAGCATTTTCCGAAAGGACCTTTTTTCATGGATTTCAGTGGAAGGAGTGGAGGGAAGGGGGCGGTGGCCGGAAGCATGTGAAAGTTGTAATTTCTTTTCTGATTTTCCAAATCTTCCCAACATCCCATCATTCCATTTGGCGCCCTGGGGAGAAAAAAAATGAACTCTGTTGATGCACACTGCACGGCATAGTGTTCACACGCGCACGCGCACGCACACGCACACACACACACACACACACACACATACACTGGCTTAAGCTTTTGCTGAAAATACAGGAGTGTAGTCTAGAGAACGCTCGTCAAGAATGGACACGCAGAGTTTTCGATTCTAGCACCTCACTTCACTTGGTTTATGTGATGGTATTATATCTCGCAATACACAGTGGGCTCTTCCTCAAATCTTCTTCGATTTTGTGGAAATTACAGAATTTTTCCAGAAATAATTTGCTGGGGTACAGTATGGAGTGCGTTTTCATGGCCTGTCCAAAAGGAGTTAGCTCTGTTGTAGAGTCATTTCAATTGCATTCCTTTGTCAATTCTGCCAAATAAAGCTTGCGCGCGCGCACACGCACACATGCACGCACACACACACACACACACACACACACACACACACACACACACACACACACACACAGTAAAGGGCCACCTCTCTGAGCTGTTAAACCGGTTTTCCCTGGTCCAGACAGTAACACAGGGCATTGTGCCGGGCAGTGTGCCTCTCAGAGAGAGAGAGAGAGAGAGAGAGAGAGAGAGGGGGAGAGAGAGAGTTAGGGGAGAGAAAGAAAGTGGGAGGAAGAGAGAGACAGTCAGTCTGAAATTAAAATACACCATAGACCAGAGACTTCTTGGTGTGTGTGTGTGTGTGTGTGTGTGTGTGTCCCCAGGGGTCACTTGCAACCCAATCCCCCACAGTAACAAACAATGCACACACACTCAAACACACACACAGGTTTTTTCTACATTGTGAAGACGCCTGGGGTACTGGTGGACACACACACACACACACACACACACCACACACACACATGCACGCACGTGCATACACACACACAGACACACACAGACAGACACACACACACACACACACACTCACAAACACACCCACACTCCAACACCACACAAACACACACACACACATACACGTGCACATGCACACACACACACCACACACACATGCGCACACATGCACACACACACATGTGCACACACACCACACACGTGCGTGTGTGTGCACACACATGTGCACGTGCACACACACACATTTTCTGCATCACACGTGCACACACACACCACACACACATGGCCACACGTGCACATGCACACACACACACCACACACACATGCGCACACATGCACACACACACATGTGCACACACACACACATACACACATACACACATTTTTCTGCATCACACGTGCACACACACACCACACACACATGGCCACACGTGCACACACACACACACACACACACACACACACACACACACACACACCCACAAACAGACCCCCACACACACACACACACAGACCCCCCCCCACACACACACACGTTTTTTCTGCATCACACGGACTCCTGGGAAACCAGTGACACACACACACGCACACACAGGTTTTTGCTATTGTGAGGACACCGAAATGAGACAGTAATGTCCTTCTCTTCTCGCAACAAATATCTGACGCCCTTCTCGGTGTCTCACTGTGTAGAAAGTTGTCAAAGGAACAGAGAGGGCACGAGACCTGAGGGGGGCACAGGGCCGTCCAGGTTTTTCGATCACCCTCGGACCGCGGAGCAAAGATGCCCAGTTGGAAAACATATTTCCATTGTTTCAAAGCGCAGCTTTACTGGCGAGGAGGGGGTCAGGAGGTCAGAGGACGCAAAGCTTTACCATCTCGTAAGTGTCAATCAAGTGGAGACCGAGCCAACAACAGTCTGCTGAGGTACTCTACAGAACAATGTTTTTTTTTCTCTTTCGGACCCAAATACATTCCTGTGGGTTACCTGTTAGGGTGTGAGTGGGATATTAAGATAAGAGATAAGACATGATAAACCTTTTTTAGTCCCACAACGGGGAAATTTACATTGTTACAGCAGCAAAAAGTAACAGCAGAAAAATAGAGGGCATGTCAGGGTAAGCACTATTATTTTATATTTTATTTAATTTTAACACTAGACAGTTTCAGTTATTATATTATGTACGACTGCTCTATCTGCCTGTCTATCTATCTATCTATCTGTCTGCCCGTCCGTCAATCTATCTGTCTGTCTGTCTATCTATCTCTCTATTTCTGATTAATACCATATTCATGTTATCTGTTTAAAAAAGAAAGATATAAAGCGCATTGTATCAAATGCTTATGCCAAATGTCCTCACTTTTCAAGATTAATTCACATTCGTCCATTTAGACATAGCATGACATAGAAAAAAAACGTACAAGGAACCAAAGCACGGACAGAGGCTACAAGGAAGATTTGACCTTGCACTAAAAAAATGCACATGGACAATATTTCACTTTCCTCACAGCTGTGACTTCAACTTCAGAGCTTATTGCTCAGTGGAAGACGAGACACAGATACACCACAGATACACCACAGATACACCACAGATACACAGACACACACACACACACACACACACACACCCATGCAGAGTTCTCCCCTCGGAGTAAATCCACAAGTTCTATTCCCTCGCAGATTAAATTCAGACATGAAGGTCAGCTCTGCTCTCTGAAACCATGCGTGCCAACGCTGAAATAGGCCACAAGCTGATGTTCTCTTAACTATGTCGGCCCCCAGACGAGATGAAGGAGAAAGAGAGAGGGAAGAAGGAGAAGAGAGAGACGCTGTGTACCTGTATCTACCTGCCCAGGTACACTGAGTGCTTGGTTAACAAGTCAGCAGTTCAGTTCGGCTGCTTCCATGTAAAAAATCGTTCACATTCAATGGAATACCTATACATGCAATATGTGTGTGTGCGTGTGTGTGGCTGTGTGTGTGTGTTTGTGTGTGTGTGTGTGTGTGTGTGCGTGCGTGTGTGTGTGTGTTGATATGTAAGTAAGAGATCTGTCTACACAGGTCTGGGGAATGTCAGGTCATCTCGCTGATGGCGGATTTCTACAGGTCGCAGTTGCCGTGGTAACCAGGGATTCCTGTGTTCTGTGTCAGTAGTGTCTCAGATGGGTGTGATTTATCACAGGTAGAGTCTCACACACACACACACACACACACACACACACACAGCATCTCTTTGTAATATAGGAGCAATTATAGTAATATGATGTATGTAAGATTATGGTAATTTACAGAGAACGGTTATATCTCAAGTGTTGACAGACTGTCGCTTTATATATTAAAATGTAAATACACATGTGGCACACGGCGTCTTGAGAAATGCGGCGAGCTGATATGAACGTTACGCGTGACCGTCTTTCTGTCTCTGAAGGAATAGAATCCAGACTGTGTGTGTGTGCGTGTGTGTGTGTAATGTTTTACAGAGGAAGCCTCCACATGGAATCTACAGCAATAGTATAATCTTTGTTATATACGGCTCATATCTAAATATTAGATAGCTAGATCGATAGATAGATCGATAATTATATATAAATATAATTTTATTAACTTAGAATTACATTTATTAATATAATTACTATAATATTAAAGTAATATAAAAATGTATATAAAATAATATACAATATACAATAAACCTAAAAAACAAACAAAAAAAGTAAATATACAATAAACCTACAAATGTATAATAAATTGAAAAAAACACAATAGACTTTTAAAATAGACGTGAAAAAAAACTTTCATTAACAACAAAATTGTGAAAAAATAAATAATTATAATTTTTTTGAATTAAATCATACTATCATAAAGGAAAACAAATATTAAAAAAATGGCAATATACAATAAACCTTAAATATTAACAGACTTTAGTCAGATAATAAGATATTAACTCAAGGTTCTAAATTCACTTTTGCAAAAGAAGAATGATTGTATAAGACAGGAAAACTGAGCTTTTGTTGTTTCATGTCCCTCCTCCAGCAAAGTGGAGCCTTAGCCTGAGCCTTTTTTTCAGTTTACCCAAGCTGAAGTGAGAGAGAGAGAGAGAGAGTGAGAGAGAGAGAACGGTAGAATGTGCCCCGACATGTAGTAAAGGGAAAAGGGAGAGCGAGACCGCGCCCTGCCACTCCCTTCTCCTCCCAGAGCACTGAAAGTTCTCTCCCTCCCTCATCTCCACCCTCTCCCCCTTCATTTTGACAAATTCTCACTTGTCTCAAGTTCTGAAGCGTTCCCCTTCCAGACAGAGACACACTATGAGACTGTTTTATTACACTGACTGACAGGACACACACACACACACACACACACACACACACACACACAGAGGTAGCAACGTCCAACTACATACACCTGGTAAGTGAGGACCCATGTTTCTGGTTGACTTCTAAACCAAAAAACAGTCCATTCGGAGACTGGTCCTCACAAGTATAGTAAGAGAAACAAGCACAAACAGCAGGTTATAAGATATATGCCTTTTAACAGGGAGTTTTGCCTAATAGGGGGTGGTTATTACGTAATATTTTCATTTTTTTTTACATCTAAAACTTATAGTGGAAATGTTATTGTTTTATGTTATTACGATGTTATTGACAACTACTCATACCGGAAGTCGACTGAAAATGCAATTTAGTGTGACTAACCTGTGAATCATTTCCTGGCTGGATGAGACTAGCCCTTCAGATAAGCCGACACACCTTTAATGGGCACATGAAACAAAACAAACACACACACACACACAGGCAAGAACACGCACTACAAGTATAGAGCCTCCACAGTATCTGGATCGGCTTTTTTCTGAAATCCCTCTAAATCGCTTGCAACGAGACATGTCATCCGACCTTAATAAAATAAAAAACTAAACAGAGTTGTTTTCCTATAATTACACAGCCAATAGCCGAGATATCGCGCGTGACTGTCATGAAGGGAATGAAGGGAAGAAAAGAAAAAGAAGAAAGAAGAGGGGAGTGCGAGAGTCGATCTGATCTCCTCTGCTTCCATACCTCGTCTTGATCAAATCCACCTGCAGAGGAGGGGCAGGCCCCGGAGCCAGAGGGACTGCAACTGTTTATAATATCTATTTTATTTATTAATTTCATAATTTGTTTTACTTCCATTTTATGGGATTTTTGTTATTTTTGTTGCTGCTTATATATATATATATATATATATATATATATATATATATATATATTTTTTTTTTTTTTTTTTTATAAAAGCAACAAAAGCAGTATCTCCAAAATTATCTTAATACCTACCCGATTTGGAGCCGGGTGTACGATAATACACACAGGATCTGATGCTAAATCCTTTGTGTGTTAATTGGGGACCCACACACACACACACACACAATGTACCTAAAAAAAATACCTAAAAAAACAAGTACAATTTGGAAAAATGTCAATATACAATAAACCTAAAAGCATCTACCAATAAAAAAAAATGCCCAAGTACAATAAACCTAAACAGCAACAAAAAAAATGTAGAAAAAATGGCAATATACAATAAAGATAAAAGATTAACAGACTTTAACTAGATAAATCTAAGAGTAAGTTGGCGAGTGATTCATCCGTGTTTAATCAATTCTGTACGTTCACAGACTGACCTTGCTACTTGATTTACCACTTTATGAAAAGCTTATTTCCAGGCGCTGGGAGTTTATTTCAATTCGATCTGTGTGTGGTTTATTTTTGGAAGGCAGAATGAGCAGAACACTGTTCAAAACAAACGCTCTCAATGTTGTGCTGCATTTGATAACCGTGCACTGCCATCTGATGGCTGACGAATTGAACCACAGGACAGGATAATATGCTTAGATATGAATTTGAGGCTCTGTATAACAATATTCCTTATGAAATTTTCTGTTTGACCCTCAATTTAGTACGACTGGGTCTAGATTGGGTTTAAGTCATCCATTAGCGAGGCATCCATTGACTTTTTACATCATATACAGGTACATCTCATAAAATTTGAATATCATGAAAAAGTTCAATATTTTTTGTCACTCATTTCAGAAAGTGAAACCCATGTATTATATAGATTCATTACACATAGAGTGAAATATTTCAAGCCTTTATTTCTTGAAATTTGATGATTGTGGCTATAGATAATGAAAACCCCAAATTCAGTGTCTCAGAAAATTAGAATATTACATAAGATCACTTAAAAAAAATGATATTTTAAACATAAATGTCAGGCTTCTGAAAAGTATGTTCATTTCTATGCACTCAATACTCGGCTGGGCCTCCTTTTGCATGAATTACTGCATCAATGCGGCGCGGCATGGAGGCGATCAGCCTGCGGCACTGCTCAGGTGTAATGGAAGCCCCGGTTGCTTTGATAGCGGCCTTCAGGTCATCTGCATTGTTGGGTCTGGTGTCTCTCATCTTCCTCTTGACAATACCCCATAGATTCTCTATGGGGTTCAGATCAGGCGAGTTTTCTGGCCAATCAAGCACAGTAACACCATGGTCATGGAACCAGCTTTTGGTACCTTTGGCAGTGTGGGCAGGTGTCAAGTCCTGCTGGAAAATGAAACCAGCATCTCCATAAAGCTTGTCAGCAGAAGGAAGCATGAAGTGCTCCAGACTCTGGGACCTTGATTTCCAAATGACATGCAACATTTACTTTCATCTGAAAAGAGGACTTAGGACCACTGAGCAACAGTCCAGTTCTTTTTCTCCACAGCCCAGGTAAGACGCTTCTGACGTTGTCTCTGGTTCAGTAGTGGCTTGACACGAGGAATGTGACATTTGTATCCCGTGCCTAGGATTGGTCTGTGCGTAGTGGCTCTTGATGCGCTGACTCCAGCCTCAGTCCACTCCTTGTGAAGCTCCCTCAAATTCTTGAATGGATTTTGCTTGACCGTCCTCTCAAGGCTGCGGTTATCCCTTTTGCTGGTGCACCTTTTCCTACCGCACTTTTTCCTTCCACTCAACTTTCTATGAATATGCTTGGATACAGCACTCTGTGAACAACCAGCGTCTTTAGCAATGACCTTTTGTGGCTTTACCCTCCTTGTGGAGAGGGTCAATGACTGTCTTCTGGACGTCTGTCAAGTCAGCAGTCTTCCCCATGATTGTGTAGCCTACTCACCCAGACCTAGAGACCATTTCAAGGCTCAGGAAACCTTTGCGGGTGTTTGGAGTTAATTAGCTGATTAGGGTGTGACACCATGACTTTCCAATATTGTACTTTTTCCACAATATTCTAATTTTCTAAGACACTGAATTTGGGGTTTTCATCATCTTTTGTTACGAGGTTATGCCGAGGGAACCCAGGTGCAGAGGACGAGGCAGAGGCGAGGTGGCAAAAATAAAGGTTTACTTGAAACAAGTACCAAAAACGGACAAAAAACAAATAAGAATTTTGTGGGCCTGGAAACGAGCGCATTGTCAGGAGGCTAGACAAAGGTGAAACATATAACCTCATGAGGCTCGGTAATCAGGAACTGAAACAAAGCAACATTGATGAGGCAGCACTGGCGGCATCTAGTGGCCGATGCCGGAAGGCCCCGGGCGAACTCTGACATCTATAGCCAAAATCATCAAAATTTCAAGAAATAAAGGCTTGAAATATTTCACTCTACGTGTAATGAATCTATATAATATATGGGTTTCACTTTCTGAAATGAGTGACAAAAAAATATTGAACTTTTTCATGATACAGTGGTACCTCGACTTACGATTGCATCTACTTACGACTAATCCAAGATACGAGTAGTGATGGTCGCGAAAACTTGTATCGAGTTGCAACCGACTGCTCCAAGATACGACCGGGGAAATTTGCAGTTGGCGCGTCGGCGGCCAGTAAGCAGTCAGTCAGCGGGCGACCTACATCGTGTGTGCTCGTAGTTTGTGGCTTATCGATATTTTTCTCATATTTACTGTGTTTGTGCTGTGTATTTTGTTTGTTTTCACCCTTCATGGTGAGGCCCAAGAAGAAGGATGATGGGAAAAAGAAAAGGGCAATGATTCCCATTGAAACTAAGAAGGAAATCATAGAAAAAAATATGAGCGTGGTGTATATGGAAAAATTGCTTCGACATACGACTGTTTTAACATACTAGTCTTCTTTTATCCGGAAGACTGCCTGCATTGCACAGCTGGTTGTTCTTTAAATGAACCAAAACATTTGTTTAACAATGGTCTATTTTAAAACTTTAAAATAGACCAAATACATTTTAAAGTGTGTGCAGGAACAAGCTGTTTATTCTGCAGTGTGGCACCCAGTCAGCACAAGGTTTATCTTACTTTATTGCAATTCAGCACCACGGTGGACACCCTGATTCCAAGCCGCATGAGCTGTTTTATTATTAGGTCAGCTGTTTATGAAAGTAACCCTCCTCTAAAAATAACTACACAAAGCGAATGAAACAACATAAAAACTGAAATCAAGACAGTTACCATTGGATTAAAAGTTTCAAGTAAATCTGTATTGTAATCTGACTTTTTACACTGTGTACATAGAAGAAGGTGCGGTTGTTTTGCACTGTGTCCAGGCTACTTAACGTATAGGTTCTTAATATAAAAGTCCATTATTCTCCATCGCGGGGGAGCATCTTCCGGGGTCATAGGCCACTTTCTTCAGGTAGTTTGGTGAGAACGTCCACTCCGTCGGACGTGACGACCACGGTGTGTTCGAACTGCGCCGACCTGCAAACGGAGCAAAGCAAAACGTTCACGTGTTCATATACAGTGTAGGCGCATATATACAGATCACGCTTATAAATGTACGCATCGTCTGCGTGATGTCGACTTTGTGAACCCAGGACTGTGTACCTTTTGTCATCTACCGACACCGCCGTCCAATTGTCCTTCAGGATCCTAAACTCCCAAGACCCCTCCATCAGTATCGGTTCTGCAAATTCCAGATGATGTCAAGACAGTAACATAATAATTACTTTATTAATTGAGCCATTCCATGAAAGGAGTGCCATTTGGGTCCACGACATTTAAAGTCTATCAAATACAATCTGCCAACATGTTGGCAGATTGTATTTGCTAATGCTAAAACTATTTGTTTTAAGTTCATTAGTAACATACTATATGCGAGAATGTTATTTAAAAGTGAATAGATTTTATATAACTTTTACAAAAGACTACTGTTTATTTTCATGTCCGTATATACTGATTGAAGTTGCATCACAAATAGTACAGAATAAAAGATGTATTACCATTACAATTTCATTATTTTCAGACCCCGTTACATTAACCCTTGTCACAAATAATGCATGCGTAATGGACGACATAAATAATGCATATAAATTGTACCTGAGGTGGGAAAATACACAGATCAGCCACAACATTAAAATCACAGACAGCTGAAGTGAATAACATTGATCATCTCGTTCCAATGGCACCTGTCAAGCGGTCGGATATATTAGGCAGCAAGTGAACAGTCAGTTCCTGAAGTTGATGTGTTGAAAGCAGGAAAAATGGGCAAGCGTAAAGATCTGAGTGACTTTGACAAGGGCCAAACTGTGATGACTAGACGACTGGTTCAGAGCATCTCCAAACGGCAGGTCTTGTGGGGTGTTCCTGGTATGCAGTGGCTAGTACCTACCAAAAGCGGTCCAAGGAAGGACAACCGGTAAACCCACTACAGGCTCATTGATGCATGTGGGAAAGAGAAGTCTATTCCGCCTGGTCCGATCCCACAGAAGAACTACTCTATCACAAAATGCTGAAAAGGTTAATGCTGGCTATGACAGAAAGGGGGGGGGGGGCATCTGCCGCTCTCTGCTCTGTGGTCCGCATCCGTGACGGCCGGGGGCTGGTCAGGGGCCAAAAGTGGGGTGCGGAGCCGCCCGGCATGGTGGAGGCGCATGGCGGGCCGCTCTGCGCCGATGGCTGGTCGCTGTGGGTTGGGTGCCTCCAGGTACGGGAGGTGGGTGCGCTGGGGCACAGTTGGGTCTGGGTGTGGGGTCCGCGTGGCCGCTGCGTGGCCGCTGCGTGGCCGCTGCGTGGCCTGCTGCGCCTCTGCGTTGATCTGGTTGTGCTACTCCTACCTCTCCCAGTGCCAAAACTCATACTCAGCAGATACACCACACAATAGGCCTAGGGTTTGCACGACGGGTGGGATGCGAGCTATGTGGGTAGGGATGTGGCAGACGGCTGCGATCTTGCCCGTCATGCTCTTGCCCTGACGTGCTTCTCGTCCGTCCTGAAATTTAAATACCACTCATACTAGCTTAACTCCAAACAACACTCCACCAGACCTGGGTCGGCGGGGCAAGAGGGGTGAGAGTGATTCGGGTTCTACTTTCTTGGAGGACTCGCACCCCCACACCCCGCAATTTAAATTGCAATTGCCAACAGCACACATTGAACACTGGGGTTTTCCAGGGTGGTGGGACGCTGGCGGGTCGGTGTGGGGGTGTAGCTGCCCGGGGGGCGGCCGGGTGGGCCCCCTGCCGGCTGGGTTTGAGTCCTGCCAGCTTTGTTTTTCCATGTACATGTTGTTGTCTGGTTCTATGTTTATTTGTCTCACCCGTGGTGATTCTCCCCCTCCTGGAGTAGTGATTAGTTGTTTAAAGACCAAAACATGCTAACATTGTTCTCTAAAGAGGGGGGTTGGTGGTGGTTCTGTATAATCAAAACCATGACCTTTTGTCATTCTACAGGTCATCCACAGGACAGAGTCATTGCAGCAGTTCTTGATGATTAAAGAATTAATAAAGAGTGGCATTGCAGGTTGAGAAGTTGAACTCCACCTGCAGACTCACTCTGTCCTAGATGCAATGGCACAAATACTCTGTGATGTCACGCACTCGCCCCCCAATACCTGTCCGACCTCCTCTACCAGCACACTCGATCCCGGAACTTGCGGTCCTCAAACATGGGTCTGCTGTCCATCCCCTGTACCAAATTACGAACTTTCGGGGACAGAGCTTTCAGCGTGGCAGCCCCCACCCTCTGGAACGCTCTCCCTGCCGTAGTCCGTAACACCCCAACCCTGGACACTTTCAAAACAACCTTCAAGACCTTTTCACCATGGCCTTTCCCCATTATTTAGTTAGTTTAGATATTCCGTTGTTTTGTTTTTGTCCCCCCCCTTGCCCCTCTCCTGTAAAGCGACCTTGGGTTCTTTGAAAGGCGCTATACAAATTTAAGTTATTATTATTATTATTATTATTATTATTATTATTATTATTGTATGCCCAGCATGCTGACAGCACAGGTTGGAGGAAAAAAAAAAGTGCTGTGAGAACACACAGTGCATCGTAGCTTGCTGCGTATGGGGCTGCGTAGCTGCAGACCGGTCAGAGTGCCCACGCTGACCCCTGTCCACCGTTAAATATGCCTACAATGGGCATGTGAGCATCAGAACTCGACCATGGAGCAATGGAAGAAGGTGGCTTTGTCTGATGAATCATGTTTTCTTTTACATCATGTGGATGGTTGAGTGTGTGTGCATCGTTTAACTGGGGAAGAGATGGCACCAGGAGTGACTATAGGAAGAATACAAGCCGGCGGAGACAGTGTCATGGACTGGCTCAGAGCTGTTTTGGCGTGGCGAGGGGGAGCTACACAATAATATGCAGGAAGTTTTAATGTTGTGGCCGATTGGTGTATGTTTTCTGTGAAGTTTAATGTTAAAAATAAAGAACGAAATGTGAAAAAAATCTTTTCTGAAAATAGAAAGGCCAAATGGCAGCCATCTCACGGAATGACTGAATTAGACAGCTAATTCACAGCCGAACGGGCTTACATGGCCGACTTCAATTCGACTCACCGATCGTAAAGGACATTCCTTCATCCATGGTCATGTCGTTCTCATTGGCTGTGGAATAAAATAACATGAGTGAAAAGAACTTATGGAGATAATATATTGAACAATCTTTAAAAAAATGAATTCACCATGGTGCCAGATCTCCGGGTGGCCGTGGAAGTAGGAGCCAATACCGTGCCCGATGAAATAGGGACACACCTGGAAGCCGTTGGCACGGGCGATTTCACTGTGAACGCAGGGGAAGACGGTTAGACGTTAGGAATTTTAAGTGTGTTATTTATTCATGTATTAGAAAAATATAATAAATATTATACCTCTGTATGTTGCTTATACCTGATGGTGTTTCCTATGATGCAGAGCGGTGCTCCGGGCATGCAGGCGGCGACGGCCTCATCCCTGCAGCGCCGCGCTGTCTCCACCAGTCGCCGTCCGGTTTCATCCACCCGGCCGATAGGAAAGGTTTCCGAGGTGTCTCCGTGGTAACCCTCAAAATACACCTGTTGTAAAACAGGCTGGAGTTAGTATTATTCATAAAAAAATGTGTGATGGCATGTGTGAGAAACAAGTTTATATCAACTTACAGTCACGTCAATGTTGATGATATCCCCGTCTTGAAGTTGACGACTGCAAGACAAATAGATGATGGAAAATTCAGAAGCTGTTTAATAATGTAATCAACTTGCAGGGATTGAATTTTTTATTTTAGTTCATTTTTCTTTTAAAAAAAGCAATGTTCGATTTTTTTAAATATATATTTTCTAAAATATTATTTATATTGATATTTTTACATCAATTTAGGAAAAAAGAGGTACTGTAATTAATCAAATCTGTGAAAGTACGAGAGTCTTTGTGCATTCTGAGTTTTAAATATATATGATATAATATATACATATTGAATCTCCTGATATTGAGAACATTTGAGGCATTTTTTATGAAAGAAATTGAGAAAAAAAATGAGGAAAATCTTGAAGGAACATTTTGAGAAAATAAATGAGAAATTGAGAACGAAAAAAATATATTTGTTAAATTTGTTGTTTGAATAACAAATAAAAACAAGATTAAAAAAAGAAAGGATAAAAAAGACTAAATAACAAAGTGAATATAAACTCTGCTTTTGGTGTGGGTGTGCGTGTTTAGCTTCATAATTTTAATTTCCATTACCTGTCGGGTATACCGTGGCAGATCACATTGTTGACCGACGTACAGACAGACTTTGGGAAGCCTCCGTATCCGAGAGGCGAGGGGTAGGCATTGTGCTTGATCGTCTCCTGGTGGACGATGAAGTCGATCTCATCCGTCGTCATGCCAACCTAAAAAAAACAAAAAAACAAAAAAAAACAAGAGCAAATTTATTCTGGTGTGATTGTTAAGACAAACGGCTCAAACGTGGGTCAGTGTGGACGATCTTTGGTACCCGCCTTCAAACTGCGTCCGGCTAACAGCAGCACGTGTCTGGCTAGCTGGCAGGCTTTGGCCAGCCCCTCTATCTGCTCCTGGTCTTTGAGCTCGATGTAGTCCGGCCATTCTGGAACCACGCCGGTGCCCACGTAGTCGGGACGCACTATGTGCTGCAGACGAGATAAGGAACCCAAACGGTGGGGGGGGGGGGGGGGAAATACATCACATCCTCACATACATACACACTTAGACACACACACACTCGTGTGATGAACACTGTAGAAACTGTAATAACTCAGTAATTACATAGCAATAACTTATCCTTTTATAAAGGTGTGGCAGGAACTTACCATTTTCACCATAGGACCCTTTGTGTAAGTTAAAATGTAAAAATGGCTTCTTTTTTTTTTACCTTGGGCACTGCGTAGGCAGGCCTGACGACGGCCGGTCGCACCACATTGTGAGAACGGGAACTCCACTTTCTCCAGAAGAAGCTCCTTTGCTGCTGGCTCGGGGCACGGACCCTCTGGAGGAAACCCAACCCCAATCCTGGAGAGGGAACAAAAATAAAAAAAACAATTTTTCAAAAGCAGCAATATCAACACAAAATTGGAAAACATGATTCTCGCTTTTTCCCCCCCTCTCTCTTCTAGCTGTGGGATTATTTCACCTGCTGCACATTCACTGGATCATTTTAAGAACGATTTCTTTTTCACATGCAACCAGAGAACTATGGTGGAGTGAAATGATTCAGGGGCAACCTCTAAAGGCCGTGCAATAACATTTTGGAAGAAAGATGCATGACGAAATTATATCGGAATACAATTAATAATCATGGGAATGATGATAATTATTCTGCTTTTATGTATGTCTGTGTTTAGCTTTGCGTTGTGAATGCAAAACCAGACTTGTCATTTATAATTCGCCTTTGATCGGAATTAACTGACAGGGAATGGCCGCGTCCGTTCTTCCGCCAGCGTCTGACGTGTATTCGTGTTACATACACAATCTAGCGGCGACATGTTCCCTATTCATATCGCTCATACATCACTCATCGGTTTCCTTCCAAACGCGCGGATGGACGTGCCTTCGCGGGTGATCGCAGGCTTCGCGACCGTGCGCCCGGGAGACGGTGGAAGCCGCCGGTACCTGCTCTCGCCGCGAACCCCGCAGCGGCGGGCGCCGCCATGTTGCTCGTCACGTGACAGACGCGGGTTTCCGGCGTCCGAGGGGGGGGCGCGCGCGCGGGCACGACCGCGTCACGCTCCAAAAAAACGCTCAACCCCTAAACCCTCGCGAGAGGTTTCTCCTTCCGGCAGCGGCGCCCCGGCCTCACCCGGGGGAGACGCGCGGAGACGCGGGCGGGTTCTGAGCGCGTTCCGCGAACGACAGGGGAGAAGATGGTGGTCTGTGCGTTGCCCTTTCTGCAGAGTTTTGCGATAAAGGGTAAAATAAACAATAGAAACACATTTACAATAATAGGCACGATTGATGACAATAGTAGTAATGATTATAACAATGACATTATGTATTCTTATTATTATTGTTGTTGCTGCATTTCCTCGGGTGCTTTTGAGGTGGATGGGTGGGAGGGAGGGAGGGCAAGACTGGCTGCAGGCCGTTGACAGCTATGCAGCAATCTCCCTCAATTGATAATAATAATAATAATAATAATAATAATAATACTACACTATATATAATGTTCTCGGGCGCATTTTACCGCAGTTAATGTCGTCATTGAACGGAATAAGAGCAACTCTCACAAAGACATTTTTAATACAAACAATATTTGAAAATAAACAAAAAAAAACAGCCACGTGAGTTCACTGCGTGTACTGCTTGTATTTAAATCACTGGCGTAAGGGAGGAAGACGCGCAGAACAGAAGGTATTGGCGGCGGATGATCCGCTGTGGCGACCCCCAACGGGCGCAGCCGAAAGGAGGAGACTGAGGTGAAATATGTATAAAAGTAATGTTGAAAGACTTGTCCGTTCCAGTGCCGTGAAAGCGCTCGCCTCGCAAAAACAAAATGCGTGCGCGGCGCGCTCGCGGATTTTGGCAGTGATATGCCGCCATAGCTTTATTTCATCTGTTTAATCATTTACACAATGTTTTTAAAAAATGTCGAAATAATGTAGGCGCGTGTAGCTTCATTTCAAAACCATCGATTTTCATATTGGCATCGAGCTCGCATTGTTTACAACCACTATTGTGGCTGTAAATAAATACTGTAGTGCTTTTATGTGCTTTATATAAGATGCAGAGTCAGAAAAGAGATCGGAAGTTAATTTACCATTTCTATTTTTTTTTCTTTATTTCTATATATTTCTTTTTTTTTTTGTTTTGTTTTTTGCTCGTTCTATATATTATTTTCTGAATTAGATTATATTATTATTTTTTGATAACTCGATCTACCTTGGCACAGCCGTTGGAGTTGCCCCTTTACAATTCCACTGCAACGAGCTCTTATTTGTGATAACAAATAACTCATTTTAAAGCCCCGAATTTATTAATCCCACTCGATGTTTTTGAAGCCGATTCGACTTGCATTCAGAAACCGTTCTAACTGGTATAAAGATAGACTTCATATAAAGCTGTTTATTGGGGACACTTTCCTTGCCTCACCCCCGGGACCTTCAACCGCGTTTCTTTCTGTAACCTAGCAACCCAGCTTCTTCGCTCCACAAAAGGATCACAAGTGGCCACCAGCGCCACCTGGTGTATGGAGGTGGTTTCCAGTCAACCTTTTCTTTTTTTTACCTTATTCAGTATTATTTTAATATTAATATGAATTAACGTCGCATAATATATTTTTTGCACAATATATATTTTTTTCCCATTCCCTCCGAATTAAATCACAACAGAAATATAAACGCATAACATACGAAATGACTGGGATGTCATCGTTGCATTCATGACGTCATATAAACATATATACGAAGTCAGTCACACCGCGAGGCGTTTGCAGAGGCAGTGTGAGCTGTTGGTTATGCAGCTGTGCAGGATGCAAGCCGCCATCACAAGTCAAAAAGAAGAAGAAGCAGAAGTTAGTCTCTCACACACACACACACACACACACACACTCACACACAAAATATAGCGTTTGCCATTTAGTAACGGACGAGGGCAGTAATGCAACATTACATAGGCCTTTCTGTTTTTGTATTATCTATACTCCACCGTGGCATAGTATAGTTATAGTATAATTTTGTATAGTGGAGTTAAGTTTAGTATAGTATAGTTTATTATAGCATAGCATAGTATAGTATAGTTTAGTTTATTATAGCACAGTATAGTATAGTTTAGTATAGCATAATAGCAGTACAGTATAGTATAGTATAGTATATTCTAGCATAGTTTAACATAGTATAGCATAGTAAAGTATAGTTTAGTATAGTGTAGTATAGTACAGTTTACTATAGTTTACTATAGTATAGTATAAAAAGTATATTTTAGTATAGTATAGTATAGTTGAACATAGTATAGCATAGCATAGTATAGTATATATAGTATAGTTTAGCACATATAGTATAGTTTAGTATATATAGTATAGTACAGTATATATAGTATAGTTTAGTATAGTATAGTTTAGTATAGTATGGTATTGCATAGTAAAGTGTTAAAGAATCTCAAGCTTGAATGTCAATACTGTGAGATCAGGGGTGGGTAGAGTTTAGAGAAGGTTCTCTAAACTCCTCCCTGGTGAACTGACAGGTGAATCTCTACACCTCGCGTACTATATATATATATATATATATATATATATATATATATATATATATACACACACACACACACACACACACACACACACACACACACCCGCCCTTAAAGGCCGGGTGTGTGTGTTATTTTTTGTTGTGTATTTCCATTGAGTTATGTCCACATGCTATGCATCCTAATTTAATGTCTATTTGACTTCCTAACAGATCACAATGTATTGTTTGGCAGCTGTTTGATATACCTACCTCCGATTAAGGCAGAATTGTATGGAAGCAGATCATGCACTGTGTTGGAGCCATTTAGTATAAACCTGATGAAGTTAAAACCTGTAAGTAAACAAACTGTCCAAATTTAGAGGAAAAAGGGATTGTATATTTGGTTATACTTTATTTACTTATATGATACTGATGAAGGATTTAAAAATTCCTTCTTATCCTAGTGGATGCATTAATAATGTAAGCTAACAATATGTACTTTTGTTTATTATATTTAGCGATGCTAAGCTAAGCTTGACTTATGTTCAGTTATTGTACAGAAAAATCATCCATTCATCTAGTCCTCCACCCATTCATCCATTCCCCACACAATAAATGGTTAAATAGCTCTTGGATCCTTGTGTTTAAATGTGCACCCCGAAAAGAGCCTCTATGGACCAGTCGTCCTTATACTACCTAACCAGGAAATAATAATCTCATGTACATCACATGTCAAGTTTAAATATACAGTATAGTATTTTTTCATAAAGTATAGTTTATATTATTATTATTATTATTATTATTATTATTATTATTGTTGTTGTTTTTATTATTATTAGAGAAGACAATAGAAGACAATTGGATTAAACAAAGCGCAGCATATTAAAGGTCATAAATATATACGTGTCTAAGGACAACTGACAATCATCAGAGAAAGTTCTTTAAAATAAAAACACAATAACATCGCTGTCATAATTTACAGACATTCCTGAGTTAGTTGTGGCGTAGGAAACCCACCCACACATGCAAACATGGCCCGATCATAAAATTTCACTGTAATCAGGCCGGAATAAATGAACTTCTGCAGAAACAAAACCCACCGGAACAGAGATCCAAAGCACACTCTTCCATTGAACTTTAATGAAGGTCTGACTACCCTGGGCCCTGTATTGCTGCCTGCAGCTATATTTGTTATTATTAGGGATCCAGCCCCGAAGGATGTTTTTGTTGATAAAAAACTGACATCAGTAGTCTATGGATCTCATGGATCCGCCACACTCACAGACAAGATGAATAAAATGTGTATTCAGGGCGGTTCGACATGCCCTTCCTCAAAGTTTGATCAAGGTTGGTCCATTGTGGAATAATTTAGAACACTGTATTTTTTGTCATCGGTACATGCATGCACAAATGACGGCTCGCACAGGTCACATGATAGCCTTGCAGTCTAGTGGTTGGTCAAAGACCGGGTCCTCTACAAGATGGCGGCACATGCAGATGAGACTTACATCACATTTTCATGGATGTCATGGATCCGACAAACCCACAGACAATCTGAATAAGATGTGTATTTCGGTCAGTTGCAACATGGCGTCATTCGAGTTTCATCCAGATCGGCGGTTCAGTATTGTGGATGGAGTTTGTGATCAACAATGACTCCTGCACCAAGACAGTGCCACACATACACGTATACTACAATGAAGATATCTGGACAATGAAGAAATAGTTCTTATCTTGCAAAGAAACTGCAGGTGTAATCTAACTGACCTTCTTGTTTGGATGTTATTTACACATAGCCTTAAGAAGACTGAATTCATGTGAAGAAAGTCCTATTTTAAGATTTGTACATTTGGGTTTATTTATATATAGGTTTATAAAATACCTTATTATTGTGAAGGCCGTTTTCCATTGATTTACAAAATGCTGGAAAAAAACATTTGTTCCCCAAAATGGACTAATAATCATGATAAATAATCGTGCTCACAAAATTGACTAAAATATTTGTGATTATAATTTTAGCCATAATCACGCAGCCCTACTTTAGAATAATAACCGGCGCTAGTTGTGGTGTAGGAAAACCCACCCATAGCTGCAAACAGCACCCGATCATAGAATTACACTGTAACCAGGCCGGAATGAATGAACTTCTGCAGTCACAAAACACACCGGAACAGAGAGCCAAAGCACAATCGTCTGAACTTTAACGAAGGCCCTACCCAGGGCCCTTGTATTGCTGCCTGCAGCTATATTTCAGAATCCAGCCCGCAGGGCTCCCACCTATTGTTATTGTTCCGATTTTTATTATTCTCTGAATTTCTTGGGCTACTAAAAGTGTCCAGAACAGGGCAACTGCTTAGCGCTATTGACATGGTTGAGGTGTTGTTAGAACTGGGACGTCACAGACATCACATGGTTCAAGTTTCATACAAATTGATCCACATGCAGAGCAGAAAATAGTGAAAAACCAACATAATTTGACCAATGCTCGGAAACTTTAGACCGGTAATGGAACAAGATGAGTTTTAGAATAAGATGCTTTGTGACATTATGTGATGTCCAATTTGCTATAAATGTGCAGGTTGTGGTTCTGAATGTTAATTTGTGTTGTGTGCGGTGTGCGTTGTAGACTGTAGTGGTTAGAGTTTACAAACTAGGTTTGTGTGTATGTGTGTGTGTGTGTGTGTGTGTGTGTGTGTGTGTGTGTGTGTCTGTGTGTGTGTGTTTATGTACCATCTTACATGGTAAATGTCTGTGGGGCTGTTCGATTGATATTTATCTCTTTGGTTGTTTGTTAATGAAGACATTCTGTTCGGTTCTAACCCTGTGTCCGATGCTGCATTGTGGTCCTCCTTACTTTGCCAGATTCGTGGAAGTGTTAAGATACAAAATCCGCCGGTGCATGATAAGTTTCATATTCCCTGAATGAATCGGAAAAATAGTATCCTGAAAATTGTAAATAATCACATAAAAATGTCAACCTTTTTTCAGTTTCATGGAATTGTAACCCATTGAAAAACTTGAAAAAAAACATAAATCCCCAGAAACTCATGACAACGCCGATTGAAGTCCACCCCACTTTTGCAAAGAATGATGTGTCTATGGTCTAGGAATGCGTCAGAAAAATACAACCCGTGAAATTGTTACTAATCACAAAAAGAAGCCAACACTTCAAAATGTAATTCATCACTAACACGACTAAAATGGACCCTGTGCATTGCTGCCTGCAGCTACAGTATATTTATTATTATTATTATTATTATCATCCTGAGCATTTTTCGGGCTAAAAGTGCCTGGCCCACGACAACCACTGGACCCATGGACACGTTGAGGTGTCAATGGCAGAATGTTAGTGCATGGTCGGTACGCCCTGGTTCTACAACTTCCGGTCGGGTGGTGGAGTGAGATGGACTCCATTGCCCTGTAGTGGTTACAAACTGCACGTGTGTATGTGTGTGTGAGCGTGTGTTTGTGTCGCATTGCCTGCTTAACGTCGACCAGAGCATAATTTTGCGGCATGCAAGCCAGTCCTAAGACGCAAACTGAAGGAATCAAAAACAGTCCAAAACATATTCCGTGTATGTGTCCTCACGCATGGAGTTTGCTTGCAGCTTCAGAGTAACGGGGCCGAATCTGGGTTTTCTTTAGTCCCAAAAGTTAAGAAAATATTATTATTGTATAGCTTTAAAAATATATGTATATATTGTGGGGGTTTTTGTATTGCTGTATTATAAAACGTTTTCTCCAAGTAGGCTTTGTGTCCCTAAACATTTCCACACCTATTATGGGTCCAGATTCATTGGTTGAAACACACGCACACACACACACACACACACACACACACACACACACATAGTAATACAATGAGGACAATTCCATGTGAAAACAAAACGTTGATTACGTAACTTTACAGCCATGTTTAAGTAGTAGGTTAAAACCTTATCAGTGACAACAAACAATGTTTATCTGCTATCACTGTCCTCACCAACGTTATTGCGGATACACTCTCATCTACTCGCATCCAGCAACAAAAAAGTGAGTATGCTCTTTTGCTGAATGTTGTAGAGCCTAGAATAATGTGGATCGTTGTAATTTACAATCATGGATGTACTTCATTTGAGGCGATGACAATATTTCTGTGCAACTCAAAGGCTAAATCTACTATTATCTACTATTTGAGAGACAAATATCTATTTGTGTGAAGTTTCTCAGTGACAGTGTAACTTGTAATGAAGATGAAACGAAAGTTTAATGATTTTATTTAATGATCCATTAGCTTTAACACGGAATTAACAAATATATAAGAAATACTGTAGGATTCAGTAACAGTTACCGTAGTTGTCCAGTAGATAATTTTAAGGTTCCTTAACAGCATCGTTCACATTTTCCAAAATCTGAAATGACAGATGATGATATACGAAACAAATATTAATATTAAAATGTAAACATTGTCAATTGTCGCATTCTGTTATTGCACTTGAAATGATTTATTGTTTGTACTTGAGATGGCCATTTTGAAAATAAATGATTCAATAAATAAAAATAAAGAATAAAAAAAAAAACAGATAGGAATAAGTCAGGTGCGCTGCGTGCACTGCGCATGCGCCGGCGTGAGTCGTCCCCCCTCCCCCCGAAGTCGAGGAGCGAAGTGTGACGCGTTAAACTCGCTGCAACTCAAGCTCGTCTTACGTCGTTTCTCGCACAGGCGAGGGTTTGTCAAACGACTGCAGACGGAGCAGAGCCCAACTTTTGGACACACCCTTCCACGGCAAACAGGAGGAAGCGCGCTGTACTTCCCCACCTATCCTCCTCCTCCTCCTCCTCCTCCTCCTCCTCCTCCTGTTACTACAAGACTCCCGGGCGCGTGCTTGCCGCTCGTCATCACTGTACGTGACGTCACACCAGCATGGCGGTCAAGGTGACTTCGGCATCGCTCCTTCTCTTCGTATTTCACGCGTATATGTATTTCTCGCGAACGCCCGCGCGTCCGCTCGGTCCGTCGCGTTGCGGCCGCTGCGAGGCTTCTGTCTCCGGCCGTGTTCGAGTCGCCTTCCTCCGCGGGGGCCGTCGCACTCTTAGCATCTCTCCGGCTAACGCCCGCCAGCCCGCCCGCCTGCGCGTCGGTGGCCGGCCTTGGCGCAACATCCTCCGCCTCCAGCTTGGCGGCTGTCAGGCTGTTGCGCCTCCGCCGGACGAACTAGCGCCGTCGGCCGCCCCGCGCCGCTCCACGCCGTGGCTGTCATTTACGCGACGCTCGGTTCGCGCTCTTCCCCGTAAAACCCGGCGTTGTCTTTACCACGGCTCCGTTTGTCCTTTCCCTCCTCATCCGGATAGTTTCGCCTCGCTAAGCTAGCCGCAGCTCCCGTCTGCAGCTGTCAGTGGTGTTTGCAGGAGATAGACGTGTTTTATTACGCCATGCTTGTTATTACTTTGTTATAGTGGCTTTAATGAAAAGAAGCAAAGACGAAAATTAAAGTGATAATCGCGGTTGTTTGTTTTATAGTTCGTAACGTGATTGTGCGATAATTCGACTTAAACTAACATGCCATTGTTGTAACAGCCCCAGTCAAGCTTTGTTGCGTGTGGTTGTTGCTTGAATCTCGTAACAGCAGTGCTGTTGGCTGAAGGTTGTAATGGATGATGGTCTCCTTCAGCTCTGTGGGAATACAAGGACACTTCAACCCTGGAGCCGCCTGTCATGCCGTCCAGTGTTATTCCATCCAGCTGATCATTTGAAGTGAAACCCATCTGGATTGTGGGGACGGTGGCAGTAATACAAAGCAAATCCCTTTGTACTTCTCTAGGTGCAATCGACCAAACGAGCCGACCCAACTGAGCTGAAATCGATCTTCCAGAAGGTAAGGGCACAGCCTTTTTTAAATTGTAAATTTATTTTAGTTTTGTTTTCATATTATTTTTATCTGTCAGTTGCAAAATGGTCACAAGGCTGTCCGACTAAAGGGGGGTGGGGGTTGTATTCTGTCATGGGGTTTAAATTACAGCGTTAGACGCAGATGTAGTCCCGACACAGCCTGCCGCACTGACCTTAAACTCTGGCTGAATAGGTCGGTCGAGGGAAAGAAAAAAAAAATCCTGGTCGTGGCCAGAGTCAGGGGCAATTTAAGGTCAAATCTTTAATTTTAAGACTTTATTGTAGTTACTGATTCACTGGCTGTGACAAATGTAAACACTGATAGGTTTGGTCCCAGAATAAAGCCTTTGACTTTATCTGATATACATTGTTAAACTGCATTGCCAAATATTTGCAAGTGAGTGTTAAGGTGAGGATTAGTCTGCCATGTTGAATACAACTGTCCTGATCGGATTCTATTCCATATTCAGGTGTAGGAAGTTCGCTCACTTTGTGTTCCTGTATAGTGTGACGAAGATAGTTTTATCACCTTGCACACAGATAACATTTCAATGAGGAAATCAAAATAAGGGGAATCTGCAATGTATTTTTATATGCGTGAATAGACGCGGATACAGCAACTCCGTGCTCCTCGATCGCAGAGAGCTGTCCCCGTTCAAAGTCCCATTGAACAGCCAAATCCGGTTTGACTGACAAAATTTCGGTACAGCCCTCGAAATAATTAATAATAATCAGACACACGCACACAATAAATCCCGCATATATCATGCTTTTACAAATTTTCTGTCATATACACACATATATATATATATATATATATATATATATAAAATGTTACAATGTCTGATAGTCAGAAGTGGCCATGGTCTCAAATAATGAGGTAAACTCAGACAAAGTAATCGTTGTGGACAAAATGCTGAGGCTTCCGACCGCTTTTCAAAGGTTTTTGCTGCATTGTTCCGAATACAGGTACTACTCGCTTAACAACCTACCTGTTAAATGATCGTTCAGACTTAGGACCAGCTCTCTGACCAGTCTGTATTGTACGCTGCATACAATACCGCGGCGCGCACGCTGCATGTGCGCCGTCTCAGCGTCAAGCATTTCATAGCGCATCACCCTTTAGTTACTATATACACTATATACACTATATATACTATACACTATATATACACTATATACACTATATATACTATGTTCACTGTATACATCTCATCTTATCACCAGTCTCATTCCCGCAGTCTGTCAGTATTCACTACATTAGCGTTTGCAATGGCCACGCCCCCTTACCACGAAATAACACTGGTCCTTGCTTATCAACCAATTCGCTTAAAGACCTGGTCCTAGGAACAGAACTCGGTCGTTAAGTGAGGAGTACCTGTATTTGAATTTTAAATGAAAAATGTCACTTCAACTATCGATAAAACAACAACAGCCAAGTAAACAAACTACATAATTTTCATTAAAAAAAAAAGTACACATGCCACCATCTATCTATATAATGTGTATTAAATATGGAAAGGAAGAGAGGCTTGAAATGTTAGGCGCGCCCACAACAGCCGGTCATTTTTGAGCCGGCATGCCCACAAACGGCCGGAGCACAGAAGCCCCGTCACTGCCGGTGTGACCGTACGGCGGCGAGACGAGAGCTGCTCAGCTTCACGCTACAGCCCCGTCGCGGGTGGTGTGACCCTAGCTTTACGGAGTAAATAGAACGAATCCCAGAAGCCACGCTCAATCGCCATTGGCCCACAGAACCCGGGACTTGTGCTCAAACCCTATCGGCTCACATAACTCATGGCCTCAGGAGGGTGGCTCCACCCACTGAAACAGAGCGTGAGGAACACAGCGATTTAGAGGTATGTTAAAATGGCTGTAATGCATAATCTGAGTGGTATTTTCAGCAAAAAACTTAAAAAAAAACCTGTTTTGGGGACCTCAGAGACCTAAGGAGCATTGTAGGTCCACTTTAATGGACTGTCCCTCCCCCTCGCGAGCGGCGCACAAAGCTAAAGCGACGAGCGGAGCAACTGAAAAGTTTTGTTTCTCCAGAAGCCCTTGAGTCTAGGATGGAAGACAGTAAATGATGATAACTAAACAATGATTATTTTGTTTTGTATTTCATATCCTCTGTAACTTTCAGCAGCATTAAATAAATTATTAAATAACACAACCATAACCCTTGCCGTCACAGCTTTAGTAGAAGATCAGAATGCTTTGTGTGTGTGACCAGGATGTGGCATGAAAGTAGGGCCGAACAATTAATGTAATTCAAACCGACATGGCAATGAAATAAAACGCAATTTTCAAATTGCAAAGGCTGCGATAATAAAAATATAAAAAAGTGTTTATTTTATGTTAGACAATCTAACCCAGTGATACTTAGCATGTGGCTCTTTTATGACTAGTACCGGCTCTTAAAAGTGTTATTTAAAATAAAAAAAAAAAAACAGTTCTAAAAGAGTATTTTAATACATTTTGTCTAAGACATTGTCTGTAGTATTCAAAATGGAATTTCCCTTTGGACACGTCAACCTATGACTGCCCGAGAGAGCGTGCATCTATAGAGAGATGTTTCCTGGGAGTGATCAGTGATCTGTGATCAATGGCTGATCACCTGGTTTTTTAATAATTAATAACTTTATTATTAATTATTTGTGTTTAATTATATTATTACCGTATATAAGTAATAACCTGGAGCCGCAACTTTTCACCAGACCAACCGCGCCACGCGACACCACCGTGTCCAAATCCTCATTGGCTTCCACGCTATAAGCACCACAGCAGCCACCATGCAATAAATAAATATTAAAAAATAACTTTTATATCAATCCATGGTTTTTATTTTAGCCATTTAACTTAATTTAAGCACAATATTCCAAAGAACACGGCATCTACTGCTGCAGCACAAAACCCGGCCGCTGCAGCAGACATGCGCTGTAGAGTCGGCTCATCGCTTTCTCTTCGTAAATTCCGCTCTGCTGTCTCCCGTCTACCCGTAAACATTTGTGCATGTGTGGTTGCAATGGTAATAATAATATAGTAATGTAATAATAATAAATTGCAATAATTGTTTACATCATGCTTTTCATTCCTTAATAAAATACTACTAGTAGCCTTATTTTAAAATGCATAACGGTTTGATGGAGGAAGTGACATTTCAGAAATTTGGCTCTTGCGAAAAATTATCTTTGTAAACATGGCTACTGAGCTGGGAAAGGTTGACTACCACTGCTATAGAATAATTTATTGCTTGTATTTAGTGAATAAAACAGAAGATAAGGAACTTGAAAAAAATTTGGTCTGAAAAAAAATCGCAATTCAATTATTTCCCAAATAATCCATGTTTAAAGTTGGCTCAGGTATTGTTCTCACAGAGTGTGTGTGTGTGTGTGTGTGTGTGTGTGTGTGTGTGTGTGTGTGTGTGTGTGTGTGTGTGTGTGTGTGTGTGTGTGTGTGTGTGTGTGTGTGTGTGTGTGTGTGTGTGTGTGTGTGACATTTGTGGGCGTCAGCAGATGTCAGTTTTAGGAATTCATAGGTTGAATAGTTTTCCCCCACGAGCAGAGCAACATTGATTTGTTGGCGCACAACTCTGCATGTTTACTCACCGGTTTGTGTTCCTTCAGGGTAATTCTGTTCTGTCACACCATGTCTTGGTTTTTGTTTTCAAGGTCGGTTTTTTTAACCTTCCTGGTAGAGTTGGTTGTTGTGTGTTGCATGTAGTGTACTATCACTATGATCAATAGCTACTGTATACTATTGTATATACAAATAGCCAATCCCATATACTTAACATATAAGTATAACACAATATAACACAACTCTATTCCCTTTACTTCTATTTTGTACCCCCACTTTGTATTATCTTTTTGAGTTTTATTTTATTTTATTTTATATTATTCTCTTCACTAACTGCATTACGTTTTAGAAATCAGTTAGTTTCAGTTAGTTAGCTAGGTAGAAATTAGGTTAGCTATTATGTTGGGTTTATTGACTATTGTGCATAATCTCCGGTTGCGTTGCAAAGACATTTCACTGCATATATGTATGAACCTATGTATGTGACAAATAAACCTCTCGAATCTTGAATCTTGAATTAACATGGATTAAAATATAAAATTATCATCGCAAAAGAATAAAAAAAAAAAACAGGGCACCACCTCCAACTTAGGAGGAACAGAAAATAAATCCATCAGCTGACACTTCATAGAGGTTCTCGTTTTATTTCCACTAGTAGCAGAAGCATGGGCCTTGGCGGAACATTTAATACGCTGGAAATCTCAGCTCCCGGTAAAATAAATAAAAATAATCGTCACAAGTCGCCTGTTGGAAAGCCACAGGAGAGCTTGTCTACATTGCCACAGGACAAATTCATTTCTAACTTGAAAGACCTTTTTTTCAGAGAGGTTTATGTGCGTTTGAGAATGCCATTAACCTGTCGCGCTCTCCTCCAGTATTCCAGCGTCGTGGACAAGGATGGCGAGCGGTTCATGACCCCGGGAGACTTTGTCCAGAAGTACCTCGGACTGCACACGCAGATCCACCACAACCCCAGGACCGTGCAGCTCATCGCCGGCGTGGCCGACACCACCAAGGACGGGTACGAAAGTGGACAACACACCTGAACACACTTAACAGAGCGGCACAAGGCTTATCGTCGCTAATCAAGACTTTAATTAGCCTTGTCTGAAGTTATGCTAACAGCCACTCACAGATAAGATAAAACCCAGAGTGAGACTGTTTACTGTCATAGCTCTTACACACACACTTGGACACAGTAACCGTGCTGCTGATGGTTATGTGCTTCGAGTCAATAATGAACAAAATAACTACATTAAAAAAACATTTGAAGCCGTCATGGACCGCAAGTCGCGTTTGTACTTGTGTATTTTGTGGGCATCTTTAATTTGTGATTCCGTTGTCGTCCAAAATCCTTTTTGCTTTTTGTGAACCTTGTATCAAAGCACAACTTCTTTTCAGCCTTCCGATGAGATGCCCTTTGGCAGAAGGGATTGTGTAAAGTTACTATACTCTACGTCCGTGTTGTAGCTCTTTCACAACGCAAGCAGGTGATTCAAGTAAAACCGTGTGAGGTTTTGGTACGATAACGTTGGAATAGGGGTGTGCGATATGACAATAATTAGATCGTGAACGATTAAAATGTCTCCACAATCTGCTTTTCCAGAGAGATGGTTAGTATCGTGCTGACGTGCACATTCTATCAGCGGCGGTTCTATGGTTCATACACACGTCCAAAGCTGTTTTCTCAAACAAATCTTAACCCACACAATTTTGTAGTCTGTGATTGGTAAGTCAGGAGGTATCGGAACACAGATTCCCCTTTTCCATCAACGCAAACAGAGTGCTGGTTCTGGGCAGGTGCTAGTGCCGGTTCGCAGTTGGTTCAACTTGCAAACCTTCTAAGAACCGCTTTGCTTTTCCATGGGAAAAATGGGTCAGAGAGCCAGGTCATTACTGTAGCCGTCTGCATACTTCTCCGCCTTTTCATCAGGATGGGGGACAATTATTATTATGAATTTTATTATTTATTTTATATTTATTTTATTATCGCTTATGTTTCGTGGTGCATTGTTTTGTTTTTTTTTGTTTTCTTTGGGTTAGGTAATGAGTGGGACAGAACATGATAAACGTCCATGGCTTTTTAAGGCGGAGCTCGCAGCTCAAGCCTCTCTCTTTTTCACTGAAAAGGTACTTTGGCTTAAGTGGTCAATTATTCTTTATTCTTTTAGGTTTTGTTACCTTGTAGGGCAATTTTTAAGTTTGGTTGTGCTGTTCAGTAACTTGCAAAAGAGTCCTAAAACGAACATGAAAAAGAATTGTGATAAGATCGGGGATCGTGATCCTACCTGAAAAAAATCACATGATTTTTTTTGCCATATCGCCCACCCCTACATAAGAATGCAATTGGATAAAATAATGTTTCGTGACTGGATCATTATGAGACTTCATGTTGCACTGACAATTGTGTAACTGCTGTTCTTTTCATTTTCCTCTCCACACACACACACACACACACACACACACACACACACACATCCACATCCACATTGGCAGGCTGATCTCGTTCCAGGAGTTCCTCGCTTTTGAGTCAGTGCTGTGCGTGCCGGACGCTCTTTTCATAGTAGCCTTCCAGCTGTTTGACAAGACAGGAACTGGAGACATTTCCTATGGTACGGACCAACTCCTTCAAATTAAAACTTGAAAGTGCATTCCTGCGTGCGTGCGTGTGCGTGTGTGTGTGCGTTAGATAAGGATGATGTAGGCAGTCCTATGGTGTAGGCAGGAGGAAGTGTTTCCTAATGGGAAATTGCTCACCGGATTATTAGGGGTAAGCGGTCACACCTTTAGAATTATACAAAATCAGGCCTAAGTTATGATTCTCAACACTGCTTGTTATGTGTTCACGTGTGTTTGTCACATTTCCCAGTACCGATCTGATTAGTGTATATTTTGTTTGGGTTCATTCGAAAATTATATTTGACTATGTGCCAAAAAAGAAGATATTGATATGGCCAAGTATTTAGATTTAATGTATTTATATTAGGGGTGCAACGGTACAGTGGGCTCACGGTTTGTTATGTATCATGGTTTTGGGGTACAGTAACCGTACAGTTTCGGTGTCTTTATATTGAAGAAATCCTTTTTTTTTCAAGTTTAAAGATTAATAAAATGTTTTCATAGTAGTCTGCCACAAATACTGTAGCTAGTTTAACGCTCTGTGTGTATTACAGGGTGTGTGTGTGGGTCAAGTTCATTGGTGGGTTATAATTTGCACAAGTTCATGATCGGAGAGGGGGTGTCCAGGATAGTGGGTAATTCAAAGATTCATTTTCGTTAATACAAATTTTTGTGTGTGTATCTATATATATATATATATATATATATATATATATATATATATATATATATTGTGTGTGTAATATTTAAAATTAATTACACAATCAAAGCAGCACTCACAGCAAACTGCGCCAACACGTCTGGTGGACTTCTGCCTTGAAATTGTAATACTGGTGTTCACGTGTGCATATTGAACAGTACGGGGACGTACCGAACGGTTAGATAACATACCGTGTACCATTGCATCCCTAATTTAGACAGAGTAACTGCAGGGTCTTAAATGTCTAAAAGAAAACGCACACATTCTCAAAATAAGGCCTTAAAAGTATTTAATTTTGTTTACAAAATTTGGGATTTAGTTTACAAAGGACTTGGAACACTGTAATGTTATAAATCTGGTCTGTCTGGTCTGGTTGCACACCCATTAACATGCAAATTCCCTGCGTTTTGGTCTGTGTCTACCTTGCCACCACAGCAACCACAAGGGACAGTGCAGGCTTATCTCAGTGGAGATTATTAAAACACAAATTAATATTATTTCACATTTATCTGGATTTTGGTGACATTTCAAAGAAAAATAAATGGTGATGCTGTGAAATGTCAAGAGTTTAAAGTGAACATATTATTTGTGGTTAATGGGGGGTTTCCAGTTTACGTTGTGTAATAGTCCGTAAGTTATGATTTATTTTTGTTTTTTGGCTTTTTGGTTTTCATATTGGTGTAATTACTGCGCCTTATATGGACCCTGTGCATTGCTGCCTGCTCTATTTATTAATATTATTCGTAATAATAATTTTGATTTTGAATTTTGAAATCTATAGATAGTAAAATACATCTCATTATGCACTTGGACACATCCTCAGTGATAGAACCTGGGATCAGAGGGGGTTTTGGGTCTTTCAACTTCAGACACCCTCACCCAGGCGACCCGACGGGAGTGATCAGTTCCCGGCCTCCTTTTGTTGGCCTCTACTATTCGGTCCTCCCAAGGCACTGTGAGCTCCAGCATGACCACTTGTTTGGATGTTTCCGAGAACAGCCCAATGTCCAGGCAAAGGGTGGTCTCTACGATGGCTCTACGGGGAATTTGAGTTGGGTTTCCAGGTCCACCGCCCACGCAATCTGACCCAAGAAGACCTGCCTGGGCTTTTGGGCGTGGGTTTGGATCTTGTCCCGCTCTCACAAATGTGATTTCTCATCTTGATGGTTGGAGAAGCTTGCTTTGGTCGATGGCGCTACAGATGGACTCAGTGATTGCCTTCAGCACTTGGTTGTGTCGCCAGCGGTACCGGCCCTCTCCCAAAGCTTTAGGACAAGCGCTGAGGATGTGCTCTAGTGTTCCTCTTCCTTGGCACAAGGGACATGACGGTGAGTCTACCTTGCCCCAACAGAAGAGGTTAGATGGGTTGGGCAGAACACTGAACATGGATTGAATGAGGAACTTGATGCGGAAGGGTTCAGCCTTCCACAACTCAGACCATGTGACCTTGCGACCACTGCCTGTTCCCACCTGGTCCATGCACCTTGCTGCCTCATTCCCACCATCTGGCTCACACGCAGCTCCTCGACCCCAGCTCTCACTTTTTTCTGGACCAAGTCCCGCCTCTCTTTCCCCTTTGCCTTGATGTAGTTGGTGGTTGGTATGCTGCCCAGTCCTGCTCTGCCAACAGCCACAGATCCCACCAGTAGACGTGATTCTGCCTGGTCCACTGCTTCCAGTGCCCACCACTTCCTTCCGGTCCTCACCTCAATGCCTGCCTGGGAGACTTTTGGATCCCTGGACTCCGTGTATTGCAACACCTCCCTAGCTCTGGCAACCTTGAACTCCTCACTCAGACTGTTGCAGGGGAGTGTCAGTTTATTACTGTTGCCATACAGGGCAATGCTGCTCAGGCTTCTTGGCAATCCCAACCACCTACGGAGGTGACAGCTAATCCTCCTGTTAAACCCCTCGACTGTCGACAGTGGGAACACCAGCAGAGGCCACAGTATCCTAGGTAGGATGCCATGCTGGTATATCCAGGCTTTGAATTTCCCCAGTAGTCCTGATTTGTCAACGGTTTTCAGCCATTCCTCTAGTTCTTGGTTGGTTGCTCTGATGGAGGCAGCATCCTTCAGGGAGCAGTTGAAGATTTTCCCGAGACTCTTTATGGGTTTTTCTGTAACTGATGGAATCTGGATACATCGGAGGGAGAAGCAGAACCGGTCTGTTACCTTCCCTCTCTTCAGCACCAAAGACCTGGATTTTGACGGTTTGAAAGACATCCGAGCCCAAGTGATTAACCTCTCCAAGCCCTGGAGGATCCACCTGCTTCCTGGGACTAACACGGTTGTAACTGTCAAGTCATCCATGAAAGCCCTGATGGGGGGCTGCCGGACTCCAGACGTGGATACTGGTCCTCTACACTCCACCTCGGCCGACTTGACCAGCATGTTCATGGCCAGGGCAAAAAAGGGTCACTGAAATGGTGTAGCCAGTGATGATCCCTTTTTCCAGTCGGTGCCACTCCTATGTGATGGGCGCAGAAGTAAATCTCAGGTTAAAGATGTTATAATAATCCAAGATGAGGTCCTTGATGGCATTGGGATGTGATGTTGTTCCAATGCTGTTTGAACCAGTGTGAGGTATGGAGCTGAATGCGTTGGCGAGGTCTAACCATAGCACTGCCAGGTCGCCTTTTCCTTCTCGTGCCTCTTGGATGAGCTATGTTACCACACTGCTGTGTTCTAGGCAGCCTGGAACCCCTGGAATTACACTCTTCTGCACAGAGGTGTCGATGTAATGATTCTTCAGGAGGTACTCTGTCAGGCGTTTGGAGACGATACTGAAAAATATCTTCCCTTCCACACAGAGCAGTGAGATGGTCCTAAACTGCTCGATGTTAGTAGAGTTCTCCTCCTTTGGAATCCACACTCCTTC
This sequence comes from Zeus faber, assembly GCF_960531495.2. Lineage (NCBI taxonomy): Eukaryota > Metazoa > Chordata > Actinopteri > Zeiformes > Zeidae > Zeus > Zeus faber. The sequence continues at coordinate 9,660,728 of NC_137196.1, read as the reverse complement.
TGCAAATCTCCATTATTGGGCTACCTTCCCCCTCCTCCAGATCACCCTCAGGATCTTCCTCAGACGGAACGTGAGCTTGGGGCACCTCTTATACTGCTCAGTACATCCAGGTACTGAGCTGGCCCTGGCAGCCTTGACCACAGCTTGAACTTCTTTCATACGGGGCTCTCTGGTGTTTAAGTCAGTGGTTGGTATAGGAGGGCTGATCAGGGCTCTGCACTCTCCTAAGTCTACTCCTTTTGCAGCATCGCTCTATGTGTTTTGCAGATGGTTGTCAGTGTCCTCTTTCGAGCACACAAGGTGGCCGCTGCGCTTCTGTCCTAGCAGTTGTGTGGATTAGCTAGGAAGGCAGCATGTTTCCTAGATCTTTCTCTGGTAGGCCTCCTGTGCCACTCTGCTCTACAGAGAGTTATGAGTCTCTTTCTGAGGATGTTACAGAGTTCTGCAAGCCTGTCTACTCCTCCTCACTAGCCTCCTTGAACTGCCTTTTCAGAAGTCGCAGTTCTTGTCTCAACTGTGTGATCTTCTCTGCCCTGCGCTTCTTGATGTATTGGCCTTTGGTACCACGCTTCTCCACTGTACCAAACCTCTCAGTGCCGAGGCTGATGGTTATGGTCGTCATTGCTTTAAGTCTCCTATCTGCTTCCCCCTTCAAGGTTGCTTCCAGGATACTCTCCACATCCTCATCGAATTGCCGCCACTCGTTCTTGCTGCTGGCTGGGGGCCACTTAACTCGTGGGTGCTGTGCTGACTCCAGGCCTGGCTCCTCCTGCGTCTCACCAAGGTTGCTCCTTGTGCATTGCTCCAGCTGCTCGCCTATCAAACAATGCATCTTGGCCTGGTGGATCCTCATGCCCCACAAGTTTTTGCAGCTTTTGCTACATATGCATAGCACTCTCGTTGTCGTTGTTTCAGTTGTGTGGGTCGTTGCTGATTGTCTGTCCGTTTGGGGTGCTCATTCTCCCCCCCCCTCAGGCTCCCCTGGGGGTGTGTTTTCTTGGGACTTTTCGTTGCATAATTGGGTTCTTCTTCACAGAAGATGCAAGTTGGGTTGCTGGCCCTTCCTGCCCTGGTTGCCGTCTTTCCGGGCTGTCAGCGGTCTTTCCAGCAGTCGCCACTCTCTTCGTGGTAGTCATCCACCCTTTTCCTGGAAGTCACTGGCCGAGCCAGGTTAACATGATAGTAAAATACATCTTATGATGCACTTGGACACATCCTCAGTGATAGTACCTGGGATCCAAGGGTGTTTCGGGTCTTTCAACTTCAGACACCCTCACCCAGGCCACCCGACCGGGAGTGATCAGTTCCCGGCCTGTGTCCAAGAAGCATTCATCCACGGCATGTCCCTTCTATTCCGCAGCCATCTAGAGGCTTTCTCCACTGCCTCTGAAGCTCTACCGGTGGCCTTTCTTTTGCACACACCAGTGATGCCCAGGAGGCTATAGGCTTTGCACAAGGACTTGCTCGCAAAGCCCTACCTCCCACCTCGGTGGGCAAACACTTTGCACACCACGCCTGTCTGCAGCACCTTTCCACGACTTCTGCATATTTCTCCCTCTTCCTTTTGTTGGTCTCTACGATTCGGTCCTCCCAAGGCACTGTGAGCTCCAGCATGTCCACTTGTTTGGATGTTTCCGAGAACAGCCCAATGTCTGGGCGAAGGGTGGTCTCTACGATGGCTTCGGGGAATTTGAGTTGGGTTTCCAGGTCCACCCTCATTTGAAATCCGTAACTACCTGGAACACAACAGTGGCAGAAGCTATGAACAGGGTTGACGACTTCTTTCAACCAGTATGTCACAAACACCTCGTGGGTTTTTGTGCAAATATCCACAATATGCAAATTGCTTAAGTTCAAAGCTTGAGTCCGGAGCTTTGGTTAACACACTTTGTAAGGCCATGGAGAGGGGTGGAGGCTCTTAACGTGACAAATACACACAATTAAATAATTAAATACACAAAGCTATTGTGTATTCAATGTGAATGTCAGTATGATAATAAAATGTTTTATTAAATTCAAATACTTAAAAGCCATACTGATTTTACATGATGTCCTTTGTACTTTTGCCAGTATGGCTGTGAAGTTGAATTTCATTGTAAGTGGTGTTAAAAAGGTCTTTGATAGGTCTGTGATACCATCACTATCTTGTATCCTTTTGTGTGTGTGTGTGTGTGTGTGTGTGTGTGTGTGTGTGTGTGTGTGTGTGTGTGTGTGTGTGTGTGTGTGTGTGTGTGTGTGTGTGTGTGTGTGTGTGTGTGTGTGTGTGTGTGTGTGATGTTTAATGTTCAGAAAATGTGCGGGACATCTTCAGCCAGACCACTGTGCACCACCACATTCCCTTCAACTGGGACTGCGAATTCATCCGTCTGCACTTCGGGCACGACCGCAAGAAGCGCCTCAGCTACCTCGAGTTCACCCAGTTCCTGCAGGTTTGCAACTACACTGCCAAGCAAGACTGGAGCTAGGGACCAGCATTTCCACCCTTAAATCCTGATTCACAATCTTTTAAATAAATCAGTAAGAGGAAATCCGTCATAGTTCCCACAGGTATACTGGCTTTAGAATGTATTTCACACAGTCAAAGCCTTTAAACAAAATGTATTAGCTACAATAACATAAGAATAGGCCTGCTAGTGGGGCGGGGTTAGAGAAAATCGATTAAATTCCAGGGCTTGACATTAAGCTTTTTAAGCCAAGGGCAGGGTGGCTTAAAAATAGATGTTTGAGATGTTTTATTTGCCAGATAGCCAAATAGGCAATTGTATGTCTATTAAAAAATAAATAGAACCAACATGGGTTTGGACAATGACTTATTAATGTACAAAACATACAATTAACAGGGAAAAAAATACTATAAATATACACATGCCAGGGGGTGACGGGAGTAGGAGGTGGTGGGGGGAGTTACATTACAACATACCAGTGAAATGCCAGCATGGACGACATGGAAGTCAATATTTATTCATTTTTATTAAATCATTTATTTTCTCTTTAGCATATTTTTTATTATTATTGACGGTGGAATTTAATTTGGATTAAAGATTTTGAGCGCGGCGGCGCATGGCGTCTGACGGAGCTTGAAATAACCAAACCTTTAAGCTTTCTGCAAGGAATACAGTTAAAGGTATGTGAATAAACATAAAAGAGTGTGAACATTTTAATAAAAATATTTAAACATTAAATATCGATTTGATAACAATGTCTCCTCTATTTAAACAACGACTCATTTCAAAAGGCTGTTTACTTGGTGCGCGGGGGCGGGCTGAGGCATTTGGAGGCTTTGGGCAATACATCTTTCAGGCCTCTTCTCCACGTCGCTCAGTGGCGTAGGTTTTGTTTTAACATGGGGTGGGGAGGTGGGGTTGAGTGTCAAACACTTTATTTTCTGCATTCTTGTGAATTTTTATGCACCAATTTGTCCCTTTTCTGCATCAATTTATGGTGTAAAATAGGTTTGGCAGATCGTGCAAAATTCCAATCACCCATCACTGGGCAGCGATCACCAATCAATATCACGGGGGTAGGGAATGTAATATATTGTGCAAAATGCGATCTCCCCATTCCAGAAGTGCAGGATTTATTATTTACAAGTTAAGTATTTACACAAAAACATCCACTTTTTACTAAATTCCCATAGCAACGGAAAGCAACGGGGAGACGTGCGTCGCACAGGTTTTTTGGATTGGAATGGAACATTCCCTTAACTCAGTTGTGTCCGAAAAAAAATGGTTCATTCATGTAGGAAACAAATGAAAATAAATATATCTAAAATAAAAACACAGGCACCGGAGCTGGCGCGCACAGCTGTCTGGAGGAGATATTAAAAAAAGAAACTCTGCTCCAATTCTCTGAGATTATATTGTATATTTCTATATTATAATCACAAGTTTTGCATATTGAGTGGCAGGATGATCCGACTCATGATCTTCTCGTTCTTCCCTAATTCTACTCATGTTTTGTTGAACATTATTATCTTATCTTTGATATCACAATCCAAATCGTATTCATAATGTTAACTACTCTTATGGAGCATGTACCGGCACTTCTCACAAGCTGCCGCTACTCTGTTCTGCCCACTCAAGTGGACAAATCAAGTGGACATATTGTAAAATATGTCCCCTCTCAGCTCAACTTCAGCGATACAGTACACCGTTTATTTTCAGATAATGTTACAGAGATCAAATTAATTTTTTCACTTGCTGATTGGACAACTGTATGCTTCCCCGAACACAGAGTTTACTTGACCCGGCATGAATTAATGTTGAGCCCTGAGTTCTGTTATTGACATTTCTGTATCTATTATAAAATGAAAACATTCATACATTGTTTGGGAGTTATACAACCATTTTTGTCACAAATAAATTGCAATATCTAATTTCTGCATTAGACGTGAAATATTTTGTAATGCGTGTCAGATAGTACACTGAAAAGTCGCAATACTTGTCTAGAAATGTTAGAAAAAAGTCAATATATCGATATTAAATTCTACCCTGAGCCACCTCATTAATAACCAATTGTGGCTATTTGTATCGAAATTGAATCGTGAGATCGAATTCCCTGCCACAGTTCGGATAATAAAAATGTAAAGACCGAACACACTGACAGATCAATTGGACTTATGTGCTTGTGCAGGAGCTGCAGTTGGAGCATGCACGCCAGGCCTTCGCCCAGAAGGACAAGGGCAAGAGCGGCGCTATCTCTGCCATGGACTTTAGCGACATCATGGCCACCATCAGACACCACATGCTCACGCCTTTCGTGGAGGAGAACCTTGTCTCGGTGAGGGTGGGGAGGGATACACCTTTAAACCTCAACTGCCTCGATAAAGTCCACATCTGGTGTATTGAATCACACTCTAGGTTTAGATATTCCTTGTCTTACCCATTTAAAAAGTCCCTTAAAATCAGGTGTTATCCTGTGATTCCCGAAAGTTTGGTAAATATTAATACCTCACCTATGGCTGCACGATATATTGTTATATTATCGATATTATGAGACCGAATATGAGACTAGATGTAGCCTGGGATTGGTAATAGTGAAATTAGTTAAATGTCTGCTGCATTTCAGTTAACTAATGCTACTTTCTGAACTCCACAGACTGTTCTAATTAATATCAACCTACTTGGTCATAATATTAACATTATGTGGAAATATATTATGAAAGCATCGAGAGTCATCCCTAAATATTGGTTTTGAGGTAGTTGTCAAAAATAGAATATGGGACCCACCGCAGACTTAAGGTAAGTTTGGTACCTAACCTTGGTACCTTTTGATTTTTTGCAGCAGCATTTGAAAGTGGAGAATCAGAGCTTCAAAACAAGGTGTCACTTGTGCGAATCAAGCAAATATTTTTAAAGCTATGGCTTGTTAACGAGGGTGTGGCAAACTGTGTTTCTGAGATAATCACCCTCAAACTTTCCCCAACACTTGGCTTCATTCAGCCAGCTCCCAGAATGCAAATGGTATGGAGGACCAACAATGCCACATGGCTACTTGCCAAGTGGTCACTTGACACCCTGCTGAATGGGGCAATCTCTGCATTGTTCTTGTGTTTATAGGGAATGTTGAACAGTGTCATCGACACACAACATCTTTGTTTATTAAAAAGCTTTTATTTAACAGTAAAAATGAACGTGTTTTATAAAAGTGGAATTATTTAGGAGTTTGGAAGTGCGGACAACACAACATTTACATTTACATTTACATTTACATTTACATTTACATTTAGTCATTTGGCAGACGCTTTTATCCAAAGCGACTTACAAGGGAGAATAACATTCAGCTACATTGCGACAGAGATTAGTGTAACAACAACATTGGTGTAACAATAAATACTGCTAGGTAGTGCTAAGTAATTGTAGGTTAGGACAGGAGGTACTCTCTGAAGAGCTGGGTCTTCAGGTGCTTCTTAAAGACAGAGAGGGAGGTCCCCGCTCTGGTCATTTTTGGCAGCTCGTTCCACCAACGTGGAACTACAAATGAGAATAGCCTGGATTGCCGTGGCTGTATGGCCGGCAGAGCCAGGCGACGCTCATTTGACGAGCGCAGCATCCGGGGGGCAACATGTGCTCTTACAAGAGCATTTAAGTAGGCGGGAGCATTCCCAACAATCACTCTGTAGGCCAGCATAAGAGACTTGAACTTGATGCGGGCGGCTACAGGTAACCAGTGGAGCTCGATGAGCAGCAGAGTGACATGTGCCCTCTTTGGCTGGTTGAACACCAGTCGCGCCGCCGCACACAACCACAACCAAACAACCAAATATATAGTTAATAATACTGTCAATAATATTAGTCTTTGTATATCAACCGCAGTGTGTCATTTAATATATAAATGTGTATGCCAAATAGCCAAAATCGCCTAGGAATGTTAATGTAACCCATATTTAATTTCTGCTGTAGCCTTTTGTCAACCCCTTCCATGTAACTCTCTCTGCGATGAATAGCCAAAGTTAATAACACTTCTTTAGACCTGTTGAGCGAAGTCAAAACTGTAATGAATCTTGATGTGGTTGCCATCAGGTTGAACACGACCACCCGAAGAAAGGTTGAGGCGCTCCCAGGTGTTCTTGGAGTTGTAGATCTCCTTTCCGAGTGTATTTCCTAATGCTGCATAAATCTCTTTTTGTAGAAACTTCTTCCGTGGTAACAACAACGGGCGTGTCATCGGTCTCCTCCGGTGGTTCTTGAAAATATTCAGTTTCATCGTCACATTAAGGTTGAAATCCGCCAAGTCCGGGATAACACAGATATTAGATTCAGAGTCGCTGTCAGAGAACTGACTATCATCGTGGAAAATTAAGTTCAGTACGCGCTGCCTACAGTGACTTGGATCTATCGCACTGGTCAGATTAAGGACGTTGATGGGATTTAGAGCATGGGTGCCCAATACATCGATACCAGTAGATCACAGAGGTAGTACGTGTAGATCTCGCACAATTCAAAAAAAATATATATTTTTTTGAACCAATCTGACCAACATGTTGAATGAGCTCAATTTAGAGCTGCAAGGAAAAGACAAAACAGTGGTCAACATGATCAGTTCAGTTAATGCTTTCCAACTAAAAATGCAACTTCTGTCCTCAAAGCTGCAGTGCCATGATTTGGGGAACTTTCAAAACCTCGCATCAGAGCTGAAGACCCAAAGGAAGGCCTGCAAGCAACTTGACAGTGCGCGCTACACAGAGCAGATTGACAATTGTCTGTCAGACCTTGACAAAATATTTCATGACTCTGCTTTACTCGAGCTAATGGCTACATTTATGTGCTTCCCATTTAGGGAAGATATTGAGGTTGATTCACTCGCATCAAAAACACTGTTCCACCTGAACTGGTCTGCAGTGGAGGATGAGATGTTGACACTACAGGCTGACATTCAGCTGATGTCCAGGCCTCATGGACAGTTTTGGGACTTACTCACAGAGGAAAAGAACCCATGAGGAAATGTGCTACCTCCTTGACTGCATTATTCGGCTGTACTTATTGATGCGAGTCAGCCTTTTCCCACATGAAGATTATTAAGTCCAAATTGCGTTCCACCATGACTGATGATCATTTGGAAGCTGCTTGAGGCTGGCTACCAGCAGCTACTGTCCGGACTATGCAACTCTGGCCGACTCCATTCAGTGCAAGTCATCAGAGTAAGGTAGTGTCCATAAATGTATTTAATTGTATTGTGCCGTAAGGGTTCATGCAGTGATGCAAGGTACACCAACATATATTTTAAAACTTTATATAAATATATTTTGCAAAGCTCGCCCAGGCCGAGCTTTGACTGCTCCGTGTGTTTTTATTGTGCACCCTGCGTATATAGTTACAGGGTAATGTAGTTCTACAGTCAGTTTCTGTTTCCTCTCCCAGGCGGCAGGCGGCAGCACCTCCCACATGGTCAGCTTCTCTTACTTCAACGCCTTCAACTCCCTCCTCAACAACATGGAGCTCATCCGCAAAATCTACAGCACACTGGCCGGCACGCGCAAGGACACCCTGGTGACCAAAGGTACACACACACACACACACACACACCTAATATTCTGACTGCCACATGGAAGATAAGATAGTAAACTTATACAGGTTATAATAAAACTCAATAATTTGTTTCTCCCGCTGTAGAGGAGTTTGTCCATGCAGCCAACAAGTTCGGTCAGATCACTCCCATGGAGATCGACATCCTGTACCAGCTGTCGGGCCTGCACTCCCCCTCCGGGTAAACACTCTCTCTGCATCTTTATCTCACACCTAGCTAAACTACCCACATCTGTAGCCTCACCCTGATGTTGATGTGTGACAGGCGTCTGAACCTCGCTGACATCGAGAGGATAGCTCCACTAGAGGAAGGATCTCTGCCCCACCACCTAGTGGAAGCTCAGAAACAGGTTGTGTGTGTGTGTGTGTGTGTGTGTGTGTGTGTGTGTGTGTGTGTGTGTGTGTGTGTGTGTGTGTGTGTGTGTGTGTGTGTGTGTGTGTGTGTGTGTGTGTGTGTGTGTGTGTGTGTCTACACATACACCTTATGTAGAGGTGCCATTTAGTGACATTGAATTTTTTTTTTATTGACTCATTTACTAAGTTGAATCAGAATGGTCTTTATTGCCAAGTAAGTCTAGATGTACAAGGAATTTGTCTTGGTATACAGTGCATACATGAAACATAAATGTATGGTGACGGGGCTTGTTGATGAGGCACCTAATTTGCATTTTATTTGTTGCAATATCTCAAATATTGGCTTGAAATTTGGTTAGAAACATGGTTTTATAAAATTATCACAACCAACTCAAATAAGTGAGATCAGGCGATTGTGTAATAATCCACTTAAAATATTAGCTTTATGTTTCACAGTGGTGTGTGTGTGTGTGTGTGTGTGTGTGTGTGTGTGTGTGTGTGTGTGTGTGTGTGTGTGTGTGTGTGTGTGTGTGTGTGTGTGTGTGTGTGTGTGTGTGTGTGTGTGTGTGTGTGTGTGTGTGTGTGTGTGTGTTCAGCAGGCTCACGGGGATGGCTCCAGGCCCCTGTGGCTCCAGGCTGCAGAGTCGGCTTACAGGTTCACTCTGGGCTCCATCGCTGGCGGTTAGTCAGGCCCCTCTGCTTCCTCTACCATTGTCAGCGAACGCCAAAGTGTTTACAGTACATATAAGGGGTGTGTGTGTGTGTGACTGTTTTGCGAAGCCACGGGAGCAACAGCGGTGTACCCCATCGACCTGGTGAAGACCCGCATGCAGAACCAGCGCTCCACGGGCTCCTTCGTCGGGGAGCTGATGTACAAGAATAGCTTCGACTGTGCCAAGAAGGTCCTGCGCTACGAGGGCTTCTTCGGCTTCTACCGAGGTACGCCAGGAAGAGATGGAAGTTCTCAAACTCTCAACTTGGATGTAATATTAATGAGCCTGTGATCCCCCGTAGGACTGGTTCCTCAGCTGATAGGCGTGGCTCCAGAGAAGGCCATCAAACTCACGGTGAAGCCCTCGTCCCGTCCTTTACCTCCTTTTGGCCAGGGGTCATAACCTCACCTCCTACACATCCACTGCTCACCTCCTACACATCCACTGCTCACCTCCTACACATCCACTGCTCACCTCCTACACATCCACTCCTCTTCCAACCCAGGAAGAGGAGTGGATGGGTTGCTCACTGGGTTGCTTTTTGTTTGATATTTTGTGTAGCTAACCCTAACAATACTTGTTGATGTTAATTGCAATGAATACATTTGCTTTTATGTTCTGTATTTTGAAATGGTGCAGTACAAAAAGTTATCCCATTCCCATGGATTTGGGTTTTTCCACATTGAAGTTACCTATGTGGAAGTGTGAGAAATAATATAATATAGTACACTAATATAAATAATATAAGTAATAATAAATAATCAAAAATAATTTTGGGACATAAGTGAGGGGTCCTCGGTTTATTTTCTCTCATAACTGGTTGAAAGAAGTTGAAAAGCCTGTTCTGACCGACCGTGTGCGTCCTCTACAGGTTAACGACTTTGTTAGAGACAAGTTTACCACTAAAGACGGTGCTATCCCTTTCTTTGGCGAGCTCTTGGCTGGAGGATGTGTAAGTAAATACTTACCTTGTTTATCCGTACTTTGAAAACGAAAATGAAATCTCATAGCGTAGCATAGCATCGCACAGCCTGTGAGGAATGGATCTGCCATAGTTCAGTCATGGGTCATTTTCCCATAGCAGCCATGTGCTCTGTTCAAGTAAGTTAAGGTACTACCAACTTGATCAACACTTAATAAATCTAATTTTGCGTGCCGTTGACAATGTGACCTGGCACAGGGTTTATTCTGAAGGCAGTACTTTACAAGATTTCTGGAGTGTTTTGAAAAGGTCAAATACAAATGTAACTTTGGGGCCCAGCAATGTTTTGCCATATTTCCTAGTCATCTTGGCAAAGTTCTCTTCAAACATCTCAAACCACTCGAGGCTCAATCAGTTGTTGGATAACGAAACAAGGCAGATTTTCCATCTCTGAAACGGGTTGAAGTGAATGTGTGGATGAAGCCTTCCTCTCCGGTCCGGTCCAGGCCGGAGGCTCCCAGGTGATCTTCACCAACCCGCTGGAGATCGTGAAGATCCGCCTGCAGATGGCGGGAGAGATCACCACGGGCCCCAGGGTCAGCGCCCTCAGCGTGGTGCGAGACCTCGGCTTCTTCGGCCTCTACAAGGTACCCAGTGCTCGCCCGGGAATGCCTTTTCGTGCTTCCTCTCTCGCCGACGACTCCTCATACCGACAGGACTGCCTGTCTGTTTGTGTCCATTTTAGGGCGCTAAGGCCTGTTTCCTGAGAGACATCCCTTTCTCCGCCATCTACTTCCCGGTGTACGCGCACACCAAGGCCGAAATGGCCGACGAGCAAGGCAGGCTGGGAGCTCTGCAGCTTCTCACGGCCGGAGCAATCGCAGGTAACCTGCTATACTGGAAGAGTGTCCTAAGAGGGTTAAGAACGTGAGGAAAAACTTATAGGGAAACTTAAAGGAATGTGGTAAGGGCCGCTGCTCGATGTAGTCTAATAAACGACACTCCACGCTGACTGCTTTAATATTGACAGTGAGAGTTCGGGAGATGGCCTCCCACCACAGCGGTTAGATGGTTCTTCAAACTAACTTCGGGGTCAAGGAAGAAGACTCTGAAGCTCTGATGTATCTTTAAGGAGCCAAGTCATCTGTTATTACCAAGGTGTCTGCAGGCCTTAAAATGTCCTAAATTCAGTTTTGCAAATATTAGGCCTGAAAAATAATTCAAAATTGTAACATCTTGTGAAATCTTAATTTCAACATAAACATTTTGTCAGATTTTTATTTAGCTATATATATATTTTTTGTCAGGCTCTTCTGCATCAGTCAACATTTCTGATGCTGTATATTTAAAATTGGTGTCAAAAAGTAACTCCCTGATCACGTCATCCGCGGGAATGCCAAGATTTCAACCAGCACTTCCCCAAAACATCACCCACCTGAACAGCTACCAATCACGAGGCTTGCGCTGATCCACGTTTCCTTCGCCAGGTGTCCCCGCGGCCTCCCTGGTGACGCCCGCCGACGTTGTCAAGACGCGTCTGCAAGTGGCGGCGAGAGCGGGACAGACCACCTACACGGGGGTGATCGACTGCTTCCAGAAGATCATTAAGGAGGAAGGGTTCCGTGCCCTGTGGAAGGGAGCCGGAGGTGGCCGCCTTTCTCCGCCGCCGCCTCGTCTGTTCGTTGGCTCAATGTCGGCGCTTGGACAGGAGACTCACTTGCTGTTTCTTTTTTTCCTGCTCCCCAGCTCGAGTGTGCCGCTCCTCCCCTCAGTTTGGCGTGACCCTGGTGACCTACGAGCTCCTGCAGAGGTGGTTCTACATCGACTTTGGCGGACAGTAAGTAGCGCCCAGAGTGTTTTTATGGCAAAATCGCACATTAAAATACTGTTTTGGTATTCATTCACAAGCTATCCAAGAGAAAAAAAACCTACAAATAAAATATATTTTTTTAACAAAATAATCTTATGCATTAAGTTTAAATTAAAGCATTTCTTCAAATTAAAAATCTTCTCTTCTGGTCAGTTATTGGGTTCCCGGAGAGAACTCGATGGAATCAAGAATTCATCATTTTGAAATAGTCTCCCCAAAAGATGTTTTCAAAAAGCTTCCCCTCTCTCCCCCTCTCCTCAGCCGCCCCGCTGGATCCGAGCCGACGCCCAAGTCGCGCATCTCGGAGCTCCCGCCCATCAATGCCGAGCATGTGGGCGGCTACCGGCTGGCGGCGGCCACCTTCGCCGGCGTGGAGAACAAGTTCGGCCTCAGCCTGCCCAAGTTCAAGTCCTCCGGCATCGTGTCCATCCACCACCGCGAGCCCGCTGCCACGCCAGCGCCCTAAGGTGGTCTCCACGTCATCATTTGCCATCCCTCTTTCTCCTCCACTACCGGGAGCCACACACACTTAGATAGGGACACACAAACACACCATAACACATTCTGGAACACTCCACAAAGGGGGGCCATCAAAACATAGGAACATACACACAGAGCGGTCCCACCGCTCTCCTGAGGGCGCGGGGGTCCGCTCCGGTGGTCTGCAGCCCGCCCCGGCTACAGAGAGCTGCTTTCAGGCGGGCTGCAGAGGGCCCAAGGCCAGAGCTCTGACTGTGCTGCTGCATGCTCTTCTTCTCCTCCATTCTGTCTCTCTCTTTCTCTGGCATTTGTAAAAAAAAAAAAAAAGTTAAAAATATGTAGCTTCTATATGATTTGATGTTTTCTGTCTGACGCACAGTGTTGAGAACTTCTCAGATTGGACAGTGAGCTTGGTGGTGGGGGTGGGCGGGGTTAGACGGAGGGGCGGAGTCACCTGTACATAGTGTAGATCTGTACAGAGACGCCACGCGACCGGGGGGCAGTCGTTCCAAGCGTCCCGTCCCCCCTTTCGCGGACGACCGTGGCGTGGTTCTACGGAGGCGGTGTCGCGCTGCAGCGACACTGGAGCGTGACGGGAAACGGTGCGGCACGGGGACGGGAGAATCGCTCTTACTGATGTACAGATCTTTTTCCATTAAAGGAGAAGAAAAGAAAATGTGTTTTCTTGATAAACAACAGCAAATGTTAATGAAATTAGGATATTAATAAATTAAATGTATCTCAATGCCTTCATCGTATTGTATTTTATGGAAATAAATCATCCATTTTAATTTTACCAATATGACTCTGTTTTATTTCAACGAGAAAGTGCGAGGGGGTGGGGGGTGGGGTACAACATCTCCTGTCAAACACTGCTCCAGGTAACATGGTTGTCATGGTACATTCGAAAATACTATTTTTAGGGATAACAGGGGGGGGGGTTGAAAAGTTCCAGAAATGTATTTCTTTCTTTAAAGGAATGGCAAGTTAGAAGTGAGACGTTCGCTGTTCTTCACACGGACGGACCCCCCCCCCTTGAAGGGGACGAGCCTGGAAACACTCATCTACGAGACACACCGATGCACCTAAAACAACAAACTTTGGTACAGAAAAAAAAAAAAATCAAAAATCATTCAGGAGCATTCTTTCCTGATTTGTAACTAGTAGTGTTAACAACCTCCAAGAAAGTAAAGTAACCTCGGATGTAGTGCTGATATCAGGGACGTTACTATTCAAGCTTCAGGCAGCTCAAAGTGTCAATTTCTTTTTCTTTTTTTTTTTTACAGCACATAAAATGGTGTCACTGTAACCACGAGAATAAATATTAAATATCAGTGGTTAAAAATCATAACAAGAAAACAAGAAAAACTGCACAGCAAGTGTGTGCACGTGACATACACGAGCCTTTCAAAGCCACGTGGAGCCGCTGATCTGTCGGCTCGTCGGAATCACCCTGGACACAGTGCAGGAATGCATGTTAGCAAAATGTTTAAAGATGCAAAAACGCTTGGAACGGTAATAAAAAGGTGCGAGTAAAAAGACTTTGCATATCTTTAAAAAAAAGAGCGTAAGAAGGTTGAGGCTTGAGGGGGAGAGAGCGCGGGCGTCTCCGAAACGGTCGCTCCCGGGTTCCTGAGGGTGTCGTCACAGAGCTAGGACTGTAGAACCGGGCGGCCATGTCCTCCACGTGGCTGCTGCCCTTTCAATTTAACCGTCTGCGAGGCCGAATCGAGTGCGGCTTCCAAAATGTACGTCGATGGCAAAAAAAAAAATAGCTCAAATCCGGCCCGAACCGCTTTGGGGTAGAGGCTACCGGTTCTAGCGGTCCTAGCTCTGTGCCTCACCTCACACCAGTTAGTGTTCCAGTATGTGGGGCGGAGGAAGCTGGAAGCCAGAGGGGCAGCGGCGCTCGGCTCCGCCCGTGGGGTTTGCGTGTAGTGTCGGGTGTCGCCCTGCGCCGCTGTCTGCCCGGCCGGCCCGGACGTTAGGCCGCCAGCTCTTCCGCCTCCTCCCGGTTCTCGTTGATCTCGGCCAGCGTCCGGACGAAACGCGTCCAGTCGTCGGCCTTGGGGACGCAGATTTGCTGCAGAGGGAGGAAAAGCCCGTTGTCGACCTCGAAATCAATGACATCACCTTAGGGCGGCGGTTCCCGTTTTATTATCGCAGGCGATCACAAAATGTTCACGGAAGGAGTATGAGGGCCACACAAAAAAAAAAAGAGTACTGTGTTTGAAGAACAACCTAAAATAATCAAATATGGATAATTAGATAATAATGAAAATGCCAGGGAGACCCCTAGGGGGACGTGGACCCCAGTTTTTGGAACCCCTTGGATATGAAACGAACAAAAAGTCGGTGTCACAAAGCTTCTCATATTTTGATCGTTTGTTGAAAAGTAGTTTAGTCAATTAGTTATTGCACTTGAACTCTGTCGTGTCCTAACGCACCCATGAACCTCCCGTGCAGCAGCATCGCAGGTAAGCGAGCCCAACGGGGGGGGCCAGCGGGCGTTTTGGACTAACTACGGACGGTTCAAACGGTGAGACGAGGGAAACACGTAGATGGCATACAAACAATAAAATCGAAAATAAATGAATGATTGATTGAATAATAAGTGTCACGCGTCTCACCTCTCCAACGTCGTAGACCCTCACTTGGCCCTCAGAGTCCCCGGTGGCGATCTCTTTGCCGGTGTGGGACCACTGCACGCGGTTCAGCGCCGGAGCGCCTTCGACGTACACAGTGGCAGTTGGGACCTAGCACACACACACGCACACAAAACATCTATTATCCAAACTGCAAGCAAAGACAACCTCCATCTCCAAACTTTTAGGAATTAACTGATTCAAGCGGTGGGCGGTGGTTGCCAACGCTATGGAATGAACTTTGAATCAAGACAATTCATGAAGCTATTCCTTCTGGTTTTTTAACGGGGTGAACGCACTTCAGTGTCGTTGTTGAGGTTCCACAGGTCCAGGCGCCCGGCCAGGTCGACGCAGGCGAACAGGGCGGGGTGCGTGGGCGACCACATGGCGTCGTAGACGTAGTCGCAGCTGTCCTCGAAAGAGTACAAGGGACGGGTGCTCTGCGGGGGAGGGACAGATAAAGGGAAGCAATTCAACCTGTGCTCACTTTACTCAGAGAGTGCAACGTGTGTGTGTGTGTGTGTGTGTGTGTGTGGCCGCGTCACCTTGGTGCTCCACAGTTTGACGGTCCAGTCGAAGGAGGCGGAGATGAAGAGGTCGGAGAAGTCCACGGCCCCGGCGGCGCTGTGGCAGCTCAGCCCGGTCACGGGGCCGTGGTGGCCCTCAAACATCTCAGTGATGCCGGCCTTACTGTAACACACACACACACACACACACACACACACACACACACACACACTCCTTTTAACATCGTTGTGCGGTCCTCTAGTGACTACACAGTATAAATGTAACACACCTACCATGTCACACACACTTTTCTAACATTTTTGTGAGGACCTCTAGTGACTACATGGTATGAATGTAACACATGTAATACACACACACACTCTTTTAACATTGTCGTGAGGACCATTGGTGACGATATAGTATAAATGTAACACACACTCTTAACATTGTTGTAAGGACCTCTAGTGACGATATAGTATAAATGTAACACATGTAACACACTCTTAACATCGTTGTGAGGACCATTGCTGATGATATAGTATAAATGGAACTCACACTCTTTTAACATCGTCGTAAGTCCCTCTAGTAACGATATAGTATAAATGTAACAGATGGAACACGTATCACACACACACTGTTAAAGTTATTGTCAGGACCTCTAGTGACTACATGGTATGAATGAAACACACGTAACACACACACACTCTTTTTAACATCATCGTGAGGAACCCTAGTGACGATAAAGTATAAATGTAACAGATGGAACATGTACCACACACACACACACACACACACACACACACACACACACACACACACAGTTAAAATTGTTGTGAGGACCTCTGGTGACGATATAGTATAAATGTAACACATGTAACACACACTCTTAACATTGTCGTGAGGACCTCTAGTGACAATATATCATAAATGTAACATATGTAACACACTCTTAACATCGTTGTGAGGACCATTGCTGACGATATAGTATAAATGGAACTCACACTCTTTTAACATCGTCGTAAGGACCTCTAGTAACGATATAGTATAAATGTAACAGATGGAAGACGTATCACACACACACTGTTAAAAGTTATTGTCAGGAACTCTAGTGACTACATGGTATCAATGTAACACACGTAACACACACACACTCTTTTTAACATCATCGTGAGGACCCCTAGTGACGATAAAGTATAAATGTAACAGATGGAACATGTACCACACACACACACACACACACACACACACACACACACACACACACTGTTAAAGTTGTTATGAGGACCTCTAGTGACGATATAGTATAAATGTAACACATGTAACGCACACTCTTTTAACATTGTCGCAAGGACCTCTAGTGACGATATAGTATAAATGTAACAGATGGAACACGTACCACACACACACACAGTTAACGTTGTTGTGAGGACCTCTAGATGACATACATCTACATACTATAATTTAAAGTCACATAAAGGGGCATATGACTTTTTGTTCTACAATCGTACAATTTGCGTAGCTAATGGATCCTTCCCGTATCACAGCTGAAGTGCACCGTGGTGCCGAGCGAGACGCGTGTTTTTAAGCGACGATTTCTGAACACCTACCTCCCATGGCGGCAGGCCGTGTACACCGAGCCGTCCTCGCTCCCCACCACAAAGTTGTTTACGTCGGCGTGAGGGAAGGCCATGGAGGTGACGGCCACCGCTTTGCTCTGCTTGAACACCAGCTCCAGGCTGTCCTGCGGGGGGGGAGAAGCAGAGCAAAACCTCCACTCAGCTCTCCACATTCCAACAGAGGCACAGGATTTTAACGCATTAACAGGCAGTCCAGGGAAAAAAGAGAAAACACGACTCTTTTTGTCTCCATATAAAAACAAATGGCTCACAAATGGTATCCCAACCAACATGCCAATCAGCAGGATCAGTACTCTGTCATAACTGATAAGGCTGACTGATTAATGATTTTTAAAAAGCGGTTGACCTCAAATGGGCTTTTCTGAAAAAGACGGATCTGATTCGACAGTTTTTCATTTTTTTGCCCCCCCCAAAAAAAAAAAACCAGCCATATTCTCACCACTGATTCCTTGTAAAATCACTTCATGTGAACACACCCATAACAGGAATGACTGAATAAAATGAATAAAAAAAAATAAAATATATATATAAATGTAGTATTATAATTTACAATTACAATTATTATAAATCATGAAATACTGTAAAAGTAGGCGATAATCATTGTTCATTATCTTTCAGTGGTATTGTATAGTTATAGGAGTAAAATATCATATCATTTTACCGACTAAATTAAATGATGAGAAGCCATGAACTAAAATATCTCACAATCTGAAGGAAATATTAGGAGTATCATTTAAAAAGAAATACACACATAGTGTAAAACTGGACATTCCATGAGGAAATCGAAACTACGTTTACCGCCAAAAGCTAAGCTCCCAACGCGGCGGTGTGTACCTGTGGCTGGGAGAGCATGTCCAGGCTCCAGGAGCACATCTTGCCGTCGGTGGAGATGGAGATGAGGTTGTTGGCGTTCTGTGATCCCACCACGTTCACGCAGTAGACCGGGTGCTGAGTGCGGGAAAATAAAGAACAAAACAAAACAAAACATGGTGAGACCGCCCGTGGGTTATACACTGAAACAAACCGCCGTGCCCATCTGAAGGCCTTGCTCACCGTGTGTGCGGCTGCGGACAGCGGGGTCCTCTGGGCTGGGGTGTGCTTGTTGCACCTGTTGTCCCACAGCACGATCTGGCCCGAGTAGGTGCCGCCCACCACCAGGTTGGGGTGGAACTTGGCGAAGCTCACCGACATCACCTCGGACTGGAAAGAAGGGCACAGAACATATGATGTGAATATTTTGGAAACGTTTCCAACAAGGGCGATGAGTCATTTGGATAATGTCAATATTGTGATATGAGACTGGCTTCTAATATTGGGAGGAAGTTCAATCAACGCCTCTACCTGCTTGGTCATAATATTACTAATGAACACCAATAGTCATCCCCAAAATATTGTGAGATCATTGACATTAAGTTAATATGGTGATTATCTGAGTTTGTCAATATCGCCCAGCCCAATTTCCAACATAATCACATCTTTTAAGATATTTGTGAAATATATATTATCAGCCGTCGTTTTCCAGTCCTCGCAACCACACTCCATTAACAAAAAGTACGAAGTATGGTGGAACCCCTTATATCCCAACTACACTTACTCAGTTACTGTTATCAGTTACAGAAGCAAACATTATTGTATGATCAGATGTTTCTGACAAAGTTAAATGTATTGACTGCATCTTTATAGATCTCGCTGTGACTAAATATGTTTCCTTGTGACAAAGTTCAATTCATTTTTTTAAATAAACAGTATTGTGGTGCGGGGATGGTGTGGTTTGAGCAGCCTCACCTGTCTTGAGTCTAGGTAATTGGGGCCCAGGATCAGTGTGGCTGCATACCTGTTGCTCGTTGATTGGTCTCGAGGGGCAACAGGTAAAACCCCCATCCCCCCACACACACACACACACACACACACACAGGAGAGGAGCCCTTGTCATGACACGTGTCCATCTGCTCCAGGGCTTCTTCCAACTAGTCCACTCTCTAAAAAACAGGTGTGTCTCAAACCCTGTTGTCTGTGTCTCTGTGCCGGAGGGCCCTGAAAACGCCACTTGGCTGGCGTGTGGCAGGCTAAACTGCCATAGTGGCACCTGAACAGGGAATCTCAGGCACGGGGAAGGGACACAGCACCAGCCCTCTGCCGACTGGCAGCAGCAGGACCCAGGGTGTCCGGCGGAGGACCGGGGGAGAAGCCGCCGCGGAAACCACCACAGGTAACCGCTGGCAGCTAGCTGCTCTGCCCAGCAGCCACCGCCGGAACCATGCAGCAAGGCATGCCACCCCTCCAAGCAGCCCCCACAACCGTCAAGCCCCGCTACACCTCCACCAGCCAGTACCGCAGCCCAAGGCCCCAGGCTCCGGAAGGGAGGAGGGGAGGCTGTCCCCCCTGGGGGAGCGTTGCCGGTGGACCATGCTGTTTCGGGAAACTTGTGGCAGGCGAAGCTGCCTCAAGTATATTTAATGGTGTTTCGCTGAACTGAACCAATGCCGTTCTGAACATTCCCCCTTTTTGTTTTGGTGCTGGACTACCTGGCAGTGGAATGTATACTCGGGCGTGGCTTTCTTGTACTTGAGGTTCCAGACCAGCGCCACGCCTTCGGGCTCGTGCGCGATGTCCTCGTTGTTGTTGTAGGAGGCCACCAGAAGCTCTGGGTACTGGGAGGAACATGCAACATTAGAATCACAGGGAAAGAATGAATATTATTATTATTATTATTATTACTCAGTTCAGTGTACTTTTCTTCATTTGACAATGCTGCATTTGCTTTTGTTTGAGTACATTTGCCAGGGAAATAAAATGATTCAGTTCATTTTTGATGTAGTTTCCCCTTGCTCCTCAGGATACAACGTTCAAACTCCAGTTGTCAATGTGCGTTGTCAGGTTGTAAGGTTAAAATCTGAAAAATGTCAGGGAAATATCCTGTCATTTTCTTGGAGGTAGGTTTTTTTTGGGGGTTTTTTTTTAACGTAATGCTAGAGAGAAAAAAATGTATTTACTTGAAACTCGCAAGCACTTATGTGACAATTCGTCCCAGTATGCTTTTACTCTCACTCAAGTGGTTGAGGACTACATTTGGTGTACTCATATTTAAGTTACTTCATTTTAAAGTCAAACCTACACTGCTACACACCTACTTCATAAATTTGTTGTCTATAGTTTGAATAGTTGCGTGGGTGTTACTGATTTGTAGGGGTGGAACCTAAGAAATACAACCAATTTAAAATGATGGATTTTAAGAATCAATTCTGCATTATATCGCTCCCATCTCAGACCGGCATCAGTTATTGGTAGTATTCACTGAAATCATAGAAACCTTGATGTTTTACATTTTACATTCCACTTGTTTTTGTAGTTTTTGTCTGATTATAAATTGATCATCAACAGAAATTGTTAGCAAAACGTGATTTTGAGTTAAAGGCCTTGTTTAAGCCCTGGTTTTGGCTAGCGTTCATAGGCAAAGACACACCCAAGGTTTGGTCCTCACAACTATAGCAATACACACACACACACACACACACACACACACACACACACACACACACACACACACCAACTCCTACCTGAGGGGACCAGTCAAGGCAGGTGACCACACGGTTTTTAGTCCAGTGCTCATCTGAAAACTCTCTGTTTAACACCAACTTGGCGCCCGCCTGCATGTCACTGGGGAAAGAGACGGTGACTTATTCACTCACACGAACACACACACACACACACACACACACACACACACACACACGCGGCATCTCACCCCTCCTTGTCCTCCAGGTCTCTCCCGCTGTAGTCGAAGCAGACGTCCACCCGCTCGGCCAGAGCTCTCTCCACGATCCTGCTCCCTCGCTCGAAGAACGACAGGAACTCCTCAGAGTGCAGGAGCTGCAGCTTCTCCTCCTCTGTGAGCTCCTTGGTGGTCTCTGTTTGAACATCGAAATATGCAGAGGCACGGATCAGCCTCAAAATGCAGTAAGACGAGCGCAGCATGAAATATATATCTATATAAATAGCTGTTGAATAGGGCTATCATCAACATGACGTTTCAATTTATGATTGTCATAAAAATAATTGGCTTTTTTGTACATTCCATGCCACTGTCATAGCATTATATTAAAATAGTGTAATAATACACATCCACCAAACAAAGGTTTGTTTATTTAACATTTAACATTGGAACATAAAAATGACGTAAATTTCCCTCAACCCAACTAATTGAAATGCATCTAGTTCCCATTCTATTTGCTGAAACGTTCATGGCATGGGCTTAAAATCCCCCTTGAATTTGAATGGAAACATATGATTGTGGAATCGATTTGAATGCGTCAACTGAAATTATTGCGATTGGGTCATTATGTAATAATGGCGGCTCACACTGAGAGAGTGAGAGACATATAGGAAGCTCCACAGAAGCTAAATGTTACATTATTGGCTTAAAAATGTTGTGACAGTAAAAATATTACAGCGAGAACAGAAGGTTACACCTAAAGATAGCTTTTTTTCTTGTGAGTGGATCCAGCCCGGGGCGGATCCGAATGTGAAGTCATGTGTTCGAATGTCTCCTGTTAATAATTAAAACGCTGCACTCACCTTCCTCCTCTTCTCCCTGCTCGGCATTCTCCTCCTGGTTCTCCTCCCCTGCCGAGGGAGCGGCCATCTCCTCGTCCTCCTCCTCGACTGGCACGCACACGCACACGCACACACACGCACACGCACACACACGCACACGCACACACACACACAGAGAGATTTGAATAGTTCTTCAAATGGAGTGATGGGATTAAATCTGTCTCAGTGTTCTGGTGCATGTGTGGGTGGGTGTGTGTGTGTGTATGTGAGCATATATCGCATAAAAGGACAACACGCCTGAATACAAATCAGCATTAATCAGACATTGGGACTATCAATGATACTATAAAGTCACACAATGGAGTGTTCTCATAAAAGGCTTTAATAGTGTTTTAAAATAGATTAAAAAAGTTTTTCCTCGATGACTTTAAAGCATCTATAGCTGTATCTGTGTATGTGTCGCCAGGGGTACCTTCTCAGTCAGGCGTCCTCACAATGTGGCACAAACCCAAATGTGTGTGTGTGAGTTTACCTTCTTTCTGCTCGGTGTGCGTCACCACCTCGGTGGTTGTCTGCGTCTCCTTGGAGTAGGACACCATTTCCCTCGGCGGGAAGTCCACCTGGGACACCTTGGACATGCACAGCCTGACGGGCCCACGCCTGCACGCACGGGCACGGCAAGAAGCCACCGTGCACATATTAACACACACAAACACACACACGTACATACATACACACACACACACACACACACACCAATAAGTTAGCATCGCAGAGCCCGATACTAAACTCATGACATGAAAATACACTTATAGTAATGATGCAGACACATATAATTAACGTTTTGAGGAGAAGATCCCACACGTAGAGCCATGAACAACAAATAACAGTTAAAAAACAGAAAAAAGGTGCTAGAAGTAACAGATAGAAGCTAGAGAAGAGAGGAGGAGTAGTACCCTATCAGCTCAGAGTCGGAGTGCAGTTGCAGAGTGGAAGGGTCAGGGTCCCAATGCAATGTCCTGATTTGGCCCAACCGAGACCGTGTTAGTGTCGAGAGAGAGCGAGAGAGAGAGAGAGAGAGAGAGAGAGAACAGGATAGCCAGCCAGACAGAGGTAATCAGAGGGGAGATTAAGTCAAAAAGCGCAGAGAGAGGAAGAGCAAGAGAGAGCGGCGTGAGAGAGAGACGGAAGACAAAACCAAAACCAAGACCATGAGAGAGAAGTGTGGGAGGTTGGAGAAAGACAGGAAAAGAGGGAGAAGAGAGCGATCGTTATTTGAGCAGAGCGACAGTGGCATGCCGGTGTGGCGTCAGAGAAAACACAGGTGCTACAGCATGCAGGTACTTTTGACAATCACCATGCCTCTCTCTCTCTCTCTCACTGTCTCACACACACACACACACACACACACACACACACACAATCACAATCACAATCACTATATCACTCTAAACCCCTTTCCCACCTGCACTTAAAGCAGTAAATGTACATGTGTAAATGTTCCGTATTGGCTTGGAAGCAGGTGTCAGAGTTCTGTGAAAGTCGTTCCGTCAATTATCCCACCATCAACCCAGTATTATTTCCAGGAAAATGCCGGTACAGCTATGAATGGAATCATGTGGGAATGGAAGCAGTACACTTGCGGTAAAGTAGGGGTGGAGCCGAATCCAAATAAAACACATATAGTGGTTGTTACGGATATTTCTTTCGTACAAGTATTAAAAATATATATATTTTTTCGGGAGTAAGGCCGCGTGGGAAGATGGGGGGGAGAAGCGTTGGTCTAAAACCCTAGTCTCGCATGATATCAGACATCTCTTGTGCGAGCGTCACGTAATGTATCCGTAACAGTCATCTACGTGGGAACAGACTCCATACGGACGTTTTCCGTAAAGGAGGCCAATGTGGGAATAACTACCTCCTGCCGTTGCCGGATATTTTTTCATGCAGCAATGTTACGGATTCCATGTGGGAAAGTCTCCTTCTGTTCCTGTCTTTCTCCAACCTCCAACACTTCTCTCACATGGTCTTGGCTCCCTCACGCGCACGCATGCGCACGCACACGCACACGCACACACACACACACACACACACACACACACACACACACACACACACACACAGAGACCTGGGTCCTGCGTTTCCATCCCCAGAGTCCTGGCTCCCGGCGTCGCTGCCCACTGATTTGTTGGAAGGAGACATGGGGGCGGGGACTAAGTAGTGAAACAGACACGTATCCTCTGTTACTACCCTCAGGGGCTGAGCTGCTCGAGTGTGCGCCGTACGTGTGAATGTTAGTGTACATCAATAAATGAGTGATTGATTGAGGAGGCGACAGAGGGAGTGAGTGAATGAGTGAGAGCGAGTGGGTGAGAGAGTGTGAGTTTGAGGGAGTTTTCCATGCGGTGAGGAGGTCGAAACACAAAACGGGGACACAAAAGACAAGACAAGGGGAGACAAAAAAAGAGAATGCAAATAAATGGCGGGCAAGATTTGGGTGGAAACTGAAAAAGTCATGCAGAGCCCTGAAGACGTGTGTGAGGCGTAGAACAGAGGGGAAACCACGGGTTAGAAGACATTTTAATCATCCGTTATTGGGTGGGGAGGGGGGACAGTGCGTAAAGTAATGCGAGACAACGGGGGAAAGATTTGATACATGCCGGTGTGTGAAGGGCCTTTCTACATGTGTGTGTGTGTGTGTGCGCTCACCGTGCTGTATATCCGGGGTGATGCCCACGCTCTGCAGCAGTGCCTCCGCCTCCCTCCTCTTCCTCTCCAGGTCGGAGTCCTGGGGCCCCTCCGTGGGCACCACGCTGACCTCGGCCCCACGCTTAGAGTCCCCCTGCCAAAACAACGGTACAAACGGCTAAAACGCTGGCCGGCAAAACAGATTTCGGGGACTTTGGCTTGACCGCAACGCTTCTTCGGCGGGCTGTACTCACATGATCCTTCTTTTTCCTATCCTCCTCTTTCCTCTTCTTCTCCTCTCGAATCTGGGCGATCCGCTGCTTCTTCCTCTCCAGCTCGGCTTTCAGCTCGCTCTTGTCCGACATTCTGTGGCGTGTGCAAATAATCACTAAACCCAGGAGGGAAACCGAAATCACACTCTTCCTCTCCAACATACGATTTTATTTCACATCGATATATCCCTTAGATTTTCCCTGATTGTAGCGATTATATTTTTTGGAGGAATATTATTACAGGGTTTATTCTGGCATTACTTACAGTAAAGGACTTTCAAGAACTTTACTTAAAACAAATAAAATCAATTTTCCAGGTGATCTATATTTATTAAAAATATAATCTTATCTTAGTCCCACTGTCTATTTTATATATACACGCACACACAGACACACACACGCACACACACACACACACACACACACAGACACACACACACACAGCCGATGTGACATTCAAGGTCAACTCAGAAAATTGTGCTGCATTTCAGAGAACCCAGAAAACTGTAATACTCACCTGACACTAAACTGGACCCTGTGTATTGTTGCCTGCAGCTATTATTATTATTATTATTATTATCATCGGGGTTCTGTGACTCTTTGATATAATCTGCATTAGTACTTAAAATAGTTTACATAGTTACATTTCTTTGAGTCTGTGAATTTGAAACTTTGAACATTGTAATTTGCAGAAGACAATCACTACTTATTTTAGTATTAGTATTTCTATTACTATATTCATGTGATAACTCATTGTTTTAGGTCACTTCGGCAGGGAGCCTTCAGGCATATCAGTTCTAGCCTCATCACATTGGGACCATGTGAACACCAGAGAGCTGTGGAAAACAACGTCCTCTTTATCTCTCCTTCTTCCATAACACTCGAGCACAAACGACTGAAATGGTGCGGCATGA
The DNA here is from genome assembly GCF_960531495.2 of Zeus faber. Lineage (NCBI taxonomy): Eukaryota > Metazoa > Chordata > Actinopteri > Zeiformes > Zeidae > Zeus > Zeus faber. The sequence goes on along the minus strand of NC_137196.1, from coordinate 9,635,148 downwards.
AAGTATGTAAGCCATAGGAAATATAGATATGATCCATTTACGTTTTTTTTTAAATTAATTTGTACACTAATAGAATATAATTCCTAACATCTTAATAGGTCTTCTTGTATCTACAGTAGGTGTTATAATAAACAATAGGTGGATATATTTTTTACGCTACTACATTTCTACTTTGATTGTTTTAATCTGCAGAATGCAAGGCAGCGTACAGTAGGTACTTCATATAAATCATAAGCTCTGTTATATCAGGGCAATGGATATGGCAAGTACTTTACTTTGAATGCTCTCAACAGCAAGTACATTTAACGGAAAGTACTTGAAATGTCAATGTGGTACTTTCACTGTCACTAGAGTACAAGGATCTGATTGAGCATTGGTGGCAATGGCTCAATATGGCCCCATATCCTTGTCTCCATATTGCCTTTGTAACCTTAATCTACCACAACACTACTGCTGCAGGAATAGGAACCGATGATAATATTGATAACAATAATAATAATAATAATAATAATAATAATAATAATAATAATGTTATAACACCAACAACAACAACAATAATAATAATAATAATAATAATAATAATAATAATGATGATAATGCTAATAATCATTATAATGATAATTATAATGCTAATAATAATAATGATGATAATGTTTTATCCATAATAAAAAAATACGCCATATAGATAACAGAGCGGACAGCTAGCTTAGCTGGATTAGCATTAGCCTTGAGGTACAGTGTAATCCTCAGGGCCGGTCTGGAGACGCACCAGCGGAGCCGGGCTGAATACAACAGGGTCGAATAAAAAGCAGCGGACACGTCCTTGCGCTGGAGCTTCCTCCCACAGCTTCCGCAGCAGCATAGGAAGAACATACCTGGTGTATTGTAAGGCCTCCGGATGACAGCCGAGCCCCGCTTCTCTGTGTGTGTTGTGGGGACGGCGGTGAGGCTGACGGTCAGGGCGGCGACTCCCGGAGCGACAGTGACGCGTTCTATCGCCCCCCCCCCGCCTCCCCCTAGCGGACGTCGGACGCGTTGCTCCAAAATGTCACGCAATCGATTCATCGATTAATGATCAAATCTTGAAACAATTAAATAAAAAAAATTAATAAATGCAGGAATTAGAAACAAATCTCGGACAAGTGTCTTCGATCTAATTCCAACGTGATACGTCCTGACGCATCCCATTTCCCAGTGATGATTACTGCAAACTGACCCTTCTGAATAGGTTTGGTCATCAAGTTACATTCATTTCAGAACCAACAAACCGTCTCACAGTGCAGAAGCAGTGTTCACTTGATGAATGTACACTTGTGATTTATTTTTTATTTTATTTTACTTTTATTTCTATTTTTACAAATGCAGCTACCCTCTCAACAATGAAAATGGATACATTTGTGAGGGGTCCAGGTTGAAAATCTTGCCCCAAAAGAATGCAATTGATATAATAATAATAATAATAATAATAATAATAATAATAATAATAATAATGTCAACAAATATGGATTAACAAATTAAATCATATCAGCAAAACAAATTACATCTTTGAGTTTTGTTTGCAATATCTCTTGTCAAACTAAACTTTTATCTGAAGCAAACATCAAGGATTGTTTTACCCCGAAACAATGCATTATGTGATAACGGCACATTTTGTGATAACTTGGCAACAACTATGAGATTTGACCTATAATGCGCAATGGCCCCCGCATTTTGTTCAACATTCAACATCTTGAATGCAATACACAATAAGTTAGCCAGATTTTGTAACCTATTAAATAATGCGGTGGTTATTATGGGAGTTAGTACATTTTATGATGAATATGTAATAATTCAACACATTATGTAATAACACACCAACATTTATTGGGAAAATGTAATGAGAAAGCTCACACAGACACTGAATATGGACTTCTACTCTGTGAGGTAAGTACTGGAGATAAGTTAAGGTAAGATTCATTTTGGGGGATTTAAATATATTTGTATATTTAATACAACACAGACAATTAATACTATTATGGAATTATAGAACCCAGAATCAAGATTGTGGCAGCGCCCCTTGCGGCCGCCTCGTGTCGATTACGCTCATTTTAGTATTTTTAGTATTTTTAGAGCTTATAGAGCAAATTGTGCGTAATCACCGGGTGTCATGACATTTCACTGCAATTATGTATGACCGTATGTATATGTATGTGTCAAATAATCTCTTGAACTTGAACATTGTCACACTTCAGCAACATTGTTAAATATTTTATTCTCAAGATTAGAAGGTATTACTGTATCTCAAAATCTTTACACACAAACAAAATAAAGCCCATGTACTTTTATTTAAAGGAAAGCAGCACAAAGTATTTGTAAACGTTTCATAAGTTCCAACAGAAAAACGAAGCAGGTTTTTTTAATCGCAGTCCTGTCTGGATCGACGCAAAGATTTGACAGTACAGCTCTAAATTTCACATAATCTCATCATGGTTTCCCTCGTCGGCGGGGGCTTGGTCGGCGTAGCGGAAGGGGTCGTAGAGGTCACGCTTGAAGTCATAGGGGTCAAAGTAAGGGTAGAGTGACTTTTTCTCCACCTCAGCTGCAGGGGCGGCTTTCTCCGTCGGCGCCGGCTCCTCCGCCGCCTTTTCCTCGACAGGTTCTGGGGCCACTGCGATGAGGCGCGGCGGGTGATCAATGAGGCAGTCGGGGTCCCAGTAGGGGTCGCAGTCGTACTCCATAGCCTTGACAGTGACGACGGGGGCGGGAGGGGGAGGAGGAGGAGGAGGAGGAGGGGCCGCCTTCTTGGGGGCTGGGGGCGGCGGGGGGGGTGCGACGGCCTTGGTCCCCACCTCCTTGGGCTGGCAGGCGGGGTTGTAGCGGGGGTCGCACAGCACCGGGACGCCCCCCGTGGGCAGGAACACGATCTGGGGTTTGCACAGCGAGTCCTTGGGGTTGCACAGGTAGATGACCGTGGCGTCCGCCAGGGGGTCGGGCGTGGGGGCCAGTGTGGTGGGGGGCGGCGGGGGCTTGGTGGTGGTGGGCGGAGGGGCAGTCGCGGGCGGCGCCGCAGTGGTCTGCACACCCAGCATGCTCTGGTAGATGGAGGCGTCCTTCCCGTAGGCCTGCTCCAAGTGACGCATCTGCTGGTACAGTATCCTGATTCTGTCTATCTCATAGAGCTGGTGGAGAGAGAGATGGACACACACACACACACACACACACACACACACACACACACACACACACACACACGCGCACACACACACACGCACACACACACACACACACACACAGATGATGATGACAGATGACACAGAAGTTCTAGAGCTAGTCATCATTCAGCCTTGCACGCTATGTTCAAACTCACTCCCTCGATGTGTCCGATGCTGTTGTAAAAGCGATAGTAGGACTGGAAGTCGGGGTTGCCGTGGTACCACTTGGGCTCGACGTTCCTCTTGGGCCGAGTTTGAGACAAAAAGTTGTGCGCCCGAGCGGAGTCTATGGTCACCGCTTCCGCTGCTGTGTTCCCTGTCGAACAACAGCGACCGTGAATTGTGAATCAGAGGGGCAGGAAAAGCCCAGAGTGGAAAAATGTTCTCCCAACAAAATTTCTTCTCGGCGTTTCCTTCTGTCACTTGTAAGTTCAATGTTATGTGGTTGAGTGCTAAACAGCAATGATGAAATATGTCTCATTGATTGGTGATTTTCCAATTGAGTTCTATTGCTTTCCTTCAAATAGTTGCTTATTTCTGTCAGCACATATCACGTTTCTTAAAATATATTTCTACTATATTAATACCTTGAGAGGCCTTGACTTTCACAAGAGATGTTGCTTGCAGCAGTTCTGCAAAGAGGAAGTTAGAGAAGAGTATATTAGGTACACATAAACCTTTCTAAGCACCAAGCCTGACTGACACAGGGCAGCCTGTATAACTTAACATTAGAAAATATGTACGATATACAGTATGTCACGATTTGTTCATTTGAATAATGGTGCAAATGTTCAGGAGCCCAAGAACAATCATTTCACACAAAAATGTGGTTATTTTCTCAAACAGACCTGGCATTAATAGTAGACAGCATAATGCGCTCATCAGGGAAACCCGGGCAAACATCCTGAAGATCTGTGAAGGCAAAGATATGCGTTTTAAATGGGCTACTGTCATGCAGCAATGTCATTTTAATTTGTGCATTTTCATATTTCTGCCCTTGCACTTGATAGATTATCTGAAACTATCCTATTAATCTTTGTAATGTTTTGTGGTTAACAGTGTTTTACCTACTCAAATTTCATCCAATAGGCAGGATGTTTTCCTTCAAGGGCATTCGTTCACTTATATGGTTTGGTATAACTTATTATTACTTATTGTGGTCTAAAATCTTATTAAGCTATGGTAAAGCATAAAAAAGTGAGGAAAAAATAACAACGCAGACAGCTCAATAGTACGAAAACAATTGTTTTAAAAAGTTCACATCAAAACTAATAATTAAAAAAACAACTCTAGAATTTTACATTTTAGAAAGTTAAATTCCAAAATTATTCCTGAAACAGCAAAACAATGTCTCACCTGTCCTGGCATCTCCCCTGCCACGCAGTAGGATGTTTGGGAATATTACTGTTCATAAATACTCGTTTTAGTGACGCCTGTAATTGCCGCCTTCTGATTGGCTGTTCATCTTTGGGGAGGGGGCGAGGCCATCTGTATGACCCCCGCCCCCTCCTGCCTCTCGGGACGTGGACGATCGTGAAGCTTCGGAAGTCCCAATTTAAAGGCTATCTTCAAGCACCCCGGGCCCTTGTAAACGCACAGCAGCGGTGCAGCCACAGAGAGCGCAGCCGCAGACAGACAAGTTTGCGAGACTTTGGCCGTCGCTGCCAGGTCATGAGCCGAAAAAAAAAAGAGGAATAATTTGTTTATGTGGGATTGACACAATCAGACTAAACCTCCAAAGTCTGTCGTGTCGCAATGAAAGAGAAAGATAAATGATTGAAAGGTGTTAGAATGTGGGTTTGCGTGCACCCTCAGCCTTGTGTGCCCGACAACCTGGCTACAGTCCTCACAAAACATTCCAGGAAGGTAGAAATTAACACTCTCTCCCCCGGAACAGCTGGATATCTTCTTTTAACTTTGTCCAAAACTAGAGGTCGGGTGCGGGGGGGGGGCAGCTAACTGCTGTTTGGGGCTTGCAGAAATATGCTGGAATTATGGGCTGGCCTGTCCAAACACTAATTCAATCGGACATAGCATGAGAAGTCCTGCAGGAAGGCCTTGAAATGGGAGATCTTAATGTGTTCGTTTCAGGAATCACCTGGATATACAGTATATATACTGTATAAATATATTATTATTATATTTCTTTAACTACAAGACCATCCATACCCAAACAAAATGGATTAAAAAAAAAGTGCAATTTGGATTAGTTCAAAATCATGATGTAGTTAAAGTGATGTTCCCTGCCCAGTATAATGTGTTGGTACTGGTTGGCCGTTGTGCAGATATTGAAGTAGACTGATCCTTGATGGAGAAGCCAGCCTTTTTCCATAATATCTCATGTATTTGATAATTTTTTTCTTCATTTTTCTGTGTTTTTTTTTGTGTGTGCTTTCCCCTCCTCCAAAGCAGAGGGTATGACTGTGGCCAAAGAGAATGCAGACACAGGGAGTTTGGAGGGTTTTTACCAGGTGGCTAATGGTGAACGTCCTACTGTAATTGCTCGGCTCCCCCTGACTGAAATGGAAGGGTGAAAAACAAAACACATGGTCCTTCAATCATATACATTACATCTATAAGTGCTAGAGGGTCTCACAAAATAGCTCAATCTGTTATAGAATATGGTTTTCAGTGGGGCAACAAAGGAAGAAAAAAAAAACCTCCTTAATATTCCTAAGAATTCATGTATTTTTCTCATCTGATTATAAGAAAACCTCTGAATCATTTGGGGTGCTTTCATTCTAAAAATATGGGAGAAATGTTTATACATCTTATAACTGTATTCTTGAAAAATAATACATAATACAATATACAGCAATGGTTCTCAATGAGGGGTCTGGTGACCCTCCGGGGGTCCTTCAAGGGGCTCCAGGGGGACTGCAGCAAAAGGATTACTGAAAATCTCCTCCGATTTGGGTCCCAGAGGCAAAATCATATCAAATGTGGTTTGTGGCCAATTATCGAATTAGGATTATCAAATTAAGGGTCCTTGATAAGAGATCAGAGAAGATAAGATAATCAATCAATGCCCTATATATTATAGTTGTGATGACCCTGATCCTTAGATGATCATCCTCTGCGATTTTGAAATTGTTTTCAATCACCATATGTCATCACAAGGGTCCCATTCTGCATCTCAGGTAAGAGAATCTGTATGGAGCTCTCTACAGGGGAAATGCTGACATTTTTTAAAGCAGCTTTCATTGCAACACTTCACCACCGGCCTCAGGGCATCAATTATCATAGCAGGTGCCCCTCTGATCTTCAGGTGAAATTATACCCTGTCCCGCAGCTCTCGGCAGGACACCAGGGGATCACCACGACGGTATGTTTTCAGACCTACACACCTCTTTCCAAACGAGATTTAGGTCTGTAACCGAAATCGACCATATGTTTTCATCGCCCCTAACTTGAGTGAGTTTGAATAAACTATTGAACTACCAACCTTTCAAAGAGACTTTTAAAAAAAGACACACGAATCAGTTCTTCGCGTCCATGCTATACACTGACTTTCCGACACACCGAAGAACAGAACAGAGTCGTGCTTCGTCGGATGAATGGAAGACCCTCTTTCTTCTTGTTGAGGAAGGGAAACACGGTTATGACCGCAGGCTGAACTTATTACAAAAGGAAAACAGTGCATTTGTTTTGTGTCATTTGTGTTCATGGATACAAACAAATAAACTAACGCGCAAATGAGTGTGTGTGTGTGTGTGTGTGTGTGTGTGTGTATAATCAATAAATAAAATAAATTCACGTCAATTCGTGAGTTGACCAGTTATCGCCGGCCACTAGGTGGCAGCAAGCGGCATCGCAAGATGAGGGTCGGGCAAACCAGTGACGTCATTTCCTTTATGGGGTCCAGACTTTTGTAGTTCCGACGCCGGTGACCTGTCAGCAACGAACCATCCCCGAGGAAAAAGAATCCAACTCGTCAGACCTTCCGCCAAGTGCAGGAGTCGCCGCTCGTAGCTCGTTTTTACGAACCGGGCAACGAGCAGGCCCGAGCAGCTCCCCGCGCCGCGCTAGTGAACTCGGCGGCTACGTTGTTAGCCGAGCAGCGGGAGCTAGCTGGCTAGCCTGCGAGCTGTCCCGGGCGAGACAGCCGCCCACTCCGCGCTCCGTAGACCTTCCTCGCCAAGGAGCGGGACGGTAAGCGGCGAGTGAATGGTTGTAAGGAACTCAGAACGTGCATGTGTCTCCACTGGGGCGGGGGGGGGGTAGTTGGTATCCCAAGCCGCTGGGATCTGAGCCGCACGGTTCGACCGAGACCGAAGTTGACAGTTCGGTTCAGCACTCGCGTCCCCACTTTTGCCACGACTGGGATCCCCTGTTGTCGCGATGCGGACTGAATCCGAGACGTGAAGCAAGTTGTTCGCGCATTCAAGGATGTTATTTGACGAGAGACGACGCGACGGGCCGCGCCTGTTCTGCTCCAGTTGTCACTGTCTAGGTGAAAGATCGTCACCAGGGGGGGGACTTAAAATAGAGAAGCGGGTTTAGTAAGGATTTAATTCCAGTGCGACCTGGTATCAGGCGATGTGTTATTGCACCCGGTACGGAAACCGGGCACGATTACAAGCTAATCACCCAAATCTCCTACTGTTGGACCCCACCCCCAACCACCGTCCGGAGAAACGAGAGGCGGGGGTTGGGGTCTTTTTGTGCGAGTGTCCTCGGTGACAGCTCAGCTGCCTGTCACCCTCCAGGTTCCTACTTGGCTGCCACGACACTATTTCTATCAGTGGTCCTGTCTGTTATTCCAATGAGTCGTAGCAGCCACGACTGTCTGGCATGGCTGCCAGGTTCCGCCAAGGGTTAATAGAGAAGTCACTCTGTGGCAGCTCAAGGACAGGAACACGGATGGCTGACGGGGTAAATCAAATGATAAAATCCTCCACCCATCCTGTACTACCTGCCCCAGTGCCTTTGGTAGTGTGGTGGAATGCCAGGAATGGGGCAGGGCCACAAACTAAAACATGTCGACCCTGTACAAACTTTTTATTTTATTTCATTCCCTCTTGCGCACTTATAGTCACGATATTAGCAGGAAGTAGAGATTCATTTCTTTCATTTCCCCTACCAAGTCCTTACTTTGTAATGACTGATGGCTGAACTCGGGCAATCATCTGGTTTTGATATCTAAAACTGTCTTTCAAAAAAAAAATAAAAAAAAAGCTTTTGCTGTTAACATACCACACTAAGAAGTTTTCAATCTATTTCAGAAACAACCATAACTTTATCACTGTACCCTGGAAGACAGTCAAATGGATCCAGTCTCTGGGAACGAGGCCAGGTGGCTGTTACATAACAACAGAATCAAATTAACTCACCACCTCCACCCAACTAATCTCTATCGGCAAATGCAAAAGAACACCCTCTAGTGGTGGACGGCAAGTCTTAGAGATCTATATGTAAAGGAATCTTAGACGGATTCAAACATTTATTAAGAAAGGAGCTGTGTTGAAAGTCGGATGTAAAGAGAGCCCTCTCTTTGAGAACAAAACGCACTACATTGACCCCACTGTCATTTGGCTCATTTCAGTTTAATGACCGTGGAGGTGGTGTTCTGTTAATTTGACCATATCATCCTGTCTGCTAATCCTAATCCAATATGGCCATATTTGCACCTGTGTGGGAAGTGTGTTTGTATTTGCAGGGATGCATAATCCCTTGTAACAGGACACCGTTGGGGATTTAATCCGGCTTTACAATATCAGGAGATGTCAGTGTATTTATTTGTATTTTGTACCCCCCCATCATTCCCCAGAGGATGGAGGCCCATGGCTCCAGCAGGCTGCTCGTGTCTAGGAAGCGCAGGAGAGAGGGCTCCAACGGAGAGGCCGAGGAGACGGAGAGGCCGGGGAAGGTCCCCAGATGTACCGTGGTGAGTCTCACGTTACTGCTGTTATTAAAGAGTGCATTTGTCCGCTGCTATAAATGGACTCTGTGTGTGTGTGTGTGTGTGTGTGTGTGTGTGTGTGTGTGTGTGTGTGTGTGTGTGTGTGTGTGTGTGTGTGTTATAGTTTGGAAGAAGATTGAATAGAGTGATAGCAGAGGCGGGTTAAATGTATAATAGGTTGATTCTGTTGGCTTAATTTAACAGAATCGGACTCTTAAAGGGCCAGTGTGTAAGATTTAGTGGCATCTAGCGGTAAGGTTGCAGATTGCAACCAGCTGAATAGCCCTCCCCTCACCCTCCCCTTCCAGGCATGTAGGAGAACCTGCGGTGGCTGCGAAGCCCGCGAAAAACAAGAAAGGCCCTCTCTAGAGCCAGTGTTTGGTTTGTCTTTTCTGGGCTACTGTAGACACATGGTGGGCTCCATGGAAGAGGACCCACTCCCTATGTAGATATAAATGGCTCATTCTCAGGAAACAAAAACACAATTCTTATTTTCATAGGGTTATACACTAATTAAAACATACTTATGAATATTATATTCCATTTCTGCCAAGGCAGTTACGCTACATGCCACGAAATCTTACACACTGGTCCTTTAACCAAGCCCTATGAATTCCATGTGCCACGTACTGGTCTGTTATCCCAGCAATTAAAAATTCTTAAGCGTTCCCCGCACCTCCGCGGCATGCAGAGAAGTAAGGAAAACACCTTAAATGTTGACAAAAGGTACACCGCGCTTCACAGCCAGTTTTCCCAGTTGCCTCTTTTGCATCCGCTGTGTCAGCAATAGGGAAATGATCTACGGCCAAGTCTACCTATACTGTGTGTGTGTGTGTATAGAAACATATATATATACTATGTATCTGTACCAGATATCGGGACAATCCTATAAATGGATCTTGTTGTTCTGTTTTTCATGGTTCCAACAGGGACTGAAGCAACCGGCGCCCTTTGCAGATGAACTGGAACCCGCTGACAAACAGCCTTATCTGCGAGTCAGCATGGCAGAGGCCAAGAAGGGAACACCACGTGAGTCTTCCCCCGGATTCCCAGATTTTCTTTGACGTCTTCTGGGCTTTTATGTATTGGAAGAGCCCTTTAGTAGTATGCCTGATTGTGCCCTTGTTCAAATGCAAACTGATGATGATTGATCCGTGACCCTCCTCCTTCTCAGTCCAAAGGCCGGTGCGGGTCTACGCCGACGGCATCTTCGACGTCTTCCACTCGGGCCACGCCAGAGCTCTCATGCAGGCCAAGTGCCTGTTTCCCAACACACACCTCATTGTTGGCGGTAGGGGGGTGTGTGTGTGTGTGTGTGTGTGTGTGTGTGTGTGTGTGTGTGTGTGTGTGTGTGTGTGTGTGTGTGTGTGTGTGTGTGTGTGTGTGTGTGTGTGTGTGTGTGTGTGAGAAACGCCATTAGAATGCAAAATAATTAAAACTGGATATGGCCAAATGGGTTTCCCTTAAGGGGCCAATTCCAGGATCGTTTTTTGACCCGTGAAAGATCAGTGAGGAGATGACATGAAAGGGTTAAAGTGCATCTGTATAAACAGTGAAGACTATCCAGAGTTTGTTCTCAGTGGTTGTTTTCAGATGCATTTTATGTACAATGAAATCCATATTCATAGTCATACATCTTATAAATTACATTTAACTCATCTAGTGTTTAGCAGCAACGAGTCACTCCTTCATTCAATAACAATAATATACAGTTATTTACTGGAAACAGTCATTCCCTGAGTGCTGATGTGGCCCGTGCAGCTGAAACAACACTATGATATTGTTTCAGCTGCTCCGCCCCCCTCCCTCTATAACATTGTTTTTAAGTGTGTGTGTATGTGTGTGTGTGTGTGTGTGTGTGTGTGTGTGTGTGTGTGTGTGTGTGTGTGTGTGTGTGTGTGTGTGTGTGTGTGTGTGTGTGTGTGTGTGTGTGTGTGTGAGAATGTGTGTGTGTGTGTGTATATATATATATATATATGTGTGTATTTTCTCTTTCTTCCAGTCTGCAGTGACGACCTAACACACAAGTACAAGGGCTTTACGGTGATGAACGAGGATGAGCGCTACGACGCGGTGAGCCACTGCCGCTACGTGGACGAGGTGGTGAGGAACGCCCCCTGGACGCTCACGCCTGAGTTCCTGGCCAGGCACCGGGTGAGTGGGGAGGGTTCGTCGACTGGGGGGGGGGGAGGAGGAGGCGGGGGGCAGTGTCGCTCGTCCGTCCGAACGTCTTGACACGACTTTCTCCGCAGATCGACTTCGTGGCCCACGACGACATCCCGTACTCCTCGGCTGGCAGCGACGACGTTTACAAGCACATAAAGGAGGCCGGTGGGTGCCACGGCAGCCATAGGCCGCCACCGATCCCCCCCCCCCCGTAGTCGCCAAAGATAACCTGCTTCTGCCTCTGTCGACGCCAGCGCTTTAAACAGTTGGGATGTCTGTGTCCGCAGGCATGTTCGCTCCCACCCAGCGCACGGAGGGCATCTCCACCTCCGACATCATCACGCGCATCGTGCGCGACTACGACGTCTACGTCCGGCGCAACCTGCAGCGCGGCTACACGGCCAAGGAGCTCAACGTCAGCTTCATCAATGTAAGGACACGCTTGTCTACCTCAATGCTTCATATTAGAGCTCCATTTATATTTATATTTATATTTCAGACACAGTGTCCTTTAAAGATCCCATGAAGCGGCTTCTGTAGCAGCACGGATTTCTGCTATTTTGAAGTTTCCTCATACTGGAACTGAAATACTATTTTCCATAATGTGAACATGGATATGCTGTTGGCTTAATGACCTCTCAATGTAGAGGAACCTCAAGCCTTTTGGATTTCAATAAAACACCACAGAGGCCTCCCGCCTCAAACCTCTCTCCCCTGTCTTCCCTCTCAGGAGAAGAAGTACCACCTGCAGGAGCGCGTCGACAAAGTGAAGAGGAAGGTGCGCGATGTGGAGGAGAAGAGCAAGGAGTTTGTGCAGAAGGTGGAGGAGAAGAGCATCGACCTCATCCAGAAGTGGGAGGAGAAATCCCGGGAGTTCATTGGCAACTTCCTGCAGATGTTCGGCCCCGAGGGGGCGCTGGTGAGTCCGTCGCGCCCTCGTCCAATCGGATGTCAGAGAGAGAGAGAGAGAGAGAGAGAGAGAGAGAGAGAGAGAGAGAGAGAGAGAGAGAGAGAGAGAGAGAGAGAGAGAGAGAGAGAGAGAGAGAGAGAGAGAGAGAGAGAGAGAGAGAGAGAGAGAGAGAGAGAGAGAGAGAGAGAGAGAGAGAGAGAGAGAGAGAGAGAGAGAGAGAGGTTTAATCGTGAAAATGATCAAGATTGTTTTATCAACTTCCCCTGTCCCCTCATTAAATGTATTTTTTATTTTTATTTTTTGGAACTGTGTGGCTCATCCAGAACAGTCTCAGGAAGAGCTGAGCCTCTCATCACTACATCCAGTCAGACCTCCCTGAGCATTACTGATGAAAGATTTGTGAACAAATGATTTTTACCGAGTGCCTCATGAGGAACCAAGTCCCAAAAAAGAGCCGAAGGTTTAATCGCGACGTCGGTCCTTATCCGATTATTCTGCAGGACTCTCAAACGATTCGCCTGAGTGCGGGTGTTTTCCCAGGTTGAATCAAGCCCTGCGCGTGTGTTTGTGGCCCCCCCCTGCAGAAGCACATGCTGAAGGAGGGGAAGGGGCGCATGCTGCAGGCCATCAGCCCCCGCCAGAGCCCCGACAGCAGCCCCGCCCGCGAGGAGCGCTCCCCGTCCCCCACCTTCCGCCTGCCCTTCTTCACCAAGAGCTCCCCGCCGCCCTCCCCGCCCCCCAACCACAGCGCCGCCCGCGGCTACCCCATCAGCGAGGACGACGACGACGAGGACGACGAGGACTAGGAACCCCCGCCCGAGCCGTCTGTTTCCTGTCCGCTTCACGCCGCTCTCAGCGACGAGTCGCAGCGGGTCCTCCCTCTCCTTCCACGTCTTTCCCGTTCGTCCTTCTCCGGTCACCAGTGGTTTCCGCGTTTTGATTTCCTTTCGAGCCGCTCTGGCGTCGACCGTGTACTGTAACCGCCACCTCAACAGCGTTTCTTTCGTTTTTATTTCTGTGTTTTTACAACCGGATTTGAACAGGCGCTCCGCTTCCAGCTCCGTTCTGAAGTAGCCGCTGGTCAGCGTGGCCGCCATGTCTCCGTAGGAATATTTGTTCTACAGCGTCACGGTGTTGGTTCATGTTGGGGTTTTTTGTTTTTTTTTTGGTTTGTTTGTTTGTGTGGGTAAGGGCGGGGTTAAATTGGGAAAGAGCTCCTTAGTTTGAGCTACAACGAGATCGTGGACGCACTGTAGAGCTCGAGTCGAAACGTAGCGAACCGAACGTATTTGACAGAGAGGAGTGCAGTGTGGTGAATGTTTCCTGGAACCCGGCCCCCACCTCCACCTCTTTTCTAACAGTGTGTATCTGTGGCTGCATGTGTGCATGTCACGTGTTTGAAGCATCGTCCTTCTGTCCAATCTGACCCTGGACGACTTTGCACACGACAGGAAAAAAAACAACAACCAAATTGTCGATAATAATGAAGTCCAGGTCAGTCTGTGGAACAAGAGTGGACAGTGGGAGACTATGATGTTCAAGGGGTGGTGGTGGTGGTGGTGGTGTTGGGGAGGTGAATAAATCACTTGTCCTGTTGGTAAATATTCTCAATCGAACACAAAATTGTCGTAATCTGTAGATTTTATACCCGTAACGTTGACATCTTGTCCTGATCTCAAAGAAGCGATTAACCCAGAAACAGCTTTGGCTTTTTAATATATTTTAACCATTGTGATGCAGATCTTTAGCACCTGCATCTGATACGATATAAAAATATATTTTAATTATGTATCATTGTTCAATAATTCACTAGGAAAAAAAAATACAAGGCACACAAACATCAGAGAAAATTAAAACATGACACTAATACCTCACTGCTTCAGGTTTGCATTGGTCTTAGCAATAGGTTTTGTTTTTTTGTTTTTTTAAGTACAAAACTGCACTTTTTGTGATTAATCCCTGTGATTTCATTTCTTCCGGTTTGGTGTTAACACCACTCTCATATTTTTAGATGTTCATTTCAAAAAGATCAGGGTTTGGTTTTTCCACTCAACATCATCAACACACATAACACACATTTGGTGGCGTTGGCGCCATCTTGTGGGAAGTCTCCCGTTCTCACTGGGAGAGGCACATCCTGAGGGCCCTTGTTCTAGAATTGAATCACTCAAATATTTAAGATGTTCTGTTGAAGCACGAGTTTCTGATGTAACCCAAGTGGAAATGTCGAGGTTCGTCTCCAAGACTTGAAAAGAACGAGCGCTGAAACAAATGTTGGCAGCAGCACGGTTGAGTCAACTTATTTTTCCTTTTTGTTCTAGTTCTGTCAAGGTCAGTTTCCCGAAAAGTCCTTATCTGCGTAGATTGTCTTTGCCGCGTTGTAAACCTGACAAATGTTTCCTTTTTATTTTCACTGTTTTACGGCAAGTTTCTGCTTCAATGGAAAGTCTGGCAATTAAACATGCAACTTGTGGTATTAAACTGGGCGAAAAGCACTTGTAAGCTCTAAAACTACTGTAATAAAAATCCAGTCTAGCTTGTAGTTCATGTCTCTGTTGTGTTGATTCAGTGTGCCTGATACTCATGCCTCACAAACCTATTTTCAAATCATTTTACTGCAATTTGTTTTTAAATTCTATATTTGCAGTATTAAAGAAGTTTCTGGAACTTGATCAAAGTAGATTCACTGCTCTGCAGCAACTTAATAGGAACACTGCCCCTTGACTTATTCAATTTTATGGACGGAAAATATGATTCATGTTATGTGAAATGTGTTTATAAATATAAAATGCTAAGTTAATACCGGTTGCACTCCTGAAATAAATCACTCCATCCACAAAGTTTCTAACATTGGACAAACAGCATGACATTGGATTCCCATCATCCTAGACTTATTAAAATGCCCCAAATACCCCACAGTCCAATGAAAACACAGCAGGAACCCTGCCAATGGTTGGTTACATGTTCAGTTTTTATTGGACACAACAGTCACCAGGGCTACAAACATAAAGAAGCAGACATAGTGACGAGGTGAACACCTGGGGGGGAGGGGGGTGTCAGGCAGTGGGATTATGGGTAAAACACATTTACCCACAATCCTCGGCCTGAACTCCCAACAGCATCGAGGAAAAGATGGGACGTTTCTACCCCAGAGTGCTCTAGTGCGGAGGGGAGGAGCGATAAAAGGCGAGGAAAAGTAGCAAGATGGAGGGCGGGAAAAAGTAAGAACCATGCACTTCAAAACAGAGTACACGACTAGAGTTTGGTCGTTCCTAATCGTTCCAAAATTGTTTTTTTTTTTCCGTTGGAACATTGAACGACACCGACGCTGCACTGAAGGGGAGGCCCGGGACAAAAAGAAAATAACAAAAACGGCGGGAAACACGAGTCAGACCCCACTAAAAGCCCACGACAAGTAATTTTAAGACGAAGCTGGTCCGTTTTGTTGTTTTTTGTTTTTTTTTTAACCCATGTGCACATTATACTGAGATATATAGATATATTGAAACACCACCAGCAGGGGAGGGAAAGGGGGGGAGGAGGGGGTTTCACTCAGCAGAACTAGCGATTCTGCAACTGGAAATACTTCGGAACAACATGAACGACTCTTTCAAACCCCAATTAATTAGTAATAAAAAAACAACAAAAAAAAAAGGGGGGGGAGTAAGATAGTGAAGCGGTAACATTAAGGAATAGAGAAGGACGCCCCCATCTCTTCCCCCTCCCACCCCACCCCCCCACTCTGTAGAACACTCGTCACTATGGAGATATAGACCATGACGACGGGGGGTCACATTGTGCATATATCTCTACGGTACGGCCATATTTCATTTCCTCGTCGTCTTTGTTCAATTCATTCTCTGACAACTATTTGGGGGAAGGAGGGACAGGGGGGGTTGGGCCCAAGGAAGGAGGAGCAGAAGAAGAAGCAGGAAAACAAGGTTATGTGTAGGAGGAAGGATGGGGTAAATAGGGGGTAGTTTTTGGGGGGGGTGGGGGTCTCGCTGCTCGGAGGGCCCGGGGGGGTTGGGGGGGTGGGGGCTAAACATTAGCAGCGGGTTTCATAGATGCCCGAGCGCCCGATGTAGCGCACCCATTTGATGACGTCGTGGTCACTGTAGTTCAGCTTGGACTCAAACACCTTGAGGTAGCGAACCTTCAGGCCGGAGGGCGCGAAGGGCACCTGCGGGGGGGGGGGTGTGGTTCAGCGTATGGAAATCATCAGTCCACCTGAAGTTCTATCCAGCTCAACACTCCATAATTGCTATATATAGTTAAAAGCTATTTTATATGGAGCTTAACACTCAGTAGTTACTCTACATATTCAATATCTCAGTCTCATAAGGTGGTCGTGTATTATTACACTCTTATGAGCTCATACCCTGTTAGTGGCTTAAAAAAAAAAAATAATAAATTTAAAAAAAGGCCAATGACATCACATAGCAACTTGGTCCATGTGCCCTCACCTCAAAGTTCATGGAGATGGGAGGACGCGCCCACTTCTTCTTATCGTT
The DNA here is from genome assembly GCF_960531495.2 of Zeus faber. Taxonomy (NCBI): domain Eukaryota; kingdom Metazoa; phylum Chordata; class Actinopteri; order Zeiformes; family Zeidae; genus Zeus; species Zeus faber. The sequence goes on along the minus strand of NC_137196.1, from coordinate 9,618,465 downwards.
AGTGGGCAGGAGCTCGATCTCAGCGCTGATCTGGGACTCCTTCATCCCGGCCATGCGCTTGATCCTGGAGGGAAAACCGCCCAAAAAACAAAGTCATTACTGCTTCATACAAAAAAAATAATAATAAAAAAATTTAGATATATATATTTTGTGTGTGTGTGTAAATGAGATACAAAGACGTGCTGCCACGTACTTCCACACAATGGCGTTCTCGCTGGCCTTATACTTGGCTTTCCCCTTCATGCAGATGACCTGCACGCCGCTGGTGTTGAGGGGTGTAGGGATACGCACCTGCACACAGGACACACGGTTACATAACAACAGAAGAATATCACACAAGGTCCAACGATGGAAACATAATGCACATTTAAAGAAAACTTTCAGGGATTTATTTAACCGATAGTCAGCAATGTCTCTACTTGAAATAAGTAGAACAAGGACCAGATGTAGTCAAACGTCAAAGTGTATTTTCTTTTAAACCAAAGATGTTTCACCAAAGGTAAAACCCGTCCTTCATTTTCCTTTTTGAAAAGCACACCTACAGTCTTTGTCCGACTCATTTTCCCCAAGAGACTGGTGCCAGAGCCAACAACCTTTTATTACCCTTGTTCACCTCTGAATATTTTTTATTTATCAGCGCAATCTGCAGACATCTCTTGTCAACTCACCTTAAACACTCAAACTACACAACAACAAAAACTCTATTTTTAGATCCAATCATTTCCAGGTGTTTTTCATTGTTTAAAGCTCAACTCAAATGAGGTCCGTTCAAAGACTCCAGGTCAGCAGGTTCATCTTCAGATCATATCAATATTAACTTGTGTTTATTTTAGTGAAGTAAAACGACCAATGCAAACGGACTATCGACAACGATTGCAGAGTGTGTCTGCGGCAAGGCGCAAGAACCCACGTGGCCTGAAGATCCACCAGGCCAGGATGAAATGCTTGCAGAAGGAGCATCTGGGACAGCGCGCACAGACCCCCCCTGGTGAGACGCAGGAGGAGCCAGGCCCGGAGTCACCCCACAGTGCTCGGAGCCTCCGTGAACCAGTAGCCCCAGACCCAGGCAGAGTAACCGATCATCGTCGGGCAAGTGGCCTCCGGCCAGTAAGGACAAACGGTGGCTCCAGTTCGATGATGATGTGGACAATATCCTAGAAGCAGCAGCCAAGGCCGAAGCAGACAGGAAACTCAAAACCATGGCAATCATCATCATCATCATCAGCCGACCACCATCTCCGAAACACCTACAGTGATGCTGCTTGGGAGGAAGACCTAGGTCCCTATAGACCTTTGATAGACCCCCCAGGACCCACCACCGTCCCAGACTCCTTCACCAGCAGTGGAAGATCCTGAGGGTTATCTGGAGGAGGGGAAAGGTAGTCCAAAAATGGAGATTTGCAGAAGGTGCAGTTCAAAACCATCTCGCTGTTCAGCGTTGAGGGGAAGATATTCTTCGCCATCCTATCCCGTAGGTTGACAGAGTTCCTCCTGAAGAATGAGTACATCGATACCTCTGTACAGAAGGATGGAATCCCAAAGGTTCCAGGATGCCTCGAGGGTGTGGTCACGCAGTTGATCAGAGATCAAGAGGGAAAGGGAAAGGAGACCTAGCAGTGCTGTGGCTCGACCTCACCAATGCTTATGGATCCATTCCACATAAGCTGGTGGAAACAGCACTGGATTGGCACCATGACCCAGGTAAAATCAGGGACCTCATCTTGGACTACTACAAGCTGAGAGTCACCTCTGGGGCAGCCACATCCGAGTGGCATCGGCTGGAGAACGGGATCATCACAGGATGATGTACGATTTCAGTGATCCTCTTTGCCTTGGCCATGAACATGCTGGTCAAGTCAGCCGAAGTGGAGTGGACAGGTCCACTCACCAAGTCTGGAGTCCGCCAGCCCCCCATCAGAGCCTTTGTGGACGACCTGACAGTTATAACAACGTCGGTGCCGATGGATCCATCTGGGCTCGGATGTGTTTCAAGCCTGCAAAATCAAGGTCCCTGGTGCTCAAGAGAGGGAAAGTGACAAACAAGTTCCGCTTCTCTCTGGACGGCACCCAGATTCCATCATTCACCGAGGAACCAATCAAGGGCCTCGGCAAGACCTTTGATTGCACATAAAGGCCACAAATCGGGAGCTGGAGGCGTGGCTGACAGCCGTGGACAAATCGGGTCTGCCTGGTAAATTCAAGGCCTGGATTTACCAGCACGGTGTTCTCCCCAGGATTCTGTGGCCCCTCCTTGTGTACGAGTTCCCAATAACAACAGTGGAGGGCTTCGAGAGGAGGATCAGCTGTTACCTCCGTAGATGGCTGGGACTGCCACGAAGCCTGAGTAGCATCGCTCTGTACGGGCAGAACAACAAGCTGAAGCTCCCCATAAGCAGCCTGAATGAGGAGTTTATGGTTACCAGTGCAAGAGAGGTGCTGCAGTACAGGGAATCCAGTGACCAGAAAGTCTCCCAGGCTGGCATCGTAGTCAGGACTGGGAGGAAATGGAGGGCAAGGGAAGCAGTCGAGCAGGCTGAGTCACGCTTGCGTCACAGCGTGCTGGTCGGCCCAGTGGCATCTGGACGAGCGGGGCTTGGTAGCGTTCCAACCACATGCAAGACAAGGCCCTGGGCAAAGACAGACGCCGACTGGTCCAAGAGGAGGTGAGAGCTGGCGTGGAGGAACTGTGCGCTAGCCAGATGGTGGGGATGCGACAGCAAGGCGCATGGACAAGATGGGAACAGGCGGTGGACCGCAAGATCTCCTGGTCCGAGCTTTGGCAAGCGGAGCCTTACCGGATCAAGTTCCTGATCGCATCCGTCTATGACGTCTTACCCAGCCCATCCAATATCTTCTGCTGGGGCAAGGTCGACACACCATCATGTCCCTTGTGTCTCAGAAGAGGAACGCTAGAGCACATCCTCAGCTGTTGCCCAAAAGCCCTTGGAGAAGGGCGCCACACTTGGCGCCACGACCAGGTGCTGAAGGCCATAGCAGAAGCCATCTTCACCAGCATCATCCAGGACAAGCCTCTCCGACCAGCAAGGCAGGCGATTGCGTTCGTCTGAGCAGGGGAGAAGCCTAAGCCCCAGCAAAGGGGAGCAGTGGGACTCCTTGGTACCGTGCCGGACTGGCAGATGAAGGCCGACCTGGGGAAGCAGCTCAGATTCCCAGAGCACATCCTGGAAACCACCCTGAGACCAGACATAGTTCTGTTCTCAGATTCAACAAAGCAGGTGGTTCTTCTGGAGCTGACAGTCCCCTGGGAGGAGCGTATGGAAGAGGCCAATGAGAGGAAGCGTGCCAAGTACGCCGACTTATTGGAGGAGTGCCGCAGATGGGGGTGTCGTGCCCGGTGTGTGCCCATCGAGGTGGGCTGTAGAGGCTTCGCAGTACGATCTCTCTGCAAAGCATAGAGCCTGCTTGGCATCACAGGGGCACGGCAGAGAAAGGCCATCAAAACTACAACAGAGGCAGCTGAGAAGGCCTCTAGATGGCTGTGGATGAAGAGGGATGATCCGTGGGCACATGCTACATGGACACAAGTTGGGACTTGATCAACCCCGGCTGGGTCGCCTTGGTAAGGGTGTATGATGTTGAAAGACCCGAAACACCCAATGACCCCAGGTTCCATCACTGATGATGTGTCTAGGTGCATCAATAGATGTATATTAAAGTACTAGTGTTTAGAGTTAGCTTTAAAAAGGTTTCCTATATTTAAGTTAATTCTAGGTTGAAGGTAGTGTATATTGCCATTACTTCTAGCTTATTGTTGATTTCTGGGCTTATTTTATTGTTTATATTAATTCCAGGTTTACACTTATTGTCTATCAACATGTTATTGTAATAGCCAATTTTAAATGTTATCTCAGGTTTATAGTAACTGTAGGATTATATCCATTGTTTATTCCCTATTTTTCCATCTTCAAGTTGATTCTTAGTATTACTGTATATTGTAAATTTTTCAGATAATCATCAGATTTTCTTGCATATTGCTATTTTCTTTTCCATTATTATTATTATTATTATCATCATCATCATCATCATCTATTTTGATGTGAGCTGCTTTGGTTCATCTGGAGCAATGCTGAGAACCCTTCCGTCGACAGTATTTTGTTTTTCCCTTTTGTGCGTCCAGCACACCCTCTCACCTCGATCTTCTGGGCGAGCAGCGAGGGCTTGAAGTTGGACTTGATGACCACCTTGACCTCCAGCTTGGTGCGTCCCACCTCCCGAACCAGGGGAATGACGCGGAACGGCAGGATGATGTCCTTTGTGGTACGATACCTGCAAACACAGGAGGAATAAAAAAATCGAATCAAATCAAACAAAAAGGTGTGTTTCTGCTTCCCCTGGAGTTCACAGCCGCTCACATTCAAAAAGGAAAATTTAAAAAACCACGACGAAGCACCAACCTCATGAGCTCGTACTCGCCGTCGGGGGGGATGAAGCTGATGCTACGCTCCGAGTCAAACTTGCTGAGGCGGACACACTGGTGGAAGGTGCAGTCGTCGATGGCTATGGACTGCTTCCCGCTGCCGGGGGAAAAAAAAGAAAAAGAAAAAGATCAGCACAGCTCGTCTGCACCCAACTGGTTATAAACTTCTACCGCTCACACGCAGGGTACCCACAAAAGGTACCAGCACAGTTTCTGGCTCCACCTTAAAAAGGATACGTTCGCGGTTTCCCCTCCAAACCAGACCTTGTTAGAATGTTGGTCCATTTTAACCACAAAAAAAAAATCAAAAATTAAAATTAAAAGGAATGCTTTGTTAGTGAGAACATTACAAAGCGGCTGCAGCTTCTCACTGCGCTTCAACTGAAATGTTTAAGCCTGACAAAAACATGAAATCTTGTTTTACAAAATAGGAAACTCACAATATCAAAAAACATATGTTAGGGGGTTAATACTCCTGTCGTGCCCCTGACCAAGGCACCGGGCGCTGTCCTGGCTGTAAGACAGGTCAAATGCAGAGCACTTTGATGCTCTCACCTCAGCTTTCGCTTTTCTCTCTCACGTCTCTCTAAAAATTGACATTTAGGCTAAGTAAAAAATGAAGAGCCAGCAAAGGTATCTGGCATATACCTGGCTTAATAATAACAATAATAATCGTCAACATCTTCATCAGGAAGATCTGTGCATAGCTTAACACTAATTGGCCAAAATAGAACTGAATAACAACCAAATGTCCGTGGCCACATACGTACATTTTTAAGTAACTAAAGTATACCTGCGGTCATGGATATTCATCCTGCAAAGTGGTCAATATAAAACAAAGCAAATGTCTCATTCAAATAAAATGTTCCCTGTTGAGTTAAGTGTATTCTCTTGACACATTTGCACATGGCTCTTTGAAATGTTTATTTTTATTGGACAAACATTTTGGACATTTGGATATTGACATGCATCTTGCTCTGCTATGTCAACAACAAATCAGATCATATGAAGTAACAACACTTGAGGAGTCTTTTCACTAGATCTTACTCAAGTAATTATTTGGATGACTACCTTTACTTGAGTCATTATTATTTTAAAGCAACAGTACTTTCACTTGAGTAGTTTTTGTTGCTACTCTACCCACCCTCTGCATTTCAGTATAGGGGGATAACCTTCAGATGTTTTAATGTCACTACTTTTACTCTATTCTTCCTGTTCTTACTGCCTGGTTTAATTCTCTGTTTTAATATTGTTATTACATTTTTATAGTACTCCGTCATTGTATTTTATTTTGTTTCTTTTGGAAAGAGCTTTGTGCTCTATGCTTGGCAATGCTATGTAAATAAAATGTTCATCATTCCTTTATAACCTGAATCCCTTTTATCGTATGAATTATGAACCACTGCTGCATGAACATCAATAACTGAATAGCCTGAACACCAATAACACAAAAAGTAGCCTACTGTACATACCTCAACCTACGATTTCAAGTTATAGAGTCCAGTTTGCTAAGATTATTAACCACCGACTCATCAGTTTATCACACTATATGTTTCCCGTTTTGGGACATTTCACTTTCTCTCTCATTTTCCATGAGTTTTCCAGGACGGTACACACAAATCAGCTCTTCTGGCTACAACCTTGCAAACTTCAGAGACTAGAAACAGGAACCTACTGTAGCCAACATTACTTATTGGATAGGATGCGGCAATTGCAAAAAAGTGATTGATTGAAGTAGATATTCCAAAACTATAATGTGAGTTTCCCATTTGAAATGTTTTTGTTGTTGTTGTTGTTGTTTATTTACATATTTGCCCCATTAGACTGCATTGAAACAGTAAAACGCAGTCTACCCACCACAGGGTGGATTCTCAACACTAAAGCTTAGTTCACTGAGTTTATCTTATGAACCGTTATAAATGATGGGGAACAACAGTGAAACAATAATAAGCGTTTGGGTTGAAAAACAGCGAACCTATCCTTCAAGTTTAACAACACAAACACACACATATGCAGAAAGGGACACAACTGCTAGTATCACAACACAATGACTACGTTGTCTTGAGATGATTGTTGTGAAGCCCTGTTGGGTGTTTGGGTCGAGGTGTTAAAGAGTACGGGGGCAGGACTGTGCAAGGGGCATAAATCACTAAACTATGAGTTCTACCTAGGAGGAATCAACCAAGGGCGACTACATTCAGGACACAGGAAGGTGTGTTTGATTCAAGCTGCAACCGTGAGGACGCAAAAAGTGTGTCCTCAAGTAACCGTGAGGACCTCTCCAAATATTGAGTGAGACAAGGCAGCGTTGTGTGTGTGTGTGTGTGTGTGTGTGTGTGTGTGTGTGTGTGTGTGTGTGTGTGTGTGTGTGTGTGTAGGGGCAGTGGGTCAGGGCAGTTCACAGTACAGTACCTTCCTCCCCCTAAATCACTGAGGTACAGCACATAGAAAGAAAGGGAAAGAAAGGACAGATGCATCCAAAGGAAAAAAGGACAGAAAAAAAAATCTAAATACATTTAGAAAGCTAGAGTCATAAAAAGCAAGGCTAACAGTCAGTGCACGCACACAGAGACAGGGGCTGAATGGAAATACACTTTCTTAAAAAGCAGCAATGCATGTTAATTAAGTTTTCTGAAATTATATTAAAAAAAAAAAAAAAAAAAAAAAAACAACAACATTCGTTTGTTCACTATGAACAGATTAGCTCCTTGTGGAGAAGCATCATAAACTGAAGATTATAAAACACTGGATACACTTGTCAAATACACAGGAAATAGGCCAGAAATGACTATCTTTGTTGCCATTGGTCAAGACACACACACACACACACACACACACACACACACACACACACACACACACACACACACACACACACACACACACACACACACACACACACACACACACACACACACACACACACACACACACACACACACACACACACACACACGAATAGAAGAGTTGTTTGAACATTTTTGCTAACTTTATTTAAAATCTTTTAAGCATTAGATATACACATTGCGTATGCAACCTATATAAGCTATACAACAATTACGCACACCAAAACCAACACAACCTCTGTTAGGTTAATCGAGCATTATGTGAATATCCCAATAGAACTTAAGAATACTGAGACTACTGCAATTGCTACTTTTAACCCCCTAAAGAGTCATACTGCGTCACTCACCTCTTCCCGGCCTCGTCCGAAGCCCCTCCCTTGCCCTGCTTATCGATGACGATCTTGTCGTTCATGCCGAATTTGCACTCGGGCATTCCGCTCAGGTAGCTCTTCATCACCACGCGGCCAGACACGTGGGCACTAAGCACCTGGCCTGCAGTAAAACACAGGTTTACAGCTGCTTGACTGGGAACTGCTGCTGCTTACGAAAGAAACTTCACAATTAACTAGAGATGACAATAAGCTATGAGTGGCACTGACACAAAACTAAATCTGTAATCGAAACAAACTCACAAGCCGGCGGCCCTATGATTGAAAACACAGACCTGGTGAGGACATGGGCAGGTGGACACTATGAACTAAAACACAGACCTTGTGGAGACATGAGCAAGTTGACGCTCTCCAGCACATCCAGGAAGAGCTCGTTGCGCCGATACTTGATGCCCTCCCGACGCCAGCCGATCTGCCCCGTCACCTGACTGGTGATCTGAGACTGCTCCTCTTTTGTCTGAGAGGGGGATGAAGACGCAGGAGCGAACAAAATGAGAGGGAACGAGAAAGGATGAGAAAGATGGTAACACAGAAGTAGAAAAATGACTTTCTTTGACAATGGGGAGATAGCGGGTTGTCATTACCTGGTGCTGTGCGGTGGAAAGCCGGGATATAAAGCACCACGTCAGGCCAGGAAAAGAGGGATTGGAGGGAAATAGAGAAGCAGCATTTTAAAAACACATATCACAATTGCTTTAACGGTTATTGAAATGCTGAAAGAAAAACTAACTAATTATCTGTCCTGCCTAGAAATGGATTCATTACCTGTCCCTTGATGCCCTGCTGGGTGATGAAGGTCTTTAGTGCACCCGTTTCAGAGTTCTGGGGATAGCCAAAGTCCAGGATCTCTGTGTGTGTACACACACACACACACACACACACACACACACACACACACACACACACACACACACACACACACACACACACACACACACACACACACACACACACACACACACACACACACACACACAATGAACAACTAGGAGGATCTGGCAACAGAGAGCAAAAAATAAGAAAAACTTAAAGCGGCAATAGACAACAGATTTTACTCATAAAGTTATTTACACAGTCCAATGGCTACAGAATAATGACATCATCATTCCCTATATCACTCGATATCACTATGGAATTAGGACTGCCACCGGGTACGAACTCCCGGGAAAAATGAATGATCGATTTATGGCACAAAAGAAGTGACCATTGTGGGGTTAAGGGAGTGACTGATAAAGTCTATCCTGTGCACGGTTACACGTGTGGCTTCATTGTTACATTAAAAAACACACACAAAAAAAACCCCTCACGGTTATTATTGGCTTTGTGCCAGGCAGTGTGTGTGTTTTTCTTCCCTCACCAGTGGAGACTTAACAGTGGAGATTGGCGGTGCAGCCCAATGTTTTTTGTTAAAATTCCGGGAAAATAAAAACCGAGAGTGGGGAATAATAGAGAAAAATGCAGGAAGATTGTGAGGAGAATGGAAGGGTTGACAGCTACACATTTGACACAGAACTTGGCACTAAGGAAAACATAAAGCGGTTCCGGTTGTCTTTGCGACAGCGGTGCAAACAATACCACTTGGAAATGCTGGGGGGGGGGGGGGGGGGGGGGTCGAAAGGTTGTCTATTGCCCCTTTGATATAGATTGTTTGTTTTCCCGGTTACTCTGCAAAGAGAAGCTCGGATCAAGGATCAATTATGACAAATATTTGATTAAGCTAAGATGGCTAAAGTTTGAAGCCAACCCTGTTAATGTATGGGCTGGTTTAAACATGTTTGTGTTTTTAAATTTGATTAATCATATACCTTTTGTGGCTTCTTGCTTCTCGAAGGGATTTCAGAGAGATAATCTGACGAGGTCAAACTACGATGCCTTGTCCAAGCACATTAAACAACAGATTAACAAGGTGCTGGCCAACAACTTAATGGATTCAAGTAACTTGTAATCTGTGTACAGGCAAATTCAAATATTAAAGTACATTGTCTTCAACCTGTGAGAGCCAAACAATGGTGATATTGCAGGGCTTTGACACTTACTTTTCTCCCCAAGGAGCACGTGTGCTCCTAAATGGAAAAATGTAGGAGCGCTGAAGAACTTCAGGGACGCAATGAAAAATTGTCAAATAATGTGTCTTGCCTTAATAAGGGGATACTTAATTTATTTTAAGACAAAAAGTACAATAGGTTTTCAATTAATTCTGCTTCAAACTGTATTAATAATTATGTAATATTTGCTTTAAACTGTATAAACATCACAAAGGGTATTAACACCTCTATAATAAAGTAGTTCTTAGTTCTAGACGCCAAAAAAAGTCTGCTCAGTACGTTTTGACACAAAGGATATAACAAAAATAGTGTTGTTTATTTTATTAATACAATAACAAGCAACCGGGCAGCTTTATAACAATTTAATAAATATAAAAATCTACATTTCTGATAAAACTCACAAAAGTTTAAATTCTAAAAAATTTACATTTGATGTTGCCTATTCATATATCAGAGCCTGTATGTCCTAGAGGAAGTTGTGGCTATTCAGAAGGTACATTTTTTGGCATAGACGTGATTAGATCTGCCCCCAGTAACTGAATTTTAATTCCAATAACTATCCAGAATCATGTTCAATTTCTCACGGTTATAACAATCAAAATTTCATGAAAATCGGTTCAGAATTAAAGAGGACCTATTCATCTCCTTTTCACCAAGTAAATATATGGGCTGAGGCCCACAAAACATTTTAAAGTTTTTTGCTGAAAATACCACTGAGATTATGAATTTCAGCCATTCTAACATGCGTCCAATCCACCTTGTTTGAAAACCGGCTGTTTCGGTTGGTGGAACCACCCTTCCAAGGCCCCTGGTTCTGTGAGCCAATGGGGTATGAGCTTTACTCCAGGATGAGTGTCTCTCTCAATACACATTGTATAGCCGATCTTGACCGCCCCAGTATGGCAGACGCATAGTGGCGACATACAGCAGCGGCCAATGAGGTATCTATGATTGCTGGCAGTGGTTACCACGTGACTTCTCTTTACAGCACGTCACGCTATGTTGCTGCTACTTTAAGACATGTTGTGAATAAACTGTGGTTACAGTGGCTTTAACTGCAACAAGTGCGTTTTACCGTGGCGTTTGAGTTGGATGTTCATCAGCCGGTAAATATTGGATCAGTACAGCCATAGCTGTTATCAATTTTTTTTGTTGAAAAATTGCTGAATTATTTCACACTTTTTACTGGCACACATGCTCCTAAATATATTTTACAGTTCGCGTACATCTATTTTTAGTCGCAAGTATGAGTGAAACACTGTCGAGCCCTGTATTGACAAACTGTAATTACTGCACCGGCGCCTTAAAGACAATATTTAACTACACCATAATGACCAAAATCCTAGACGATATCTAGTCTCATATCACAATATGGATATTATAATGATATATCGACGAGCCCTGACTGAGGATAAACTATTGGGAAGAGTGGAACCCGTGCTCGCTCACCGTCCAGCAGCTCATAGATCAGGACAAAGTTGTTCTTGATGTTCTCCTCGCTGATCTTGCCGAAGTAGGCGGCCATGACGTCGCACATCTTGTAGAGGAACTCGAACACCATGGCAGCGTTGACATTCTGCTTGGTGACGGCCGCCAGCCAGATGTTGGAGCGCTTGACGTGGAAGAAGCTGGTGCGAGCGATGTTGGTGACTGGGGAGCGCACCTGCTGCCGGGCGTGGATCACGTTCACACGGAACGCGTCCACCGCGTTACGCCTGGGCCCCGACAGAGGAGAAGGAAAGAAGGAGGGACAGAGAGAGAAGGAAGGAAAATAGATATTTGTGTTAAAAGTTGAGGGAAAAAGAGTGGGACTATAATCAAGAAAAAAAAAAGAGTATGTAATTAAATAAATAATTAAAATAAACCCTACACCAAAGCTTGTGTGAACCAAAATTTTCAGATCACAAAACAGGTTGTCATCGAGTCATACCACTTTTATTTTTATTGGCTATTTAGCAAGATGCGTCCATCTACCCATCTCAAAACTCCATGTGCAAAATAATTTATTTTTCCTCAAATGCTTCTGAAACCCTTGGAATTCTGACACAAAGACAAAAATAATGTATTTTAAATTTGAGAACTCAAGGAAGAAAAGAGGTGTTAGTGTTTGTATAAATGCCGATTTCAATACTTCTCAGATGAGAGAAGTACTTTCTTACGGCTTTCCCCAAAGCATCCCAGCATTGCTCTCAGAATGTTAAGCCATAATTTATATTGGCCATTAAACAAACTGTTGTGGTTCCGGAAGACTAAACACCAAATTGGTTTTAAAACAACTTAGTGCTGGCGGGCTTTTTGGCAGCACGAGTTTATTCCAGAGGAAAATGGCTTTCTTCAGCGATGCCGAGCTGGGGTACTGTCAGTGCAATATAAATAACAGGGCTTGTTGAGGAAGATGAGCGCACGCTCAGTGAAGACCTTCGAACCAATCCAAGATGGATGTGAGAGAGCTGGAAAGGATAAACCACCTAGGGTTGGAATGCCAATTTAGCTGAGATTAATAAGAACCCTTATGAACCCTCTCACTGAAAATGCAAAACCAGGGGTTGGAACTAATGTTTTCACAACAAAGCAACAGAAAATATATACAGGGGAAACTGAGAAAATTACCACCTTTGCTTAATCCGTCTTCTGTGAAAATACCCGGGTATATAGACAAATAGACAACATCCCCACAATGATCTGTATCACCACTACTGGCTATAAAGGCAGTGATGTAATAAAGCAATGATGCAATGGAATGAGTGATTAAAAAGCTTTGCATCCATTCTTCACTCTGGATATTGCCAATATAGGCTTTACAGGCATTGTTTAAACACATCATTATCAGTCTTTCGATGAGAACCACATGTAAAAATGCTGCCCTTAAATGAATTCATTGCGATGCAAGAAGCTGCCAAATCTTCAACTGAGTGGACCAGGACACAAAAGTAGCAGCCTAAATGACTCCTTCAGCCCATTGCGTAACGTTGGATGTAAGTTCCCCCGTTGGAATAGCCGTTAAAATGAAGTGACTTCAATCTACGATGCTGTCGTCTTTGTGTGCGTCGTCCACACACTGAAAGATACTTCAACCAACACATATCACACTTATTATGAATGAACCCCTTCGGGCCCACAACCGAATTTGCCGCGGTTTTTAGGAAATGATACGACTTCAGCGCACCTTCTGTGAGACAAGCTAGGAGGAAATAAAGAGGATGAGAGGTCTCAGAGCACCATGGCATCCCATGCTCAGGTCACATGCTCAGGTCCTTCAGAGCCGTTTGTCAGAGAGGCTACGTTCACGAGGAGAACGGACAGAGACAGATTGGTCGGTCGCTTCATTTCTTTGCAAGTTAGCGGGCCGATCGTCTCTTAATCTGGTGCTCTACTGGCCGCTGGAATGCCGGGTCAGGTGACATGCTGAAGAGATGGTCAGGAGGGGGTTGCAGTGAGGTCAGAGGTCATGCGCTTGGAGGGGTTTGGGGTGGGTGGAGTCAGGGGTGGGGAGGAGGGGCTTGGCTGCCTCGTTGCCATGAGAGGAGAGGGTCATGCTTGGAAAAGGCTCGAGCATCTCTTACCTATTCCTACAGGGGCCGAGATGAGGAGATGGAGGGAAAAGGAATGGTGAAAAAACAGATAAAGAGAGGAAAGAAGGATGACGTAAAAAAGAAGAGGAGAGAGACATAAATGCACAGAGAGACATTTTCGTGCATTATGCTCGCGACATGGTTTCAAGACGGTGTCAACTGGTCAGCCGCTGGGTACCACGACATGATCGTTTCGGAGAACTGTCTACACGTTCGTTGCAGGAACTGTATTGCCAATGGTCTCATAATGTCCTATTAAATATACACTTGCGCTGAGGATTTGTTGGATCTTTTTAATAGACTGCAATTGTCACTACAGCACAATCCAAAGGCCCCGTCAGTGTAACGGACTTCTAGGCCTTTGATGCCCGTCCAACAACATGGTTGTCCTAAACACACTGGCAGGATGGTGTCGAGTGGGACCGGTTAGTCTTTCACTGTGGCCACACACACACACACACACACACACACACACACACACACACACACACACACACACACACACACACACACACACACACACACACACACACACACACACACACACACACACACACACACACACACACACACACACACTAAAAAAGGTTCCTTAACACTTGTGCATTAAAGTTATACCAATATATAGTGAAAAGGACCCTTTACAGAGAACCTCCCTACTTGGTGCCCCACCTCTGGCTCTCAGAGGAGAAGAGGCATTTACTCAACTGCCAAATGAAAAATGGTGTTATGGACATATATGTATGGACATACCTGCAATCACATTCTTGATATCATGTTCGGAAAAGCACTAAAATGACAGGTCATTGCCAAGAACACAACATCAACAAAGACTGTATGGAAAGTAGCACGGATAGAGGCAGAAAACACGCATTGACGAATGCATTATAATTCATAGCGATGCAATGAAGGTCAGCCTTGAAACTTCAGCTCCTTATCGGTCAGTGTACAAACTAGACTCCCGTCTGGGCCAAAGGCAGTTTGCTCCGTTCTGTCGCGTGGCCAAACACAACAGAGATAGATAGGGGTAGAGGGACCCCCCCAGAAGAACATCTCACAAACCCAAGGTGTGTGGATTTATCCCTTTCCGCCTCCTTTGCTTGTCTAACCCATGACCATGGTGAGTACTTAAAAAGACGGAGAAGATTGTACATCTGAATTAATAGGCAACACTACTTCATAACCGTAGCTTCCCTGGATTATGAGCACATTCAAGTCATCTCTGTAAAGATTTTAAATACTTAAGCTAAATTCAATATGTATACAACATTTCTGCATATTGTGTGTAGCGGTATTCCCAGCTATACACAGCTCATGACTAAAATATATACCCCACACAGACATCTAGATTGCAGTTTTTTGTTATTGGCACAACCCACACCTAGTGAAGTCACCTTAATCTATCAAAGCAGAAAACCCAACCATTTGCGGGTTTTTCCTTTTAAACTGCTACGCATATCTGAATATCAAACATCTATCTCTGCACACACAAGCAGAGGTACAAGCCACAGAGTTAATCATTAAAAACAACGTCAGTGGACAGAAGGATTTCCTTGATGTCACAATGTGATTGGCAAATACTAAAACCTACTTTATCCTCTATCCAATGGGCATTATACACAAAATAAGAAAACAGGTTAGAATCACTTTGAACCTAAAATAACGAACAATTAAGGTGAATGAATGTTAGGTTACGCATTACAGAGGACCGACACCTCTACGCTCACCCTGGACTGGGCCAAAGTAAAAAGAGCCCAGTTCCACGCCACTCACCCTATGTCATCACGGTAGACGCGGGAGATAAGGACCTCCCCCTTATGGTTGTAGATGAACAGTCCTCCGATCATCGTGGCTGCTCTTCACTCCCGAATGGCCATGGTGAGAAAAAACACACCCCACCTGGAGAGGAGAGGAGAGGAAGGGAGAGATCTGAGTGAGGAAGTGCAGAAAGGAAACAGGAACATTGAAAAAGTGAAATCTGCAGACTGGGTGAGAGAGAGAGATAGAGCAGCCACAACACAGGGGGACATTTGTCCCTCACATCCGCTGGTGCACACATCACCCCACTTCCAGCTCAATGCCCCACCGCCCCCCCCCATCAAGCTGAGCCACTGTGGCGACTCAGAGTGGGGACAACACACACCGATGCGTACACATATTCCTCAGGAATCACCCACCTACTCAACCCAAAAGACTATATCGGGCTTACCACTGTCACATCCAGGCTCAAAATGCTGATATTTGCATCTGCGTTTCAGTGAATGATCCGCACTTCAACCGTTTTACATTTGCTCTAATTTCTAACAGCAACACAGTCAAATTGGGTTTCAGCCCTGCCATATTTGCATGCTTTAATTTCAATCCTATGATTTTATTACACCTTTTTACCTGTTTTTAAGCTTGTTATTCCTATGCTTATGTGTGTGTGTTTTCTATGCCAAATGTGGAACACTTTGAATTCTCTGTCCAAGTGTAAGAACAGTGCTATAGAAAACACTGCGTGGTTTTCCTTCCAGTGTACAATTCATTTGCCGTTCAATACCAAATGTAGGCTACCATGCAAAAATATGTCATTTAAACAGCATCAACATACTACATCCTAACATCAAAGCATCTGAACAATCTGTGGTGGTTCTATATTGAAGCCAAATGCCGCCTTCGAGATGCAGCCCTCCCTATAATGAAGGTTTCTTCTCCCATTCATGCAAGAGGGTTCTGGAAAAGTAGGACGGACATGGCTGACATCCTAGTGTGCGTGTCTGTGTGGACTGCAGGACATTTTAAATCAGACCCAGGTGCTCACTGCGAGGACAGACATTATGTCCAGGATTAGCAGAGGTCAGACATTTCTTGGTGGATCGGAGGAAGTGTCAGTGAGTCGTGACAAGGGGATACCAGCGCTAAGCGCTTTTAATCGGCCCCGAGTCAAGATGTCTGCCCGGCCGGCCCCATCGCCCTGACACCTTCATCACTCTTTCATATTTCTTCTACCTCCCCAATTGGAGCGAATTCACTCACATTCGCTTTCGGCATTCCCGTAGAGAGGAATTTAGCTTGACCTTCAGATAAGATGAGAGTGACGGGAGAAGACCAGAGCTATCGCCTAGCATCAAGCTAGCAAGCGGGACAGTTCTTTTCGTAGTGACGTGCTAGCGTTAGCATTAGCATTACCGGGCAAACGGAACTCTTCTTTTTTTTTTCTTTTTTTTTTTCCAA
Organism: Zeus faber; assembly: GCF_960531495.2. Lineage (NCBI taxonomy): Eukaryota > Metazoa > Chordata > Actinopteri > Zeiformes > Zeidae > Zeus > Zeus faber. Next base: position 9,601,959 of record NC_137196.1, on the reverse strand, counting down.
TCGACCGAGAAAAGACGTTACAGCCAGCGCTACCGACATTATCCTCTCTCTGCTGTGATGCCCTTACCCTGGTTCTCTCGCTCGCTCGCTCGCCGCCGGCCCGTTTCCTTTTCCCTCGCCTCGGATGTATTTGACGGTTCGGTAGATTCCTCCGCTTCCAAGCCTCCTCCTCCTCTGGGTGTCAGCTGACCGACTGAACGGTCAGGAGGGAAAAGGCGGCTCAAGCCGCGCCCAGGCCTCCATTAAATGGACAGTCCACCAAAAACAGGCATTTATTTTCAATATTCAAATAATATAATGAATATTCATATTACCTAATGGATATTTATCAATATTATTGAATATTTTATTATAAAATAATATCAATATCATTACTTCTATTATGACTTATTTGTTTATATACCTTGGTACACACATATGTATTCAATTATAAAAAAAACAGATTTAAATAGTATCAGAATATCTGTCTTTATCTGAATAACATAATTTGTATGAATACATTTCATGTAATTAATATGAATAATAATATAATGAATATCTACACATTATAAATTGTTGTTTGCGGCCCTGTCCAGGCCCAGTTGTCACGATTACCCTCAGGCAGCTGCCAAGTGTACCTATCAGCAGATCAGGCCCTGCTTGTTACGATAAGCTGCATATCAGTCAGTTGTTTCATTCACAGTTCAGAGTTTTAGGAGTTAAACGTTTTCATTGACCAGTTCACCAAGCAAATCATTTAGCTTTCTATTGCAATAGCTTTCTTTTATTTTTATTTTTTAGCAACTCAAACAACTTAAACTTAATCTAATAAAATAAGTGACTTCACCACCCGCCCCTTGCTATAAGCCATGTATTTAAAAGTCATTAAGTGTGCACGGGTTGACCTGCCTACATGCAACAACACACACGCACACACCTGCACACCAGATTGACCAACCTTCACATTCCTTTCGACACCAACTGGAATTCTTTCCTTTTTAAGTGAACATATGACCTCAAGCGCCCCGTGGGTTGTAAATTTTTGGTCCATCTGGACTGACGCACGCAAAAGCAGCCACACTTGTACACAAGACACTCAAAAAAAGCCCCCAAATAAACGACACCGACTGCCAGGTTAAGTCATAAAACTATATTTATAAATAAAAAGACATTTTTTTTTCCTTGATAAAAGTAGTGAGAAAGACATGGCGAGAATTTGTTTCCACTATACATTATCACAAGACAGAGGCTGAAATTGCTCTGTTTTTTTTTTGTTTTGTTTTTAAGATGAAAATGTAAATTATGTTGTTTAAAATTGACTCTTGAAGCTGGATGGTTATGTTTAGTGTTTAAAAATTAAACTATTTCTCAACCGACTACGTGTATGTATATGTGTTTTATATATATATATATATATATATATATATATATATATATATATATATATATATATAATAAAAACAAATGCATTCTCACGGAAAGCAGGACCTCAATGCTCTTTCGTCACATACAACTCTTTTTCGGTTTTATTTCCCTCTTAAGTTGAGCAAACATCTTTAAAAAAACAAAACATTTTTTTTAATAAGTCTGACAATTAGTGTTCCTTTCTGCTTTCTATCATTTTGCTTTTGCACATTAGCTGTTGTTAGAGTTCAACAAAAGGTGGAATATAAAAGAAAGGAGGCAGGCAGAGAGAGAGAGAGAGAGAGGGGAAGACACTTTCTTCTCGTCGTTTCGAAGCAAACTCTCCTCTGGATCAACAGGGCTGGGGGGGGGGGTGGACAGAGAGAATGCTCAGATAACGAGAGTCGAGAAAAAGGGGAAGGCGGGCGGGTGGGAGGACAAATGAAAATCTTCTGTGTTGCAAAGCGCTGAGTCATGTCCCCTTTCGCCATTCGGTTCCTCCCCTTCCCGCCCTTGTGCTCCAAAAAAAAAGGGGGGGGGGGGGGGGGGGACTGAGATAGTAGGTGCTTTGGTTCCATCCTGGGAGGGAGGTTCTTCACTGAAGAAAAAAAACAAACAAACAAAAAAAAAAAAAAAAAGAACAACAACAACTGGAACCAGACTGCTCAGTTACTGCTGGTGGTCTCCCCTCCCTCAGTGCTTGCATGACATCACAGGAAGCCCGATCTGCTACTGATGCGTTTAAGCCTTGGCGAGCGGCGCCAATCACATGACGTCGACGAAGAATTCTCCGGGGTTCCCCACGGCCATGCGCAGGGACTGGCGGGAGGCGGTGAGCTCGGGTGGCGCCGCGGAGAGGTCCCGGCCCGGCGGGGCACCGGGGGCCGCCAAGGGCATGTGTGGCGGCTGCGGGGGCAGGCCGGGGGGCCCGTAGATCAGGCCCGGGCCGTAGGCGATGGAGTGGGAGTGGGAGTGGCCACTGCGGTGGCTCAGGGAGCTGCGCACGCTGCGCTCGCTGGGGGGCGCCACCGAGCGCTCGCTGGGAGCGCGGAGGCTCCGCACTTCTGACTCACTGCCGCTGCCGCCCGACTTGCGACCCTCGTTCTTGCTGCAGTTGGAACCGCTGCTTCCTGTGGATGAAGGGAGGGTGGAGAGAGAGGGAGGGATGTGGCCACGTGTCAAGTCAAACAGCGAGAGAGAGAAACTGTGGCGATATCCTTAATAAATGTAATGACGTAAATGATGATCCTGGAACTCGAGCACTTCACTTTGGTGGTGTTTTTATACCATTTATTTCATCCAAGTGTCCAACTGAACCAAGTTTGTGTTTGAGGGAGATCAGCTTGTGTCACATGCATGAATGGTGCATCTAAATGTTCACCACCTTTTGATGCCTTTTAATGGATCATCGTCCAGTTTCAGAGCATGCCTCATGCTGCTGCTGATAGCAGATTTTCTCAGTGTAAAATGTTCACAACAAACTTGTTCTCGAGAGTAAATATAATAGTTAATTACATTTGGGAAGAACGAGGATCCAATCATTTCAACTTTTATACGCTGCATGCAGGGCTCGACAATAATGGTTGTCCAGTTGCCCCGGGCAACCGGATTTGGGCTATTGTCAACCATCTTGTGTGGTCTTGGTTGCCTCGTTGTCAACCAATGCGCTGAACCATGCTGTTAGAAACCTATCGATTTATCAATTGATCTCACGCAATTCGGCCGCCATTTTGACACTCTTGGCAACAAACAGCTGATGCATTATTGCCAACAACTTCTAAAAGGTAGTATAAACAACACACACACACACACACACACACACACACACACACACACACACACACACACACACACACACACACACACACACACACACACACACACACACACACACACACACAGCTCCACTCACCGCTGTGCTGGCTGCCTGCACTGCCCTGGCCAGGCCCCCCTGGGAAGGGCTGGGGCAGGTCCTGGGGGGATTGGGGATTGTACGGATGCGGGATGGGGAACTGGTAGGGCAGTGCCATTGGCCAGGGGGCCGCCCCGGGGTGGGGCAGCGGGGGGAGGGTGTCCTGGTCTGAAGCGCCCCCGCTGGAACCGTCATGGTCGTGAAGGGAGAGGTGAGTCATGTCTAGAGAGAGAAGAGATGGTTCAAGATAACGGCCACGCAATTTGGAAGTGTCTTTAAGATAGAATGGAGGGTAAACTGCACTTTCCTCAGATGGGTAAAACTAAAATAACCTGGAAATAAAAAAAATTAAAAAAAGAGCATTCCAACAGATTCAAAAACCTTAAAACTTGCATTGCAAGTAATTGTTTTTTCATGTCAAAAAATGTTGCAAACAACAAAAGTACTATTATCAGCATAACAGTGTACAGAAATCAGAGCATAAATGCATGACAAAGAACCTTTAGAGAACATTTTGACGAGTAACTTCAGCTTCAGTTTTTACATAAGGTTTCCGCCGATAACTTTGTTGACCGTAAGCCAGCACAAGAATTTCTTTGACTTTTTAATAAATATGCCAATTCTGTTATCGCCGACGCTGTGTGATATGCATAAAAAAATAGAAAACAAGGAGCAGAAGTAACTCCCAGAAAACTTGTCAGGTTTAAAAAAAAAAAAAAGGCAGTTGACTGTACACTAAACCCACAGGAAAGAAAATAATGGAACTAAATGAACATAACTGAATAAAATAACTATGGAATGTTCACCCTAACGTGACCCTGTGCAGGTTTAAACGTTGGTTCAAAACAGGTTCTGTGCTGAGTGATCACTTACTGCCACAGAGGTCTCCAAAGATGTAGTAGCACTGCTCTGAGAAGGTGATCTTGTTGACGGTGTGTCTGATGAAGCCAGCCTTCAAGAGGTTGCTGGCATATTTCCGGGCTTCGCGCCGGTCCGAAAAGCCTTCCACGTGGTGGAACAGCCAGTCGACAACGTCGGAGCCTGTGGAGGCGCGCACACACACACACACACACACACACACACACACACACACACACACACACACACACACACACACACACACACACACACACACACACAGTATAGAATAAATGTGCAATCTTTGTAAGTCTATTGAATTTTAAATGATGTGTTGATTTGTGAGCTGTGTGTTTAGAGTTACATACACATGAAACACTACTCCCAAAAAACAACCAAAAAAAAAAAAAAACCTGGAAAAACATTTCAAGCACACATTTCTTGGCAAACTTATTTCGTTTTCAAACTCATCGACAGAGAAACGGATAAACTATGTACTGGACTAGATTTCAAAGATTTCACAGAGAGAGGCATTCAGACTAGAAGCATTTATTAAATTATCACTCATAAAACACAATAGAGGAATAGACTAGGAGCCTGTGACTAGTTCCTCCTGGCATCCAGCCTCTGTAGCGCCAAATATGTTCATTTGTCTCACTAAAATCTTTACTAAAATCTCCTGGATGTTCGATGGGTCGTCAGAACTTTGAAAGTCAGTCAAAATATGTTGAGGTAAGGTTGGTATAATTGGCTTGAAGGACAGAATGGTGCATATGGTGCAGTCTTATTGAAGAATCATGTTTATAAAATCACCTTATTCTTCTAGCAGCTCATCAGTGTGAAACAAGGTTCGTTCCATGTTTGACCCTCAGAGAATTTGGTCGAAGAAAATCTGGTGAAATCTAATGGTTTTGCATTTTTGTTAGGTATGCGCCAATCCTGCTATTGGATATTGGTTACATCGCACATGTCAGATATTAAAAGAAAAGACAGACAGTGAGACAGAGGGGCATATTAATATGTCTAGAACTGTAAAATGTAATATTTCAATCAGACACACATTAACTATGTGCTTCTGAGGCCCAACTAGTGTTCAGTTAACAGCAAGGGATCAGATTGGTTGTCTGTCTTGGCTAATAAGGTAAAACTATGTTTTGGACTCGACATCGTGTTTGTGCGTTGGCCGGTGCAACTCTAAATTTTCGAAATCACAGACAACCCAAAATTACTACTGGATCGAGGCTGAGGGAAAACCCCGAAGGCCACATTCATACTGCAGCTGGAAGTGTCCCAAATCCATTTTCAGCCCCTCATAGGGGGGGGGGGGGGGGTTCTGAAAGTTTTCCTAAATGCTTTTAAAGTCTAATTTTGAGATTGAGATAAGAACCCTCGAGAGGTCACACGCACCAATGAAGGCGTTGGCGATGGTGATCTTCAGCCACATCCTGTCTCGCACCTCCAGGCCCGATTCTGGGGACGCCATCGCTTTGGCCACGGTCGCCATGTCGCTGTGGATGGATAGGTGGAAGTCGTCGAACCCTGCGGGGACAGAGGACGTAAGACGGGGGTCACGATCCCGAATCTCCCACCGCAGCCGGCGGCGAGCGCTACTTCCGTACAGGTTCTTCTAGAGCGGGCCGATTTACGATTTATTTAAATGGAAAAAATTCTATCGGGGAGGCAACCGTCTCCAATTCTGTGTGAATAAGAATAGTTTGTTTGAGAAAGTGCTTATTAAAAAAAAAAAAAAAAGCGAGGAAAAAACACTGATGTGTCAGCTCCCCGCAGATTACAGGGAAGATGAATATTGAGAGTTATGAGAGTTTCTGAGAGTTATGGCTCACTTTTTGACTGGGGGGGGGGGGGGGGGGAGAGTTATTGAGCAGATGGAGGCTAAACACGGTCAAAGGCTGGAACAGGGAATTCTCCTTGGAATGCGGTGGAAGGGCGGGACCCGCTCAAACACACAGGGATTTCTCGACACGTGGAACACGCTGATAAGCAGGAACTGTTTCAGCACGGATTGTTCTCTGGGTATAAAATGGTTGGTTGTGGGATCTTGACAAAAAAAAAACCCCCAAAAAAAACCACACATGCTACTTCTGTCCAGTACTATTGTTTCCAGGAGACTCTAGAACGACTACAACCTCTGGAGCACTTACTAGGTGCTTCTTTTAACTTGGTCCTTCAACGATTTCTCATCTGCGCCCGTGTTTATTTTATAGAGCATTTTAAACAAGCGCAGGATCGTCAGAAGATACTCAACAGAGAACACAAAAGATATAAAACAGATAACAAGGGAGGAAAATCCAAACAAGAGCGCCGTATCAAGAGCCAGAAAACGAGTCAAGAGGGGGTGGAAATATACAGTGGAACCTCACAACTGACCTTCAAGGAGATAAATGTTTCGTCGGTGGAAATGTGAATGAATATGCGCAAAATGAAAACGGCTCCCAAATGAGTCCAAGTGATTTATTTAAGCAGTGCCAGAAACGTATGTCAGAATGTCCAATGTATGATCTACAGTAAAATAATTCATTAAACTTGAGCCAGAAACAAAGGTCCAATATCATTGTCTATACTGCGTGTGTGAGAGTCCTGTCAGGTCTGTTAACAAAGAACTATTAAAGTGGAAATCCATAAGATCATCGGTGTTGGGTTGGTTACACTACCCAGTTCCAGGATTCCATTCAGAATAGCATATTTTTGGGGTGTTCTTTCCAGGAAAAGCATATAGAAATGCATAATAGAAATACATTGAACAGCAGTGTCTTATAAAGTGTGGGCTCAAAAAAGTATCAAATATGGGATTTTTTTCAAATAAAATAATCATAAGGATTACCACTTTGGATCATCAATTCAGATTTTGCCAATAGACAATTATTTTTCTGAGCAACCGACCAATGTAGCTGACGGGAAGGGTGGAAAATAGCTGCTTTGGTTGAGCCCAAATTTTGGATAAGCAACGTTAGGGAAAAGGGTGTTGTACTGTAGGTAAAACATGTGTATATGCGAATAACACTCAAGTCCAATGCAGTGGCAGTACAAGCTAAGAACAGGCTGCAAAAGTGAAGAAGGTTGGCTCCCATTAACGCCAGTGCGCGTGTTTTTGATTTTTATGTATTTATTTATTTTTAAATCGTCTCACGTTCAGTCTCGGGGATGGAGCTGCTGATGGAGGAGCTGGTGGAGGTGACGGTGCTCATGGAGGGGCTCATGCCATAGGCGGGGAAGACCCCCGTCATCGCGGCCGTGTGGGAGACCCAGGCGGCGGGGTCGATTGGCCGGATAGGCTCACCTGCAGAGAGAAAGGCAGAAGGGAGTTTATATTAAAAAAAAAATATTGAAAAAAATAAAACAAAAAAAAACCACACCCAATGAAAGAGAATAATCACAAAAGGAGAAGGGAAAAAGAAGAGACAGTGGGTCTTACTTCTGGGCAGAGCGAAGCAGCTGCGGGGGTTGGGGTCCCAGCACTTGGCAACCGTCAGGGTAATGGGCCTGACAATAAACACAGCAGCAGAGTTTACATGCGGACTGTTAACGCTGAGCCGTGAGCACACACCAGCGCTGCACTGCTTTCCATTCATCAAGACACTGCGAGGCTGCCTAATCTCCACCTGTCTGTCACTGTGGAGGGGTTAAGGTCGAAGAGGATACAGCATTCCCTTATGTGTGTGTGTGTGTGTGTGTATCCACCGCTCACCCTGGCTTGTGCACGATGTCTCTCAGTACTCGGACTGCGTCGTCATTGCTCATGTTCTCAAAGTTGATGTCATTCACCTGCGGGGAGGGAGGAGGCAGCGTTTTTATCTGAGGTTCTCAACATGGGGTCTGGGGACCATGAATGTTGTCAGGATGTTGAAAAGTCAGCACGTGAGCACACTGTCAGAAATGAAGTGGAAGCTGAGCCTTTAAAGTGGGCGGGGTGCAGAAACCACCGGGGTAGATGGAATGTTAACAAAACAGGAAGCTGTGCTGAACGGTTGAACACAGGTGACGGAGGAAAAGCAAAGCAACACCATCAAAATGACCGTGTTGATATCGGGATTAGAAAATCTCTTAAACTTGAAATATATTGTCACGCTCTTTCGCTCCTGCCTGCTGGTGCTTGTACTCAAACACATATCTTTGATCTGACTCCGAGATATACAGCACCGCAGCATTTATCGCTCCATATCTATCTATCTCTCACACACACACACACACACACACACACACACACACACACACACACACACACACACCTGCAGCAGCATGTCCCCGGGCTCGATGCGTCCGTCTGCGGCCACGGCTCCACCCTTCATGATGGAGCCGATGTAGATCCCTCCGTCCCCTCGCTCATTGCTCTGACCCACGATGCTGATGCCCAGGAAGTTGTACTTCTCTGCGGGCGGAGAAGATTGGGCAGTCAAGAGCATGAAACGCTCATACAAAAAAAAAAAAAAAAAATGTATTTCCTTTTTTTGTTCATTTGATGCCACTATAACATTGGGATAACGTCAAACTTGTAAGACTATTTCTATGTCTATCTATTACTGAAAACCGATCGGCATTGATGATTGTAACATAAACATTTGGCAGACAGTCAATGTGCCTCAACCCAACTGATGGAAACGCATCAAAATCACAATTATTGCAGCATTTCTAACATTGTTTTACAATTTTGAGCCCCACCAATATATATCTGGCCGGCCGATATATTTGCCATTATTTGTCGCTTTTGATTATGTGTCCCGATTTTTTAATAAGTATAATTAACAAAAGACATCAGCAAAATAAGCACAGAAGTCGGACTAGGCATTAGAAATCCATCCATGCTTTAGTGTTCACACTCGCATTTAGACATGGACACAGGTTTCCAAATAGAAAGCAATGCTGCGTTCAAAGAAAACCCGGCAAACTAATTTGTTTCGGAAATGACGATGCGTTCACTGGAACTCGAGAAAAAATAGAAAATAAAAATTTCTAATATAAACTTTTTAATTTCTTTAATCTTCTTTAATCTATCAAAAAGTTATTTGTGTGTTTCTTTTTATTTATTTGTTTGCTTATAAGTAAAATGTTCTCAAATATTTAAACTTAAATCAAATACACGTTTTTCAAATTAATTAGAAAATTTTGCACTTGTTGACAAAATATGAGTCAAAACATCAGTAATTGGTGAGCTAGGACTCTCCAAAATCAAGATCGGCATCGGACCAAGAAAATCTGGCATCATTTGGGCTTTATCGAAATTCCCCTGAAACTCGAATGGAAACATATGATGGGGGAACGGTTTTAGAAGAACTAGAATAGATTACGTAATAATTGTGACTCTTCCTGAGAACATGCTAAATGTTGACATAGGTTCATTTCATCCTTTTATCTATTGTATCTTAAGCAATAATTCTAAAGCACTAGAAGAAAACTACAAAAATAAATGTGCAATTATATAGTAAACCTTATAGTAAACGAGAGGCTGGAAAAACAAGAAAATATGCGAGTCATACAAACATATTGTGTGTTGGCAACTTGAGGTGTATGTTTTTAAGATGAGAACGTAAGTAGTAGCTTCCCTTGTGTTTCAAAACCTGCTTATAAAGACTGGTCAGTTAAATGCAGTAGTATAAAGCATTAAAAATAATATGTCATGTAGTTCGGGATGTTCACGTGATAACATGATGCAGAAGATTTGGCCCAATCAGAGGGGCGGAGTTGAGAGTTAAGCGAGAGGGGAACGAGGAGGAAGGAGACTGAGGCTCAAGAGGAAAGTGGGAAGAAAGAAAAGAGGAAAGTTTGACTTTTTAGATAAATAAGGGATTAAGTTTAACGTGAGTTGGTGTGGTATTGTTATCCGGGTACGAGGGAACTCGTTTGGACGTAAGCGGAGTTAACTGGGACCCAGCTGGGCTAATGTGGCTGTTAGCAAACCGTGCGTCAGTACATGACAGTACTATTTGTTGGATGATATATTGTCACAGAAATAATTGCGATAAACGATATTGCCATTTTAAGACCATTTTTTTGGAATAATGATAATATAATTGCATAACAATGCAAGTAAACCTTTTCAAATAGCAATGAACTTTTAATTCTTAAGAATATTCAGACAATGTAATGTGAAGAAAATATTAAAATGTGTGTGCCTACAGTGAAACTCACACAGAGAGCAGATGAGAGGACAGAAGCAAAAGTTGTCCCACCCCCCTCTTCATTTGGCTCAGTTACATTTATTTATAAAATGGCTCACACAACGCAAGTAATACATTATTTATTTGTGGCTTCAGAAATACATTCATATCTCCCCACTTGTATTTGTGTTTATTGCATTATATTTATTTGTGAATTGTGACACATAATTCCTTCCATAACGTGTTCTTCTTCTTCTTTTTTTCCTTTGAAATGTACAACATTTGTGCCACATTATGTCATTTAGCTGGCACTTTTGTTGCCAGCTAATCAAGTATATTTTCAAGTTCAAATATAAGTAGAGTAGTTATGAACATAAAAAAAAGTTGATGTTATGAGCAGTAGAAAGCAGCAGGTCGTTTGGCTCGAAAATTACCACAGGACTTGAACACAGCATCTGCACAGTGGTCCACCGAGGATTCTAGCATAGATAACTCAGCCAGGGACTTATGGTGGTCACTGTGAAAACTCCAAAAGATATGGAGGAGATCGCGATTTTGGAGGATTCTTCTGTCAGGTAAGGTAATGTTAAGGTTTCGTTGCGTTGATATTTGTAGTAGCGGCGTCGCTCCCCGGCGCTGTGAAAAAAACTTTTTTCCCCCACCCACATTACACACATGTAACCACAACGGGCAATTATCCAGGTCAGAAAACTGATCGAGGCCATGTCCATACATCTTACGACAAGTCGATATAGTAATTATCGCGACAGGACATGGACACTGAAAAGCAAATCGTTTATTGCTGCCTGACTCACAACTCAGTCCGCGATTCGTGGTTTTCTTAGTTTAGAATTCAGTTAAACTGGCATTTTGTACCATTCTCTGCGAGTGGAAGATGGTTTGCTCCAGCGGGAAAAGTGGACACTGTGGAGGGGACAACGTTGAGCCTGACTTCGTTTTTTTCCCCTCGGAGAACGGTTTGACTCGTGGAGTACTTTTTACATCACTACAGACTGTAATACCCCCTTCCCACTGTACCAAAAACCCAGTAACACCCGGTAGCATCCGCCATTTTTCCACCAGTGGGAAAGGTTACACCCAGATTTCAGTCCCGGGTCAAATTACCCTGCAATGACAAAGGTTTTTAAGTCGGCTCCACCTCCGATCGGCTGTGATGTAAACAGGACACCCGGGTCAACACGCTCATGGAGCTCATGGAACTTCAGCGCCCCTTTACCGGCGCACTGAAGTTCCGGACATTGCCATATAAACAGTAATGTCAGTGTATCATTCCATCATTTTATATACCATTTAGAATCCAAAATCATAACCCCCCCACGCTCCCCGCCGGGCTCCGAGTCAACGCGCTACTTTTAGTGTAAAAACCGCATAAGTAACAAACATTGTCTTCGAGCTTTCATATGAGCTCCAACAAGCGTGCCAACGGTGGTGCCATAGACTTTTATGAACTAAAACCCTGGGTATTTTATTTTGTTTCTTACTGATCCGTATAAAGCGTGTGTGTTTGGTGTTGAATAAATACACAGCCTGTTATGGGGTGTGGGGGGCAGGCTTGAGTTCCAATAAAGTAGAATATGGGACAGTAACCAAGTTTCAGTATTCTGCAAGCTGCAACTCTCACTGAGTTTTAGTAGGACACAACATATAACTAACGTGGAAATGTCCAGTTCAAACCAAATGAAAGACTTTTGTTTTTAAGTGCAAATATACATTTCTATTATATTCATATGGTACTTGCCATTCCAAAAGAAATTGCAACCATTGCAAAAAAAAAAAGAAATAATAATAAACTGCCGACTCTTTTCACTCTTGTTCACTGAAAGTCCTCCTTTGCTCACCGCGCGATAAACCAACAGAATCAAATGGAACGACTTGTTTTACTGAATGACTCGTCAAGAACCGAGTCTCATAAGAGACAAAGCTTTCATCATGAGGAGAGCTCGTGCACGAGAGCAGACGCTCCGCTATAGTGACAGCGATCGAGGTGAGGTGAGGTGATCGAGTGAGGTATCTAAACTATCTAAACTACTAACATGTAGGTAGGTAACAGGTAACAGAATACCTGTCAAGAAACAACCTTCTCGATACACTTCAATCCGGCTTCAAAAGTGGTCACTCCACCGAAACAGCCCCGTTGTCCATCACAGAGGCCGTAAAAACTGCTAGAGCTGCTGCCAAATCATCGGTTCTCATTCTGCTAGACTTATCAGCTGCTTTTGACACTGTCAACCACAGCATACTCCTGTCCAGTGCACTTTCCTGGTTCGAATCTTACCTCACCGGGCGCTCGTTCAATGTGACATGGCGAGGCCAGCTGTCTGTGCCTCACAACCTCACCACAGGGGTGCCCCAAGGCTCGGTGCTAGGACCCCTCCTTTTTGCCATATACACCACCTCACTGGGCCCGATCATCCGCTCACATGGCTTTTCATATCACTGCTATGCGGATGATACTCAACTCTATCGGTCCTTCCTGCCTGACAACCCCACTGGCTCGATGTGGATCTCGGATTGTCTCGCTGACATATCCACATGGATGAAGGATTATCATCTTCAACTAAACATGGCGAAAACGGTACTGCTGGTCTTCCTGGCCAAACAAGGTATTTATCACAACATTGATATTAAAATCTCTTGTTCCTACCAAGGCTGCAAGGAATCTTGGTGTCATTATTGATGACCAACTGACATTCCCGGACCATGTTGCCGCCGTCTCCCGGTCCTGCCGCTTCGCACTATTCAACATCCGAAAAGTCAGGCCGTACCTGACCCAATATGCCACTCAACTGCTGGTACAAACCTTGGTGATGTCCCGTCTCGACTACTGCAACGCCCTCTTAACAGGCTTGCCGGCCTGTGCGGTGAAGCCACTGCAGATGATACAGAATGTGGCGGGCGACTGGTGTTCAACCAGCCAAAGAGGGCACATGTCACTCCGCTGCTCATCGAGCTCCACTGGTTACCTGTAGCCGCTCGCATCAAGTTCAAGTCTCTGATGCTGGCCTACAGAGTGATTGCTGAGAATGCTCCCACCTACTTAAATGCTCTTGTAAAAGCCCGTTACCCCCCGGATGCTGCTCTCATCAAATGAGCGTCGCCTGGCTCTGCCGGCCGTACAACCACGGCAATCCAGGTTATTCTCATTTGTAGTTCCACGTTGGTGGAACGAGCTGCCAAAAATGATCAGAGCAGGGACCTCCCTCTCTGTCTTTAAGAACCACTTGAAGACCCAGCTCTTCAGAGAGTACCTCCGCTCCTAACTTACAATTACTTAGCACTACTTAGCAGTATTTATTTATTGTTACACTGTAGCTTGAATGTTATTCTCCCTTGTAAGTCGCTTTGGATAAAAGCGTCTGCTAAATGACTTAATGTAAATGTAATCGTAACGGAGTCTGCATAATTTTGGAATATTGTCAAGAGATAGATGAATCATTTATCTAATCTTTTTCTTTGACCTTCTTTCACCTTCAGTCGACATTTTCTTTCTTTCGCTCTCTCTTTGAGTGTCAACTACGCAATTCCGGTCACCGGCCGATCGATCGGTGCATCACCCGATAAAACATCCCGCGCAGGATCATTGTGCACATCGAGGAGGGGCTATTCACAAACGGGTGTTTGTGAATCTGAGTGAGTGAGGCAAGGAGGGGCTGAGAGAATCAATGCACTGCAAACAGGTCTACAATGAAATAAGATTTTACCCATTTTAAATGGTAAAAAAAATTGAAAATCAATATCAGTCAATGTTGATATTGTGGTGGACCACCACAAATAAATCAATGTATGGGAAACATTGGAATAAACATATAGATGGACAAATCTTAAAAATATGAACAATGAAAATTAACAATGAAAAAGAAAAATGTACCTAAAGATAAAGAATGAACAGTAAAAATGTGGTCATGTACGAAAAGCACAATAATGAACATTAAAGATAAGCCTAAATGACAAAAATATATAGAAAATAAGGTTAAAATGTAAACTGTAGCGGCTCACTCACCCATGTTGAGCGTGACCGTGATGATGTTCAGAGACATCGTTGAGTCTGTGATGCTGCTGAACGAGGACGACTGAAGTGCGCCACAAGAAAAGGGTACGAGGGAAATGAAAAGATAAGATCAAAAAAAAAGAGGGAATTCACGGGTCTGAATATGAACGGGACATTTGGTCAAGAATTTCGGCATACAGGTAGTCCCCTGGGTTACGACTCGTTTTCTGATGATTTTAACTCTTCATTGAGTCGCACATTACAGCTTTTTCAAGGGACACTTAATCGATATTTCATGGATTATTTTTCTGTTATTTTTTTTCATTAATCTGGCGAATAAATGTGGACCACACATTTAAAACATCAATCGAACAGATCTACTGACATCTTCCAGGGAAGAAGCTTTACAAGTATACACATAAATCTGTAGTTTGGTTATTTCTAAAGACTACAAAGTTATCCATTCCACACTGTTCAATCCATGAACACGCTCTAACTGGACATTCTCAATTGGAATCTGTACATTTATAGTCAATAATATGATGACGTCATAAAGTGACTTACTGCAAATCTCGTTATTCACTAATAGCTGTTCTGTATGTGGATCAATTTAAACCACAGGATCCTTGTTATATAGCGGTTTAAACGACACCTCACCCGTGTTTCTAGCTAACGCCAGAGTATGCGTTCCAGATAGTTTTAGCCGGGTGGACATCTGTCAGACTGGCGTACACGTCGGTCTTAAAATCACTCATTTTTTGGTCGGTTTTTCGCTAATATCTGCTACGTACGTATGTGGATTGATTTGGATGAAACTTCAAACCACAAGGTCTTTGGGACAGCGGGGTTCAAACAACACACAAACCGTGTTCGTGTGTTATGCAGTAGTTGGTTTTCCAGATAGTTTTATTGCTCAAAATTCAAAGAATTTGGGGTTCTTTTCCTCTTTCAATAAGGGGCTGCTGTACAATTGCAGGCTGGACCCCTAATAATAATAATAATAATAATAATAATAATAATAATAAATTAAACTACAGTACAGTATTTAAATTTATTGTTTATTGTTTTCCTTTCTTGGATGCATCACTGTCACTTGCATCAGATTTCCACTTTGGAGCCATGATTACGAGGGTAAAGACACAAGAAAGATAAGTCAAAACACAACGCACACAACAGTGTTTTCGGGATCCAACTTAAAATGGCGACGACGGCATGGCGTTGTTCTCCCTTGGACCGACGAATCGCTGAAAACGGACCGTGTTTTGAGAGTCGCGCAAAGTAGTCCGCCC
Source organism: Zeus faber (assembly GCF_960531495.2). Lineage (NCBI taxonomy): Eukaryota > Metazoa > Chordata > Actinopteri > Zeiformes > Zeidae > Zeus > Zeus faber. The sequence continues at coordinate 9,586,395 of NC_137196.1, read as the reverse complement.
CTTCCTTAGTACGAACCATTGTAACAACTGTATTGTTTTAAACAATGGGCTTCAAAGAGGTCGGTACGGGAGTACAGGTGTTTCGTAACCCAGGGAATTGCCTGTATTTGTGTGTGTGTGTATGTGTGTGTGTGTGTGTGTGTGTGTGGACTCACTCGGTCCATGTTGGTGGTCTTGGGCTTTCGGCGGCGACGGCGATGTCGTCTCATCAGCCGAGAGGAACTCTGCTCGGTGGAACTGCTGAACCTGAATGTCAGGAAGAGAGAAATAAAAATGTTTTTGTATAGTTCACATTAGGGCTGGGCGATATATCGTCATAATATTGAGATACAGGTGTATCTTGTATATCTTGTCTTTAAAGGGGACCTATTATGTTTTTCCCTATTTTCTGTCATATATATATATATATATATATATATATATATATATATATATATATATATATATATATATATATATATATATATATATATATATATATATATATATATATATATATATATATATATATAATGTTACAATGTCGGATGTTCATATTAGACCTGGCCAAAGTGTCAAATAATGAGGTATATATATATGGTTGTGGCAGACAAGGGGGCGTGGTTAAGCCATGGTCTGTGAGTGACGGCGCTGGCCTCTTCCCACTGCCGTGCAGCTGGACCGGGTCCGCCTAATCAGCCTCATTAGTGCCGATTGGTCGGATCTGGCTGGGAGAACTTTCTTATGTGGGGATCGCATGGTGCAGGAGACATGTCGCTGCGGACCCCGCCCCGCCATTTTGTCTTTTTTTGCAGTAGGACATGGTATGAAGTAGATTTGTAGAAGACTAAAGTGCGTTTGAAGTATTAACCGGGCCGTCCCTTGCAGAAAGGAAACAGGATGTGGGTCAAACACCAAGACCCAGACCACGGGAATCCCAAAACATACACAGGTCCGCTGCAGCTCAGCTTGGAACACATAAAAGAACCAGACTAAGTTAATGATGTGGCGGGTCTCACCTGCTGGTGGCGTCGTCGTCCTCGGAGTCGAAGCAGGACGTGGACTCCAGCTCGCTGCTCATGAAGGAGGAGCAGCTGTCGTACTCTGCGGCGCCGCGGCCCAAGCCCCGCGATGAGAAGCCATTCTGCCTCGCACCTGGAACACAGAAGAGAGGAGAGATTTGGCCATGGATACCAAATACCAAACAGCTTCTATCCACTAGGCTTTAGTTTCGAGTATTATTGTTAAAACCAGATTCAACCAAGAAATCAATTCCTGAAAGAAATGGATGTAAGGGGTCCTCAAAATCAGCAATCTCAACGTTATTATTGAATATTTCGGGATACATAATCGAGAATGAGTACTCGGTTCATACGGTTATGGGTGCATCTCTAGTTTTAGTTGACATAAAACCACAGTGGGGGAAAAAAAAAAAAAAGAAAACCTGACTAGACCTCAGTTACATAAGCAACAGAGGGTTGTTTGCTTAAGCCGGCAGAAATTCTGGCAGAAGAGGGAAGCCTGAAATATCCATGAAAAGAAGACACACACATTGCAGCTATCTGCGCTCCTCCACAGCTTTTGTTTTCTTGAGATTTACACGACGGTAAGGAAAGGTAGTAATGAATCAGACCACAACATCGGTGTGTCCCCGACTGGTGATTCATGGACTATTTGGGCTGAGACGGAGCGCAGCCGAGGGAAAGAACCACGCACACAATAAACAAAAGGGCTGCTTGTAACCAAATGTTTGGAAAACTGATTTCTCGTGGGGCTGCCTGACATTGTGTTCATCTTCTCAAAAAAAAAATAATAATAATACATTAAAACACATCTCTACAGGTATGTATGGAAAGACCTGGTTCTTTCTCACTGTGGTCGTTGTTGTGTTTCCTCCGTGGCCGGTCCCTGTCCCTCCGCTGCGACGCCACGGAGCCCGTCTCAGTGTCGTTGTCCAGGGTGTCCCGGCCGCTCGCTGCCTTCCCACTGCGGGGTGAGGGGGGGTACAGGGGAAGATATTAGAAGACAGATCAGACTCTCCCACCTGCTGCTCTTAGGATTCAAAAAATGAAAATAAAATAAAATCACTTTCGTAGCAGGGCTTCCCGTGTTCTGTACTTGGGGACATCACCCTCTCCTGGGTCAACGTTCACTATCTTTCGAGTGCTACGATCATGTTCCCCTAACTTCATTACGTTCTTAAAAACTGTGGCAACATTTAGATACATGGCTTTGAACGACAGTAGTGACAGTCTCTTTTAGGCTTTTAAGTGTTATGGTCAGACCTAAAGAAAAGCCTATTTTAAAATAGCCGAACAGGGAGAACTTTGTGTCTTGAAAAGTGCAAGGACTTTGTGGTTTAAAATCTGCTTTGGAAGTTGTAAATTCAATGACCAATGACTCGGTCAAAGGAATAGAAATGTCAAAAGGGTTTAAAAAAAAAAAAAAAAAAGCTAGATCTGTCTAGTCTATATCACTTTGGCCATTCGCAAGCATGTCATACATTTCCATTCAGCGAAGTGTCCTTCCTTATCACACTTATTAGACGGATACAAATGTCATTAAAGACTCAAGCAAGGAGCTAAACTCGGGACGTATGTGACCGACGGACGCCGTGCCAACTCCAGTCTCCATTTTCTACCTACTCACTCACTCACTCACACACACACACACACACACACACTCACACACACACTCACACACTCACACACTCACACACTCACACACTCACACACACACACACGAGTACTAACTGGTAGGAAGGGGGTCTGGAGTCTCCGATGCCTCCGGTCCTCTCCAGTGGTGGCGGCGGCTCTATACTGTCCGCCACGGAGCCTCCGTCCGAGTGGGCACCGTCCCCGGAGACCAGCTGTGGACAGAGAGGACAGGTCAGACGGACAGGTCCAAACAGTGGAACCCACACAGATTGACCTGGACAAGGGTGGATTTATACCCACTCAGGCAATAAGAGACCCGGGAATGATTTATTTCAAATTGTCTCAGTCAGTGAGTCAGAGGTCACCCCTCTAAAGAAACAAATCAATATTAAATGAGACTCAAAAGCAAGATAACTCCCAGGACTACAGTAGCGCAGCAACGTCCGGCGGATTATAATGAAAAGCTGGCGAGCTTCCACTCCTACTGCAGCAAACACATCGCCGACAAACGCATCCAGCCAAGCCACATCACCAACATGGACGAGGTGCCGCTCACTTTCGACATCCCGGTGAATCACACGGTGGAGAAGAAGGGGACCAGCACGGTAGCGATACGCACAACGGGGTATGAAAAGGTGTCGTTTACTGTTGTGCTTGGCTGCCACGCAAATGGACAGAAACTGCCGCCTATGGTGATTTTTAAGAGAAAGACTTTGCCTAAAGAGACTTTTCCAGCTGGAGTCGTTATTAAGGCAAATGAAAAGGGCTGGATGGATGAGGAGATGATGAAAGAGTGGCTGAGGGAGGTGTATGTAAGGAGACCAGGTGGTTTTTTCCACGCATCACCATCGCTGTTAATCTGTGACTCCATGCGTGCCCATCTCACAGCCGATGTGAAAAACAAGGTGAAACAAATGAACGCTGTGCTTGCTGTTATTCCGGGAGGTCTGACAAAGGAACTTCAACCGCTCGACATCGGTGTGAACCGGCCGTTCAAAGTAAGGCTGCGAGCGGCGTGGGAGCGATGGATGACCGACGGAGACCAGTTTCACGAAAAGTGGAAGGCAGCGCCGGGCAAGTTACGCCACAGTTTGCGGATGGATTGTAGATGCTTGGGCTAACGTGTCTGCTGGCACTGTTGTTCGAGCTTTCGCAAAAGCCGGCATCATTTCCGAGGAGCCGCACGGCACGGAAAGTGACTGACAGCGAAGAAGGGGAAACTGGCATGTCTGATTTAGCGCAGCTGTTTAATTCAGAAACAGAGGATGATGACTTCGATGGGTTTGATTAATACTTTGTAATAAATACATGAATAAAGCACAAACATACTCAGTTTTGCTCCCGCTCTATTTTTAAATACGCAGTAGAGGTATTTAAACGTAGTAGAGGATATGTACCGGTATATAAAACCCGCGCCCTATAATCCGGTGCGCCTTATGTGTGTGTTAAATACAGTAATGGCACACATAACTGAGACTGCGCCTTTTAGTACGGTGCGCCTTATGGTCGTGAAAATACGGTAAGTAAGTGAAATATTGAATAAGAAATTCAGTAAAAATAGCAGATTTGTGGCATTGTGGTTTATCATAGTATGATGTAGGAAAGATAATCCAATTCCCATTGTGAGGAAATTGGGTTAGGTTTGTGTATTATCCTGGGTCGTAGCAAAGGATAATGGCCTCTGTCCACTGAAAATAGATGCAGCTCACAGGCCCCGTGTGATGTGATGGTCGTGACCGAGGCTCTCGGGCCCCGGGGACCAATTGGTCAGGTCTCAGCTCAACAGATGAACGCAGGAGGCTGCTGTAGCCCATTGTCGGTACGGTAATAATGTTGCAATGTTAAACACACACACACACACACACACACACACACACACACACACACACACACACACACACACACACACACACACACACACACACACACACACACACACACACACACACACACACCTCTCCACTACGTACGCACAGGCGCACACTCTCGCATACACAAACAGAGAACGAGAAAACAGATGGACTTTGAAACCGAGCCAGGCAAACGTTCAGGCAGACGGGCAAATGAAAACAACCGCTGCCCAGTCGAAAAGCGCAGTATCAGGAATGCAAAAAAAATAAAAAAAGAAGAAACCACGCCAACTTCAACGATCCCAACAGACAGAAGCAATTTTTTCTAAAGTCATGAATTTAAACGTACTGCATTCAATCAGCCCGACACATCAGCACCTTCATGAAGACACAAGACGGCCTTTTCTCTACTTTTTCCCCTCCCCCCGTCCCCTGTGATTCAATCTTCTTGTTAGGTGGCATGCAGTGAGGCCCTTTGTTAAGGAGTATTTTACCACTATCCTGTGATTTTAGTTGGTCTTAATCCAATCTCAAAGAAGGCAAGTGGGGAAGGAAGGAAGGGAGGGCGGACACGGACACACACACACACACACACACACACACACACACACACACACACACACACACACACACACACACACACACACACACACACACACACACACACACACACACACACACACACACACACACACACACACACACCAGATGTCCTCCATGCTCCAGACATCGAAGAATTCTGACTCTGTTACATCCTACGTGTCGGCGAGTTTGTATACATGCCCTTTATTCAGTGTGGTAACGCACCATTACATGCGTGTTTTAAAGGAATTTTATAGTCTGTAACTTTAAAGACTGCAGCGCATAAACTAGCAAAGCGGTGCGTGTGTGGGTAGGTTATTGCTATGGTCATTATGCGCTAATGATATTAGAACGCAGATGCATGAGACCGCTCCCTGGAGAGGTCCTCTGCCTTGGCTGTGGGTCGCTAGCAGGTCCAGCAGATGGCCATCATTGGTGCAGAAATACAGAAATCCATCGGAACATGCAGAGACAGTTGTGGCCAAAAATATTGGCACGCTTGGGTTTTTTTCCCCCCTCAAATAATGCACCATTTCTTCCTGAAAATTGTTGGAATTAAAAACACATTTTGTTATCCTCATATGTATTTTATTTTTTACTTTGCAGTGGAACAACAAATGTTAAAAAAAAAAAAGAAATACTGGATCTTAGCTTGACGCAGAATACCTAAAACGGCCTGGAAAATATAATTGCCGCCTTTTAGAAGCCATAAGAAATAATCGGATTTCAACAGCTGATAATGAATACGTGAACTCCGCTGCAGTGACAGGTCACAGGTGCAAGCTAATGTTCACTCTGTGGACCAGTTTCTGGGGAGAAAATTTCTCATTCTGCTGTTTTGTGTTACTACATGTACCACGCTGGGCAATAAGGAAAAGAAGGAAAAGCAGAGAGTTGTCCGAGGAGGTCAGTCAGAAGATAGTAGCCAAGCATGGACGATCTCAGTCCATCTCCAGAGGCCCTGATGTTTGTTGATGTTTAAGGCCCAAAGAGGTTTATGGCCCATGGCACTGTAGCCACCCTCTCTGGACGTGGCCACAAGAGAAAAGTTGATCAAAGATTTCAGCAAAGGATTGTTGGAATGGTGGAGGAAGAACCTTGGACAACTGCAAAACAGATTCAAATCGACCTTGGGACACCAGATCTTAATGAAAGTCAGTGAAAGGGGGTTCTATGGTGGGAGCCCCAGGAGGGACCCCGCTGCTGTGAAAGAACGACCTGAGAAAGACCGGCTGGAGATTGCCAGAGCACACGCGGACAAGCCAAAATTGTTCTGGGAGAATGTCCTGTGGACAGAGCAAATTAGAGCTTTGGGGCAAATCACACCAAGTCTGTGTTTATAGAATGCAAGATGAAGCCTTCAAGAAAAAGAAAACGGTCCCAACAGTCAAACATGGAGAAGATTCAGTGACGTTTTTAGGGTTTGCTTTGCCGCCTCTGGGACTGAAGGCCTTGAAGCTATATGTGGCATCATGAAATGAGGAGATTCCCAAGGTATTGTGGAGCGCCATGTTGAACCCAGCTTCAGAAATCGAAGGCCATTGGTCCTTCATCAGGACAATGACCCGAAACTAGGCTTGGTCGATCGCGCAAAATTCCAATCGGCGAAAACATAATGTAATGTGGCAAATGCGCTCTCGTCGTTCCAGATGTTTTGTATTTATTATTTACAAGTAAAGTTTTTACACAAAAACATCCACTTTTACTAAATTAAGCCCCGTAGCAACAGAAAGCATCGGGGAGACGTGCGTCCAGACAGCGGGGACGCACAGGTTTTTTGGGAACAGTACACAGTAAGGACTTGGACGGTCCCTAACTCAGTTGTGTTTAAAAAATTTGTTTCATACATATAGGAAAACAAAACAAACAAAACGTCTGTCATCAATGTCAATCGCGATCGATGGAGTCGATCGCCAATAGACGTTTTAATCCTATATCGGCCCAAGCCTCCCCGAAACACACTTCAAAAAGCACCCATGGCTCCAAACAAAACACTGGAATGTTTTTAAGTGGCTAGAAATGGGTCCAGATCTAAATCCAATTGAACACATGTTGATTGAGCTGAAAACAGCATTTGGGAGAAGACCCTTCAAGTCTGAGAACTGGAGCCGAATGCAAAAGAAGAGCGGAGCAAACTGCCAAGACAGCGTGGTGTAGGAATTGATTGCCTGGTTGTGACTACAAAATATAAAATCTAGGGTGTCAAGTTTGTCAACGGCATTTGTTAATTTTATGATTTAAAGTGTATGGACCCTTAACAGCAAAATTAAGAATGATGGAGACCAGATACTTTTGTCAATCTCAATCTATTTAAGAGAAAAGAGGGAAACATTATTTTCGGCCACAACTGTACACACCTATTTACACCCACGCCACCTTACATGAACACATACACCTCTTCAATACTACTCACGATGCCACACACACACACACACACACACACACACACACACACACACACACACACACACACACACACACACACACACACACACACACACACACACACACACACACACACACTTTGGACCTACCCATGACACAACACGGCCATTAAAACAGGGCAGCTTGGCGTTGTCATCAGATATTTCTTCCTTGACCACCCTGTAAGGAAGAGATCAGTTGACTCAGCGAACCTTTATTTGCATATGAACACAAATTGCATTCTAAAAAAGGCAAAGACATGAAGCGTGTATAGTGAGGCAATGGGGATTAATCGTATTAGTCATGGCGACGTGGACAACTGGGACAAGATAAATACTGAGAACACTGGGAACTTGCCCTCCGTCTCGGCAAAGACATATCGCTCGTGGAGAACGACAGACAGCGCTCAACGCAGAAAGGATCTGAGGAGCGTCACAATGTGGGAAAGCAATTTGACTTCTGTCCAACCTGTACTACCCGTCCGAAACTTCTCACATGCTTAAAAGAATGTCCCTGAATAATCCAATGTCACGTCAGCATCAGTTAAAGGATGGCCAACATGAAAAACAATATACAGCCAAATTAAATATTCCTAAAGTAATTCAATCATTTCAGTTGAAACGATGGAAAGAAACGTGATTTTCCAACCATACTGAACGTGTAGGACGCAGCAGCAAGCAACTCTGGTCAAAGGAAGAATACCAGAGTATGAACTGCTAACAATTGGGTCACTTGGGTTGCCGAGAAAAACTGTCCAAGACCGCAATTTGGATATCAATTAGCTCATGGATTTATCTATTTCGAGCCATGACAGGCAGTATCACGGGTAAAGATAATCGGTAATGATCGGCAATAGGACTTAAACAACTCCTTAGAAAGCGTATTTGACATTTGAGGACCAACATGATTTGTTTTCCACCACAGAGAATGAGGACGGAGTCATTTTACAGTCTTCATCAAAACAGGCGCTGTACTCCGTTCCTGTTTGAAAACAGGTTATGTTATTTGCTGGCGCATACCAACCTAATTTAAATGGTTAAAAAACACAAAAAAAACTTGTTTAAAATGTTTATGTAAAGAATTTCCCACCCGTTTAGAAAAAACAATACCCACGTTTCTTTCAGCCCATTTGACACGCTTGTCCCACTTGTAAAGACGGTCACAGAAGTTGTGCCCCACCCATGTTTGACTTCAGCCAAACATCAAATGGTGAAAACCTAAATGGTGTCCTTCTAAAGCAACCATTATTTGTTCTAGCTTCCTTATTTATAATGCGGTGCACACAAGACGCCCCTGTCTGCGTAATATTAAAAGATCTGCACAATCTAGTCATGTTTTCGCACAAATGGACAGGCTTATAAAGCTGCCAGCGTAAAACAGGGCATTCCTGTGTCCAACGCTGCATTCCTCTGGGCTAACAGACAACAACAGCAGGGGCCTAAAGACTGACTGACTGACTTACTGACTGTTTCCATTCTGACATCAACATGTTAGCAAGGCTGCAGCTGAGAGAATGAGCGGAATATAAATATAGTCAGTCCAGTTATCTTCTTTTATTAAGGTTAGAATAAGATATTTGGGGGAGGGGGGGATTCAGATGTCAGAAAAAAATAGTGTATTGAATTATAGATATTCAGACTTTGGACTCCTTTTTTAACTTGATCGATGTGTATATCCTCGTAAATTATGATGGCGCTGCCTGTATTATTTTATTTTAAATTATAATCAAGATTTGCATGAGCATAAAATAAAACTACAGTAGCAGTTATGAAGTAATAAACGACAGGAGGTGTTTTTAAGACTGTACAGCCCCTCCTCTGTGCGGCTTGACCTGAGCCAGACAGGCACGTTAAAAAACACTCTGCTTTTGCAATACTGTTTATATTATATCGTTAAAGCCATTTTGGTTTCCACCCTCGCACACACAGTACGGATCATATTGCATACATGCAAACTTGCGCAATTTCCTAATTTTTACAATGAGAATTGTTGACACAGGAGGTTTATTGTTATTGTATCTCGCGATTTTCTATACATTTAGTAAACGTATAAGTTTATTCTGTATTTCCAACTTAAATTTGTATTCTTTTGTTATTCATATTGCTTTTTTATTAGCATTACCTACTGTTTTGATGTTGACAGCTTGACACCCAACTAAGCATGGTTACTTTAAAACCATTATAGCAATTATAGAGAAGATGCTGATGTCATTGCTTATGACATACTTCCATCTGCTACGTTGCACATTGCTCATCTCGTGTTTTATATACTTTTCTATTTCGCATTTTATTGAAAATAACTCCACCGCGTGTTGTGGAGATTGTTTGTTATTACATATTTCATCTTGTTCCGCCCCAAAAGGATCGATAAGGTACCATCTTATCTCATGTCAACTGCTGTTTACAACACCTCTATCTCTCTGTATATCTGTCTATCGATCTGTATATCTGTCTATCTATCTATCTATCTATCTGTATCCGTCTATGTATCTGTCTATCTGTCTATACATCCCTGGTGTCCACGGTGACAGTGTAAACAAATGGCCCGACCAGCACAGGGAGCCCAGCCGGGGCTGTGTCGCTGTGTTAGCGGCTAACAAAGGATGCTAACTAGCTTAGCTAACGACGCTGCGATGGAAAACCACACAAAAACCCGCCTTACCCGAAGTCATCGTCCATGGACTTGAAGTAGAACTTGTAGCTGGTTTTCTTCAGGACGTGTTTGAAGTCGGCCAGAGTGACCCTGTCCGCCGGCACGGACACCTTGACCAGGTAGGGAGTCTCCTGCTCGTCCAGGTGGTAGATGATCTTGGTCTCCCCCATCTCTCGGGCGACCGGGGCGCATCAAGCCGTACAGCCCCCGTCAATCAGTCGGTCGGTCGGTCGGTCAGCCAGCCAGCCAGGCTCCCTCCCCTCCCCTCGGGCCCTCCAGGCTCCGTCCCGGGCCCCCAGGCTCACCTGCGGCGGCGCTGCGGCTGGGCCGTCACACCGAGCTGTCTGGCCGACTGGCTGACCCGAGCCTTGTCCCGAAAGCCCCTTTTTCCTTACGCCAGCTTCCTTCTGTTTCCCCCCCCTGGAACCGAATCGAACCGAACCAACCGTGCTCGGCGTACAACACTGTCCAAACACCGGGGGGGACACCGAATCCCGTTCGCGGGGTTGCAGAAGGGTGTCGCTTCGCTGCGAACGGGGCGCCGAGCGGCTGAGAAACGTTCCGGAAAGATAAACAGTCCCGGGCGGCTCGGAGCTCTGGCTGCCGAGCTCCGCTCACTTTGTTGCACACGGAGCTCCGCCGTCACGACCGTTCAGACTGTTTCCCGGACGGAGCGCCGTCTGGCGGGGAGGAGGGCGGCGGCATCATCCTCTTCTTCTGTGAAGTTTAACGGCAGCTTTGCGTTCCATGATGCCGCAGTACCGCCACCCTCAGCTTTTATTGGTGTTGAGCTGAAGTGGTTCTTTACTTTTTTTTTGGAGGGTGACTGGACTGGAGAAACTGCTTTAAATGACTGGACACTGAATCAGATGTCCAGTCATGTAAAGCAGTTTTTCCAACACTGTCTTCATATCCTAACAGACTCTGAACCTCGTCCTCTACCTGCCCTGTTTTCTGTTGTCGTGTTATTATTTCTTGTCTTTCCGGTGTCAATTCCCTGCATTTTAAAAGGAAATGCTCCGCTGTGAAGGTTGCTGTGTCAACTCCTCATCCTGCTCATTATGACTTGCTCTTTCTGTTTTGTTCCCCGACTTCTTAACACACCTTCTCTGGTCTGGATTGTGCGTACATGTCTCCCTTTTATTGCATTATCCCCATGCTGTTGCCATTGCTGTTTTCCATTTTCTTTCCCCACACTATGCCACTTTCGCCTCTGATTTCGATCATTTGATATCGATCTCAGCGATTCCTCTTCTGGCTGCTTCTTCTGCCAATTTCTCCAAAAGGGGTCCCCGGGGGCCTCAGCCATGAGGTCTGCAGCCGGACCCTTCTATATTTATCTGCTCTCTCGTTTCCCGGGATGCCTAAATGTGTCGGAACCCACAGGGATGTGACATTTTTCCCTTGTCTAGCTGTTCTTGGGTTGGTAAACATAAAGTCGTTTTCATAAGATTTTCATGAAGCAGATGATGATTTCTGGCTGTGCCTGTCTTGACGCTTGCGAGGGCCGATGCAGCGTCACTATTAATGTCTTGTTGCACTTACCCTGTTCACTCCATTCCAATGCCATTCAGTGTGGCAAGCAATTCAACAGAATACACCTTCAAACAGTCAGTTGTTCATGTCCACCTGGTGCCGGGGCATGGCAAATGCGGATCCGGTTGCCTCTGTTTGTGGACCCTTTGATCCACCTGTAAAAATCTGAACACCATCTCTGTACTTCCGGTCTCTATAACTATAATATTCAGTGATTAGATCGGTAGTTTTATTGTTGTGCTTTATCTTCAGCAAGTCTAGATCTGCGCTGGGGTTTTCCGGTTCCCAGACAGGTCCTACAGGCCACATCACAGTTTCACCAAACTCTTTATCATAGACTCCCATATCCTTTGCCATTGTGTGTGTGTGTGTGTGTGTGTGTGTGTGTGTGTGTGTGTGTGTGTGTGTGTGTGTGTGTGTGTGTGTGTGTGTGTGTGTGTGTGTCCTCTCCTTCTCCCAGCATGTCCGCATCACCCTTTTTGTTGGATGGCTATCTCCATGTCCCCTTAGATTGATCCTGTAATTGACCACAATATGGTTTCCGACCCAGCCACAGTGGCATGACAGTGCTCCGACTTGGAGTGCCCACACTGTGGAAGTTCTAACAGCTCCTAAACATACTGTACTCCTAGTGCCTCAGCTTGTATAACAGGTCAGTTAACACAGATGATTTTCCTGCTGATCCATATATGATACGTCAATAGTCTAATCTTGATCTGATTAGGTGGAACATAAATATATTTCAGAGATGCAATATCCGCTCCCCATTCCGATCCTCACATTTACTAACGACACATGGAATACGCTCTCTCCATTGGTCTCAGATCCACATTGTAATAACTTAGACCTTAGACGTTGTTATAACTTAGAAATAACATTGTGTTCGTCTAGATCAATTTATCCATTGTTATCCATGCCTGTCTTACTCTATTCATATTTATTAAACATGTACAGCAGAGGCACTCCGCTTCAGAGGCCAAGAAGGCCACATTTAAACCACAATAGATGCAAAGGGACACAATTTATTATTAACATATTTGTACAGTTTTATTGTATTTATTTCTGTTTATTGACTGTATTTTATTGAGTGTATTGTGTTGATTTCTTATCCTTTAAATTTGTATCCCATTCTTGACTGCACGGTTTTTTTGCTGCTGTAACGCCTGACTTTACCCCTGGGAATTAATATATTGTTATTTCATCTTATCTCTTACCTTAAATATGGCTGTTTATATGCTGCACAGGCTCGCCAGTCGAATATTGCGTTCTGATTGGCTGGTACAATACTGTGCTCTGATTGGCTAGTTCACTACTGCGCCCTGATTGGCTGGTAGTGCCCTTAGGGATCATTATTGTAACTTCTGACATTCTTGAGGGGTCCACCCCCGAAGGTTTTTGTTAATGAAAAACTGACATCATGGATCCGCCACTCACACAGACAAGATTAATAAAGTTTGGGCCCGACATGCCGTCGCCCAAGTTTGATCCAGATCGGTGAATTATTGTGGAATAATTTAGTGGGGAAAAAACTGTTTTTATCATCGCCGCAACACACACGCACAGGTAACATGATAGCGTTGCAGTCTAGTGAAGAACGTTATGAATGTCATGTATGTGGTGAACCCGCAGACAATCTGAATAAGATTTCAGATTTCAACATGGCGTAGATCGATTTTCATGCAGATCGGTTTGGTATTGTGGAAGAAGTTTGTGATCAACAATAGCAACCGTACCAAGATGGCGCCACGCACAGACATATAAATCCTTTCGCGCGTGTGCAAGTACACTTGATCACTTGATAGCGCTGCAGTCTGCCAGGCTGTTACGAACTTGCACACATTACTGGAGGAGATACCCAGGACACCGGGCTCTCGTGGATCGTTGTCGTTTCTCCTGCAAAAAAACTGCAGGTAACTGACCTTTTCGTTTGGATATAATTTATCTTCTTCGTCTTTCAGCTGCTCCTGTTAGGGGTCGCTACAGCGGATCATCTGCCTCCAATACCTTCTGTTCTGCGCATCTTCCTCCCTTACACCAACCGCCTGCACGTCCTCCCTCACCACATCCATAAACCTTCTCTTGGGCCTTTCTCTTTTCCTCTTGCCTGGCAGCTCCATCCTCAGCGTCCTTCTCCCAGTGTTACTCTCATCGCTCCTACACCCGCGTCCAAACCATCTCAATCTGGCCTCTCTCACTTTTCCACCAAACTGTCCGACCTGAGCTGTCCCTCTAATGTACTCATTCTTAATCCTGTCCGTCCTTGTCACTCCCAATGTAAACCTCAACATCCTCAACTCTGCCACCTCCAGTTCAGCCACCTCCCTTTTTGTCAGTGCCACCGCCTCTAAACCGTACAACATAGCTGGTTTGACTACCGTCCTGTAGACCTTCCCCTTCACTCTTGCTGGAATCCTTCTGTCGCAGATCACTTCGGACACTCTTCTCCACCCACTCCACCCTGCCTGTACTCTCTTCTTCACCTCTCTCCCGCACTCTCTGCTGCTTTGGATGGTCGACCCCAAGTACTTGAACTCATCTGCCTTCTCCACCTCCACTGTTATCATTCTCAGCTTTTCGCCGCCCTCCCTCCCAGGAATTTCATTCCTCTTCTCTCTAATGCATGCCTCCACTTCTCCAGGCTCTCCTCAACCTGCTCCCTACTCTTGCTACAGATCACAATGTCATCCACAAACATCATAGTCCACGGAGACTCCTGCCTGATTTCATCTATTAACCTGTCCATCACCATTGCAAACAAGAAGGGGCTCAGAGCTGATCCTTGATGCAATCCCACCTCCACTTTGAATCAAGTCCTTTTCTCCTTCCTTACTGTCCAACCTCTCATACAACTCATCGTATGCCTTTTCCTTTGCCACTTCTCTCTTCGCCTTACGCTGCATCAGCTTGTACTCCTGTCTACTTTCTTCATCTCTCTGACCATCCCATTTCTTCTTCACCAACCTCTTCTGCTCTATGCTCTCCTGTACTTCCTCATTCCACCACCAAGAGTCCTTGTCTTCCTTCCTCTTCCAGATACACCGAGTACCTTCTTGGCCGTCTCCCTCACCACTTCTGCAGTTGTTTCCCAGTCATCTGGCAACCGTTCATTTCCACCAATTGCCTTCGTTACCTCTTCCCTAAATTGCATGCAACACTCCTCCTTTTTCAACTTCCACCATTTTATCTTTGGCTCTTCTTTCACTCTCTTCCTCTTCTTGGCCTCCAGAGTCACCCTACAGACCACCATCCAATGCTGCCTAGCAACACACTCCCCTACCACCACTTTGCAGTCACTAATCTCTTTCAGATTGCACCTCCTGCATAAGATGTAGTCCACCTGTGTGCACCTTCCTCCACTCTTGTATGTCACCCTGTGTTCCTCCCTCTTCTTGAAATATGTATTCACAACAGCCAATTCCATACTTTTGGCGAAATCCACCACCATCTGTCCTTCCACATTCCTCTCCTTGACACCATACCTACCCATCACCTTCTCATCACCTCTGTCTCTGATCCCTTTGCCAACATGCCCATTGAGATCTGCTCCAACAACCACTCTCTCTCCCTTGGGGACGCTCTCCACCACTACATCCAACTCAGTAAAGAATTCTTCTTTCTCTTCCATCTCACACCCAACTTGGGGAACTGACCACATTCGTTATCACCCCATCAATTTCCAGCATCATGCTCATGACTCTGTCCGACACTCTCGTCACATCCAAAACGCTCTTGACATCATCTTCCTTCAAGACTATCCCTACCCCATTTCTCCTGCCATCCACTCCATGGTAGAACAGTTTGCACCCGGCTCCGATGCTCCTGGCCTTACTCCCCTTCCACATGGTCTCTTGTACACATAGTACATCTACCTTCCTTCTCTCCATCATGTCGGCCAGCTCTCTCTCTTTACCCTTCAAAGTGCCAACGTTCAAAGTTCTTACTCTCAACTCTGCTCTCCTACCCTTTTCCTCTCCTGCTGTCTCCGGACATGCCTTCCCCCTCTTCTTCTTCTTCTTTGACAGTAGCATAATTCCCACTGGCACCCTGTTGGCTAACGGCACCAGTGGCGGTCGTTGTTAACCCGGGTCTCGACCGATCCGGTATGGAAATGAGATTAGTTGTCCACATGTTTGATTTGGCATGGTTTTCACGCCGGATGCCCTTCCTGACGCAACCCTCTCTATTCATCTGTGTTTGGGACCGGCACTGATGATACACTGGTTTGTGCAGTGGCTAAATTCAAGTTCATTAGTTTGGATGTAATTTATATATAGCCTTAAAAAGACTGAATTCATGTGAAGAAAGTCCTATTTTGATTCAAAGATTTGTACACTTGAGTTTATTTATTTATAGGTTTATAAAATACATTATTATTCTGAAGGCCATTTTCTGTTGATTTACAAAGTGCCATAAAATAATTTTGTTCCCAAAAATGGATGAATAATCGTGATAACCGTGATCACAAGATTCTGTAAAATAATTGTGATTATCATTTTAGCCATAATCACGGAGCCCTACCTCAGAATAATAACCGCCACTCGTTGCGGTGTAGGAAACCCACCCACAGCCGCAAACACAGCCTGATCATAGGATTACTGTAACGAGGCGGGAATGAATGAACTTCTGCAGTCACAAAACACACTGGAACAGAGAGCCAAAGCACACTCGTCCATTGAACTTTAACAGAGGGCCGACTACTCTGGGCCCTATTTTGAATGCTTTTAGAAAAAATATCTATTATGCCTTTGAAATTCATTTAATAGTACAATTTGAATAAATCCTACATATAGTGCAGTATATGAGCAAAACATGACATCTGCCCGAAAGTTTGCATTGTGATTATGTACTATGTAAAAAGAACAATAACATACATTTGTAGTGACATTTGCAACTTTTCCAAATATGTTTGTTTTTAGTTCATACAATACAGAGCACCGAAATACAGCATGTTTGTTTGTCTCCAAATATAATGATCAAAATCGAGCTTCCAATACAAAACACCACAACTTACCACTTACATCCACTTCGAATGAATCTCTTTAACACCGATCGTATCACATCCCCACAAATGCTATTAGCAATGTTAATTTATCATTTATGTATTCAAACAGTTAATGATGCTGGAGTAGTGTGGCAAGGTCTTTTTGCTGGTCCCCCCCACCCCCACTGTGTTTTTATTTAATTTTATTTGGGAGACTTTCATGCACTTTGTCATTGGTTTTTGATTATCCCACTACTTCAATTTATTGACATCGTGCAACTGAACATAAAACCAACGAACAAATGATATGAAATAAAATACTTTCCACACCAAAAGTGAATATGTACAACAATGGCCTTTTATTTGACCAATTCATAAATGATGTACCATTGCAGGCAACACAAGAGTAAATACAGAATTCAATAAACAGCCAGTTTCTCACAGTAAGATCCTCAATGAATGCTTGAATAAATGAATGGAGTACAAAATTTTAAGTCTGAAATGGACATAATTGGCCTCTTTTCCTTCTGTGAAAAAAAACATCACCTACTTGGAACTTCTGACTGCAGACGGAGGACATGAAAACAGAATACATTTCAAGTACAAATTAAGAAAAAGAAAAGAGAATGGGGAGCGGAGGGTGTTTGGTCTTTTCTTAATTTTAAATAAATTCTGTAGCGCTTTAGGGAGCAGTGGGGGGAACGGGGGTCTCAGTCGTCTAGGAAGTCATCATCCAGGTTGACATCTGTGGTGTCTATGTCATCCAGCTCCATGTTGTCCAGGTCCACCTCCAGCTCGTCCAGAATCTGAGGGACAGTGAGGGATCATCAGTCATTTTGTAGAATTTGAGAAGGTAAATAATGCCATCGACTGGATATCTATATCTTCCTCACTCACAAAGGAACATGAAACTATGGAATGTAAGTCAATATACATTTTATATCCCATTCAGTCAGCAGAATCACAAACAAAAGGGAAAAAAAAAAGGAAGGGAAAAAAAAAAAAAAAGGAAGGAACCTACCTTATCTTTCTGTGACGAGTGGGCCACATCCTCCTCTTCGGGGTCGTCATCTTCTTCTTCTTCGGGTTCGGGCTGCGACGGCGCCATGGCCGCCACAGCGGCCGCCATGGGAGCCGCGACCGCCGCCATCATGGTTGCCATCACGCCAGCCGCAGGTGCTGACTCCTTGTCACCCTCTGACTCCTGATGACGCCGAGGGAGGGAGCAGAGAAATGTTTGAACACTTCAAAAGACTTCAAGGGTCCTGGAGCCCAAACAGAGACATCAGAGAGTGTAGATTTACATTTGTGACGGCAGGAGGGAAGATTCCTGTTGGCTCATATCCTTGAGCCTCTTCTAGTATATTCCTGTCTTCATTGGGCTGACGAAATAAAGAAACCAGGTTGAAATAGTGACAGTAAGACACCGGGTTGGGATGAAATATAATAGCACACACGATGACAACCAGATAGTTGTTTGCCAAACTCACAGTTACGAGTGGGTAGTCTTTGGCAGGTCTGGAGACCCCCAAGCAGGTCTCTCTAAGGAAATGCTCGGCTCCGAAGGCCTCCCTCAGACCAGGGAACAGGTTCTCATACTCCGTGGGGTCCGCCAGAGACTCTGCCGCCTTTAAAGAAAATTACCGGTGTAAGAAGAGCAGAGGTGTAAATGGTAGAAATACGATGCAAAATGGTATAAATGGTAGAATTCTTGACACTTCTCAGTGTGTCATCGTGGTCAATGAATTGCTGACAACAGAACTGACCTTCTGGTTGACCTTGGCCAGGTTCTCCCTCCACAGCTTGACCACACGGGACACCTGGCTGGGCAGGTATGTGCGAGCCAGGAAGGCAGCTTCGGGCAACCTGTTAGTCCTGATCAGCAGTTCCAGGCACTGATCCAACCTGCGAGGGGACAGAGGGTCAGAATCAAGATAGAGCAGTCAACCGGTGTTGAATACAGTCAGAACAGTCGCTTCATGTCGAATAGGGTTAGTTAGCATGGTCACTCATGTTGGACACAGTAAGATGTTGAATAGGGTCAGATAGAGAAGTCACTCCATGTTTGACACAGTCAAATAGAGCGGCCATTCTAGGTTGAATAGGGTCAGATGAATCAGCCACTCCATGTTGGACACAGAGCAGCCAATCTATGGAGAATAGGATCAATTAGAGTGGTCACTCGATGTAGAATACAGTCAGATCGAGCAGCCACTCTATATTGAACAGGGTCAGTTAAGCCTGGATTGTACTTCTCCATAGGTACACCTAAACATCTCCGCGGACCTACGCAGCAAAGGGGGTCGGCTCCTCGCAGACACACCTCCGAAATCTCAACGCGTACGCGGTCCTGCACAAACTCTGAGCATTGAAACGGTGTAAGTGCAGTGTGGTTTGGAGATGGTGTGGTTTAAGCAGCCACATCTGCGCTGGGTCTAGGTAATTGGGGTTATCGGGTTGCGTTGGTTATCGTTGGTTGTTCTAACAAGCAACAAGTAAAACCCCAATCCCCACACACACTCAGGAGAGGAGCCCTTGTCATGATACATCCATTTGCTTCGGAGCTTGTTCCATCCAGCCCACTCTCTACTATAAACTTGTGTTTTCTACCCCTGTCTCTGTGCTGGTGTTGAGTAAATAACGATCGGATCGCACCTCTCCACTCTACAGTCCCATGCAGGCACTTTAAAAAGGGGCAGGTGCTCAAAAAAAATAAAAAAATAAAAAAAAATAAAAAAAGAGAAAAGGCACATGGACCCCCTCAATTGTCAATTGTTGGAGGCATTTTGCCGCTCTGGGCAAAAGGAGCAGCACGGATCATGGGCTCCTCGATGCGGCAGAGATCAGCGCTCCGCTGTGCGCACATTGCAGGTGCGCCGAGGACACATTTCACATGGGTATAACTTGCCCAGACAATCCGCTGCCTCGATGCCCAAAAAAAAACAAAAAAACCCCTAAAAAACACACAAGTGCGTGCCACTCTATATGCAAATATTGTGATTAGAATATATAAATATATAATATAATCTCATAGAGAAAGATTTCCATTTTTTTTATTTCCTTAGTTTCTTACTGGTATGGAAAATGAAAAATGTAAAGCTAATTCAGAGAATTGGAGCGTCTTCCTTTGTTTCTCCTCAAGACAGCGGTGCACGCTGGCTCCCGTGCCTGTCTTTTTATTTGAGATCTATTCATTTTCATTTGTTTCCTACATGTATGAAACAATTTTTAGATATATATTTTAAACACAACTGAGTTAAGGGACTGTCTTGTTCCGAGGGACTGTCTTGTTCCGCTCGAAAAAAAGCTGTGCGTCCCCACTGTTGCTTTCCGTTGCTATGGGACTTAATTTAGTAAAAACTAGATGTTTCCAGAAACTGCACTTCTGGAAATGGGAGACCACATTTGCCACATTGAATTACATTCTATGTGCGCATGAACCCCACCGCGCGTGGGCGATCGCTAACCCCCCCAACGATTGGCGATTGGAATTTTCCAAGATGACCCGACCCTAACTTAAGTGCAGACGGAGAAGCAGAATCCAGCCTTTAGATACAATGGTCACTATGTTGAATAGGGTCGGTTAAAATGGTCATTCTATGTTAGACACAGTTGGATAGAGCGGTCATGCGGTCGAAGTTAGAACATAAGTTAGAGCGGTCACTCTATGTCAAATAGCGGTTACTAGCACTGGCAAGCCCCCCTTAGAGCCACCACTGGCTGGACCGAGTCAGCAACAACTGTCACTCTATATTGGACAGTCAAATAGAGCGTCATCTAATATAAAACACATTTATAAATCCTGTTTGTCTACACTGAAGGCTACTCACTTCCCCTGCAGGAAGTAGGTCATGAAGGCCACGTTGTTCTTTCCGTCCTTCTCAGCACCCTCGGCCAGCTTGCTCACCATGGTGGCGTTGCCAGAGGCTGTTGCCAGGAGGAGCAGGCCGCCGTAGTCCTGGGCATGGTGGAGACACTCCTGGGCCAGGACAAACTGGCACTTGCTAATGGCCAGCTCTGCCAGCTGCTTCCACTTCTGCTCTGCCTATTGTATGCAGGGAGAGTATTCATTGTAAGTGAGTTCACTGTGAAGTAATGCTCTAACAATGCTCAACAACAACCCTGAAGATGCACATTGAAGTGGGGCCAACCTCTGTCTAAACTGTATACTTATTGTGTCCTCTGTGATGGCTCTATCGCACATCTACACATTTCGGTGTTAAACTAATACATCGTAGCCCACATCTAGGTAAAAAAAAAAAAACAACAACCTGTAAAACCATGGGTCATTATGAATAAGTGATAATATTAAAAACACTGATCGGCACTCGGCAAATATATATACAAATGTTTTTTAAAGTTGTCCTTGTTACCTCAGCCTCCACGGCCAGCTGATAGGCTATTTTCAGCTCCCCAAGCTGCAGGGCCAGTTCAAACCGGTGTTCTGGGTCTGTGGACACGGCCAGAGCCTGCTGCTTAAAGCCCTGGACAAAACATAATTTTGACTTTGTTATTCAAGTTAACAGTACATAAGGTGTAAAGAAAACTCAAACAAAACATAAAACAAAACGCTCATCCCTGACCTGTTTCTCCAGGAAATGGGCGACCCTGGTCCTCTGCTCCTTGGGGATTGTGGGTAGGACCTTGTCGGCCATTCCAAAGTCCCTCCTCATCACGGCAGTCTGGTACTCCAGGACGGAGACCAGCAGGGAGTAGCTGACGATGTTGAGCTCCTTGTCTCCCAGGTACAGCCGGTCGTCCTTGGGGATGTAGCCCAGAAGGTACATGGTTCTGCAGGGGGTGGAGGAGGTGGAATACGATCATTAAAATGAACAGTGTCTTTAGCTAACAATCAATTTTCATATTTTTATTTATTTATTGTATTTATTATCAAACAAAACCAAAGCATGTGAAATCTAAAATCAGTATTCAATATTAAAACATACCAGGCAACATGTAAGAGTTGGGAGGAACAAAAACTAAATGCACATACCCACAATTTCACTGCTCAAATTTAATAAAATTGCACAGTACGCACCTGTCCAGGTGAGCGATAGTGACAATCTCTCCTCCAACAAAGTAGTTGAGTCTGTTGACGGAGCTGGTGTAGATGAAACAGTCTCCAACCCAGAGACCAGTCTTCACTATCTCCTGTATCTCCCCTTGGACCTGTGCAGAGAGTTATCAGTCTATTATTGATTGTAAGTTAAACCAAACTGTCTGACTGTAAAAAATAAAAATAAAAAAATAAATCATGCAAATGCTCTGTCTCATTCAGAAATATGTCAGATTGCAGGCGTTTGCAGCATTTTGAATAATAATAGTTTTATAAGGTCTTTAAATAAACTTGTGTTACGTCATTCTCTGTAGGAATTAAAAATGCTGAACTTAAAGAAGCTGCTTAATCAAAGATGCCATATTCCGCAATCAAACTCAGTTCATCCTATGTCCCTCATGACTTAACCTGGACCCTACCAAATGAGCGTGCACACACGCGCACGCGCACGCACACACACACACACACACACACACACACACACACACACACACACACACACACACACACCTCGAAGGCATCTTCAATGCCGTCCTCTGTGACTCCCTCGTTGGACTCCTGAGAAGCTGCTACTTTGTCTGACAGGTATCGCAGGATGAAGAAAGACTCCTCTGTGGCGATGCACACCAACTCCCCAGAGTCAGACCAGAAGATCTGGACATGGGGGGTGGGCAGAGATGGGTGGAGTAGGGGAAGAGGAGAGGAAGAAAAGAAAAAAAAAAAAAAAAAAGGAAGGAGGAAATAAAAGCAGAGGATGGAAGGGAATATGAAAAGGGATAAAGAAAGACATAAGTGTTAAAATAAACATCAGATTGGCTCTTAGTTCACTGTTTGAGATAGGCCTACTTATTCTACAACAATATCTTTACATGCATAGTTTTAAAGTGGTAATCTGTAAGATTATTTATCCATCCATCCATCCATTTTCCTCCGCTTATCCGAGGCCGGGTCGCGGTGGCAGCAGGCTGAGCAAGGAGCTCCAGGCCCCCTTCTCTCCGGCAACATTTTCCAGTTCCTCCTGGGGGACCCCGAGGCGTTACCAGGCCGGCTGGGATATACAATCCCTCCAGCGCGTTCTGCCTCTACCCCGTGGTCTCCTACCAGTTGGACGTGTCCGGAAAAACTCCAAAGGAAGGCGCCCAGGAGGCTTCCTGATCAGATGCCCGAACCACCTCAACTGGCTCCTTTCGATGCGAAGGAGCAGCGGCTCTACTCCGAGCTCCCTCCGGATGTTGAGCTTCTCACCCTATCGCTAAGGCTAAGCCCAGCCACCCTACTGAGGAAACTCATTTCGGCTGCTTCTATTAGCGATCTTGTTCTTTCGGTCACTACCCAGAGCTCATGACCATAGGTGAGGGTTGGGAAGTAGATGGACTGGTAAATTGAGAGCTTTGCTTTCCGGCTCAGCTTCCTCTTCACCACAACGGTCCGGTACAACATCCGCATCACTGCCGACGCCGCACTGATCCGCCTGTCCATCTCACGCTCCATTTTCCCCCTCACTCGTGAACAAGATCCCGAGATACTTGAACTCCTTCACTTGGGGAAGCAACTCGCTCCCAACACGGAGGGAGCAAAACAGCGTTTTCCGGCAGAGAACCGTGGCCTCAGACTTGGAGGTGCTGACTCTCATCCCGACCGCTTCACACTCGGCTGCAAACCGCCCCAGTGCGTGCTGGAGGTCACGGTCTGATGAAGCCAACAAAACCACATCATCTACAAAAAGCAGAGATGCAATTCTGAGGCTCCCAAACCGGACACTCTCCTCACCTGGGCTGCACCTTGAGATCCTGTCCATGTATATCACAAACAGAATCGGGGAAAAGGGCCAACCTTGGCGGAGTCCAACACCCACTGAGAACGTGTTTGACTTTGTGCCAGGAATGCAAACACAGCTTTCACTTTGGTTGTACAAAGCCCGGATGGCTCGTACCAATGGCCCTGGTACCCCATACTCCCTCAGTACCCCCCCACAGGATTGCCCGAGGGACACAGTCGAAAGCCTTCTCCAGGTCCACAAAACACATGTAGACTGGATGGGCAAACTTCCACGACCCCCCCAGCAACCCTGCAAGGGTTGCTGGGGGGGTCCAGGACCAGGGGGTCCAGGACGGAATCCGCATTGCTCCTCCTTAATCTGAGGTTCGACAATCGGCCAGGGCCTCCTTTCCAGCAGCCTGGAGTAAACTCTTCAGGGGAGGCTGAGCAGTGTGATACCCCTCCGGTCCCCCTTTTTAAAAATGGGAACCACCACCCCCGTCTGCCACGCCACAGGTACTGTACCCGACATCCACGCGACACAGTAGAGGCGTGTCAACCAAGACAGCCCAACAATGTCCAGAGCCTTCAGCATCTCAGGGCAAATCTCATCCACCCCCGACGCCTTGCCACTGAGGAGCTTTTTGACTGCCTCAACAACCTCTGCCAGGCATATGGAGACTACCCCCTGAGTCTTCAGACTCTGGCTCTTCCCCTGAGGACGTATTGATCGGGTTCAGGAGTTCCTCAAAGTGCTCTTTTCACCGCCCGACAATATCCCCAGTCCGGGTCAGCAGTTCTCCTAACCGGCTGAACACAGCCTGAGCCAAGCCCTGCTTTCCCTTTCTGAGTCGCCGAACAGTTTGCCAGAACTTCCTTGAGGCCAACCGAAAGTCCTTCTCCATAGCCTCCCCGAACTCCTTCCACACCAGGGTTTTTGCTACAGTGACCGCCGAAGCCACAGCCCTTCTAGTCTGCCGGTGCCTGTTTGCTGCTTCGGGAGACCCCTGGGCCAGCCAAGCCCGAAAGGCCTCCTTCTTCAGCTTGACGGCTTCCTTCACCGCTGGTGTCCACCAACGGGTTCTTGGGTTACCGCCACGACAGGCACCGACTACCTTCCGACCACACCTCCTCACAGCCGCCTCTGCAATGACCCACTCGGATTCCATGTCCCCGAACTTCCCCGGGACGTGCATAAATACTTCTGGATGTGGGAGTTGAAGACCTCGCGGACAGGGGCATCCACCAGGCGTTCCCAGTTCACCCTCACTACACGTTTGGGTTAACCAGGTCTGTCTGGCAGCCTCCCCCGCCATCTGATCCAAGTCACCACCAGGTGGTGATCAGTTGACAGCTCTGCTCCTCTCTTTACCCAAGTGTCCAAGACATACGACTGCAGATCTGATGACACGACCACAAAGTCGATCATCGATCTTTGACCTAAGGTGGTCTGGTACCACGTACACTTATGAGCCACCCTATGCTCGAACATGGTGTTCATTATGGCCAATCCATGACTAGCACAGAAGTCCAATAACAAAGCACCACTCGGATTCAGATCAGGCAGGCCGTTCCTCCCAATCACCCCCTTCCAGGTTTCTCCATTGTTGCCCACGTGAGCGTTGAAGTCTCCCAGTAGAACTATAGAGTCCCTAGGCGGAGCCCCTTCCAGGACGCCACCCAGAGACTACAAGAAGGCCAAATACTCTGAACTGGTGTTCGGTGCATAAGCACACACAACAGTCAGAGATTTCCCCTTAGCAACTTGTAATCGCATAGAGGCGACCACCTCGTTCACTGGGGAGAACTCCAACACAGAGACACTCAGCCGGGGGCTCGTGAGTATCCCCACACCTGTCGGTGCCTCTCACCCTGGGCAACTCCGGAAAAGGAGAGAGTCCAGCCCCTCTCCAGGAGTTTGGTTCCAGAGCCAGTGCTGTGCGTAGAGGTGAGCCCAACTATATCTAGTTGGTACCGCTCCACCTCCCGCACCAGCTCCGGCTCCTTTCCCGCCAGAGAGGTGACATTCCAGGTCCCTAGAACTAGTCTACGATGCCTAGGATCAGCAGGCTCAGGCCCCCACCTTTGCTGGCCCAGCTGACATTGCACCCGACCCCAACGCCTATCCCTGCAGGTGGTGGGTCCACAGAAAAATGTAAAAAAAAAAAAAAAAAAAAAAAAGTATTTATTTATTTATTTTTATTTAGTAAAAAAAAAAAAATTCTGTATTTGACTTTTATCGTTAGTCCACCTGTGTTGGGTGGACTACGATAAAAGTCCATTTGAAGCTGCAGTTTAGTTTGTTTTTTTCCCCCCGGGATGACGCTTGTCTTTGCTCTAAGACGGTGAAATTATCTTCTCTAAAGTATGCTTTCTTCTGATCTTTGCATTTTTGCTAGGAAAAGCAGATCCAACCACCAACAATGGAAACAGCATATAGAGGAGCACACGCTTTTCTCAAAATGCACTGAATGGCTGTTTCTTAGGGAAGTCTAAATAAGTAATGGCTAAGTAATGTATCAAATACATAATAAGACTGTTTTATGGATTTCCACTTTATATGTATTCATTGTTATCCAATAATATTTATTTCCCGTATGAGTCATGAACTGTGGTGAAACCATGTTGAAGACGAAATAATAATAATAACAATAACAACTGGGCTTTATATAGTGCCTTTCAGGAACCCAAAGACACTTTAGAATGGAAAAACAAAAAACAAAAAACAAACAAAGCAGGATAGATAATAAAACAAGACAGGGTAGGAAAAAAAAAAAAAAAAAAAAAAGAAAAGAAAAAAGGTAAACACGTTTACATGAATTCTAGAGACGTGTCTTACGTGTTTGGGTTGGATCTCAATACGGCGGATCAGCTCTGTGTTCTCCCAGTCATAGAAGGCCAGGCCGTTCACCGACCTCACGCCCAGCAGGAAGCCTCCGTAGATACCTGCAGCATGGGACCAGGCGGGCACACGTTCACATCATCTCAACCCACATCCCCACTTCTGACTGATCGAATGAAGGAAATGTCTCTTTGTTTTACCTTCAGCCCCAAAGTCTGGCTTAAAAGATTTCTTCTCCTTGAAGTTTTTGAAGATCTTGACAATGCTGTTGCTTTCTCTGATGGCATATCTATACATAAAACCCACCAACAACAAATGTTTGGAAGTCACTCAATTTGTATAACCTTGATATTGACTGTCAAGGCTTACGTATAAGGAGAAATAAAGTTTACATATACTCACTCAGAGGAGTCGTGCGCCCAGGCAAACTCCTGCGCTGAGCCGAAGCTCTTGTTCCTCAAGGCCACTGCAGTGTAGATGATGTACTCTCCATCTCCACACACCACCACAAACCTGGCGCAAGCACACACACACACACACACACACACACACACACACACACACACACACACACACACACACACACACACACACACACACACACACACACACACACACACACACACACACACACACACACACACACACACACGTTACAGGGCAGATGTTTAAATATGCATATACTACAAACCAAGAAAATTCTCACGAGGGCTGAAGGCTGGTTGTTCAGATTTGCCCTTGGATGGTACAGTATATGGTGTATGTGTGTGTGTGCACCTACCTCCCGTTGGGCTGGATGGTCTGGGGGTAGATCTCGCAGCTGCCCATGTCCTTGACAGCAAGCGGCAGCCGCTCGCCGTCCTTGATCTCGGTGTCGCCCATGGCCTTCAGGTTGGCCTGCTGCACCTCACTGTGCTTGGCCCAGATGATCTTACCGTTGGTGTCCATGGACATGGCCGGCTCCTCCCGACCCAGCTAATTTAAAACAAGTAACGATAATTGTAACAATGGCATTCATGAATATGGGTAAATCTTCCTTCGCGATCATATTTCTTAACAATCAAACAGAAATGTGTTTTATGTAAATGCAGACTTGAAGACATAATTATCTATCGAAATGTCAGTTGCAAAGCAAGAGGAACAATTTGCGATATTAATAATAATTTTAACAACTTTACATCGATTACAATATGGATATGTGTGGCTGAACTAATTTTGCTCTAGGAGAAACATTATAGCCTCATTATGAACTGAATATAATTCTCAAAATGTCAAAGTGTAAACACTTAATTGCCCTTTTGTAACTCTCTGTGCAGATATCCAACCTTGATAATGATGCTGCCTTCATCGTATCCCAGCGCCACGTTGTTGGAGCCCCTCAGGCCACAGACGCACCACACTCGCTCCATGCCGTAGTTCAGCGTGGACTCCAGGCGGTAGGTGCTGGAGTGCCAGATTCGCACCGTACCTGGAAGGGCAGAGGCTTCATTTAGGGATGCAAATTTAAAGGA
The DNA here is from genome assembly GCF_960531495.2 of Zeus faber. NCBI lineage: Eukaryota > Metazoa > Chordata > Actinopteri > Zeiformes > Zeidae > Zeus > Zeus faber. The sequence continues at coordinate 9,558,567 of NC_137196.1, read as the reverse complement.
ATTTCCTTAATGGTAGTTGTTAACCGCAACAAACAATCATCGACTGCTCGATAACATAAAAGCTAATGATGTCACCAAGGCGTGTGGGGACCTATGCGAAGTCGCACACCTCCGAGATTTTGTAACTGGGTGTGAGGATCATTTTAAAATGGAGAAGTTCGAGGCAAGACTCACTGAGCTAGTTCACTCATACAGGAATATTTACAACGTGTCTTGGCGCAAGTTAAATATTTATACTTTTTGCCATCCTCCGCGATGGAAAGAGCCGGCTGTTGCGTAGCAGATCAAGTCTGGTGCAGATATGGACAATGAGACTGCGAGACTGTGTTCATTCTAGAACATATTGTGTGTAATCACCGGGTGCGTTGCATTGACATTTCACTGCATATATGTATGAAAGTATGCATATGTATGTGACAAATAAACCTCTTGAATCTTGAATCTTGAGACGCTAGTAAATTATGAAACATTACTAAAATTGTTATATATAATAACAGACACAAAATGTAAATTCAGTTTAATATATTTTATTAATATATATTTCACTTGTTTTGTTTTGTCATCATACCTCCCCTCTCTCCAGGTTTTTTTTTCTCTCCCCCCGTTCCATTTAGAAAGTGTCATTATCCCGTTCCCGTCTACCCTGTTTGTCTGAACGCAGCATTAGTTGTTAAGAAACAATTAATCTAGTATCCTCCTCTGCATTGACGCACCAGCAGCCATGTTTGTTGTTTGTTGTTCTTCCGGAACCCTCCACCTACTTCTACATAGTAGTAGAAGTTTTTTTCTCCACTGCCCCCCGTTGTTCCGGTGAGTACTACTACTTCCCGGCTGGGTATTTTTTTCTCGAAAAGCCTCGCAAAGACGCCCATGGATACAATAACAACAAGACGGCAGATATTTCAGTTCTTAGCGATAACACAAAAAACGAATCGATTAAATTATTTTGAGCAATTAATCGATAGTAGAATAATTGTTAACATTCCAAGTTTCATTAGAGCTGATGTTCTGTCATTTGTGTCCAAAAAGGGAGCAAAAATGTGTGTCTCACCATCCTCTGATCCTGTGATGATGATGGGCAGCTCTGGGTGGAAGCTGACGCAGGAGACGTTCTGAGCATGGCCTTCCAGGGTCTGAACGCACGTCTTGTTCTGAAAATACAGAAATGTAATCATTATTATATATTAGGGATGCAATGGTACAGTGGGAGAGAGAGAGAAACTGAGGAGAAGTTCGTAATAAAAAGGGACAGCCATCCCAGGTTTGTTATTTTCCAACTGGACACCTCAAGCTCAGGGTAGTTGTAATAGATGTTTGTTTGCATTTAAAGGTAGAATGTAGATGTAATGTAGATGCATTTAAAGGTACAATGTATATACAGGCAATATGTCATTTTACAAGATACTTTTAGACATTTTTAAGAAACTTACTGCATCCAACCATTACGTCTAAATATAAGGGGGAATTGGATTCTCTAACCTGGTAGTCCCAGATCTTGACCAGACGGTCGTCAGCTCCCGATATGAGGTAGGGCTTGTCTCCTCCGCTGTAGTAGTCGATGCAGTTGACTCCCTTCTCATGGCCCTCCAGGGTGAAATTGGGGGAAGAGGAGCCGAGCTGCCACACCTGCCACAACGTGGAGGTGGTGACGGAGACAGTCAGTGAACAGACAATGCTAAGACAAGGTAAGAGAGCTCTCACTGTAGGTGTACATCGCAGGGTGATGTGCTATTACGTTGGCATGTTTTTGGCAAATTATACCACAATATATAATTCATTCATTCATTCCATCATTTAGCAGACACTTTTGTCCAAAGAGACTGAAAATAAGTACATTTTGTCAGGGGTGTCAAACCACTGTATATCACAGTCAGCTAAATCTTCTCTAGGAAGGAAAGTAAGTATAGACAAATACATACACACATATCTAGACACATATCTTCATAATGAGTCAATCTCATATGGAATTAAAACACAATAATTTGGCAAAATATACACCAAAATTGCTGTCTTCATTCATAGTGTCTGTGTGAGCTATATAATGTGTTGAATTATTACATATTCATCATAAAATGTTGTAACGCCCATAATAACCACTGCATTATTTAATAGGTTACAAAATCTGGCTAACTTATTGTGTATTGCATTCAAGAAGTTGAATGTTGAACAAAATGCGGGGGCCATTGCATATTATAGGTCAAATCTCATAGTTTTTGCCAAGTTATCACAAAATGTGCCGTTATTACATAATGCATTGTTTCAGGGTAAAATAATCCTTGATGTTTGTTTTAGATAAAAGTCCAGTGGAGAAATGACAAGCTTATATTGACAATTCTAAAAATGTTTAGAGGATAAAACATCAAAAAATGAATGACTCCAATTTAACAATTAAAACAATGTCTCGCCAGGGCTCTAACTTTTAAAAGGGGTTACCAGGCATCAGCTTTGGTTGCCGAAACTGAAAACATGGCTGCCATTTTTAGTCACCTTATATTTAAGTAATTGATAGAATGCAGTTATATGTCAGCTTAATAATGAAAATGTGATATAAAAGAATGTATAAAAGCTTTATTACAGTAACCGAACAAAATTCTTTGTAGTTAAGTGTTTTATCTGATATTAGAATTTGAATCTTCAGAGGAGACGAAACACAAGTCAAGACAGACCACAGCTGTGATAACATTTTACTTTTGTTGTCACACTTGGCCTGATCACACTGAGCCTGTCTCTTACTTACACCCACATGTATACGAGATCGGAGAACGAGTCCACTAGTTAATTGATCGCAGAAAGCGTCCTTCTCTTGACCAGATTAAATAAAAAGTGAAAAAATTGGTCGCCACTCCTTATTTATTTTGTGGTGCACATATTGCGGTTAGCTGTCCCTTTTTTATGTTGACAAGTGTTTGCCAAAGGGGGCAACCAGAGGCCACGAAATGATTGACAATTGACTCAAATTTGTTGCCGAGGGCAACCGGGCACCTGTTACTGTCGAGCCCTGATCATATTTGAAACAATGAAACATGCAACTGTAATCCCATCACAGCGGGTCGAGGTTATTATATCCGGAGTGGCTCCTACCTTGATGGTCCTGTCCAGTGAGGCGCTGGCAAACTGGTTGTTGTCTTTTGGGTTGATGACGATCTGCATGACGTAATGAGTGTGACCTTCAAACACCTGGCTGCACGACCACTTCTTCTCCCAGTCCCACAGCTTGATCAACATGTCATCTAAACCCAGAGAGACAGACACAAGCTCTTAAATGTGGATGTTGGCCAGGTGTAGAAAGTGGCTTCTTCAACTTAACATGGCATCTGAATCACTGTGTGTAAATAAGAATACCATGCAGACGTATGTTCTATTTTGAAGTAGTTTTGACTTGTTATATAATTTCTGGTTTTAGAATGAAAAAAAAAAATAAAGATTAATTGTTAGACTGTGAATGTATAATCTGCAGGGGAATTCCTTAACAAGATAGTCTCTTTGGAATCAGAATCTGTTTATATCCACCAGGTACATTTACATGTGCTAGGAATTTGTTCCGGTAAGGTTTGGTGTGTTTCATTACAGCCGATTAGCATTTAAAAAGAAAAGGAAGCTTAACAGTCCATAAAAATGGAGACCAAAAGTAATAAAACTAAATAAAAAGTGAGAGTCTAGAATGAGATATATATATATATATATATATTTATTACACACACACACACACACACACACACACACACACACACACACACACGTGTGTGTGAGAAAAGGTGTTTGCCCCCTTCCTGATTTCTTATTTTTTTGCATGTTTGTCACACTTAAATGTTTCAGATCAAACTAATTTAAATATAAGACAAAGATAACACAAGTAAACACAAAATGCAGTTTTTAAATGAAGGTGTCTATTATTGAGGGGAAAAAAAATCCAAACCTACATGGCCCTGTGTGAAAAAGTGATTGCCGCAACCCCCTGTTAAAACATAAATGAACTGTGGTTTATCACATCGTTGGAAAGCTGAGTTCAATTTCTCTAGCCACACCCAGGCCTGATTACTGCCACTCCTGTTCTCAATCAAGAAATCACTTAAATAGGACCAGCCCGACAAGGTGAAGTCGACCAAAAGATCCTCAAAAGCTAGAGATCCTGCTGCGAACCAAAGAAATTCAGGAACAAATGAGAAACAAAGTAATTGAGATCTATCAGTCTGTAAAAGGTTATAAAGCCATTTCTAAAGCATTTCTAAACTCCAGCGAACCACAGTGAGAGCCATTATCCACAAATGGCAAAAACATGGAACAGCGATGAACCTTCCCAGGAGTGGCCGGCCGACCAGATTACCCCAAGAGCCCAGCGACGACTCATCCAAGAGGTCACAAAAAGACCCCACAACACATCCAAAGAACTGGAGGCCTCACTTGCTTCAGTTAAGGTCAGTGTTCATGACTCCACCATAAGAAAGAGACTGGGCAAAAATGGCCTGCTTGGCAGAGTTCCAGGACGAAAACCACTGCTGAGTAAAAAGAACATAAAGGCTTGTCTCAGTTTTGCCAGAAAACATCTTGATGATCCCAAAGACTTTTGGGAAAATACTCTGTGGACTGACGAGACAAAAGTTGAACTTGTGTCCCGTTACATCTGGCGTAAAAGTAACACAGCATTTCAGAAAAGGAACATCATACCAACAGTAAAATATGGTGGTGGTAGTGTGATGGTCTGGGGCTGTTTTGCTGCTTCAGGACCTGGAAGACTTGCTGTGGTAAATGGAACCATGAATTCTGCTGTCTACCAAAAAATCCTGAAGGAGAATGTCCGGCCATCTGTTCGTGACCTCAAGCTGAAGCGCACTTGGGTTCTGCAGCAGGACAATGATCCAAAACACACCAGCAAGTCCACCTCTGAATGGCTGAAGAAAAACTAAATGAAGGCTTTGGAGTCGCCTGTGGCATGACTTTAAAAAAGCGGTTCATGTTTGAAAACCCTCCAATGTGGCTGAATTACAACAATTCTGCAAAGATGAGTGGGCCAAAATTCCTCCACAGCGCTGTAAAAGACTCATTGCCAGTTATCGCAAACGCTTGATTGCAGTTGTTGCTGCTAAGGGTGGCCAAACCAGTTATTAGGTGTAGGGGGCAATTACTTTTTCACACAGGGCCATGTAGGTTTGGACTTTCTTCCCCTCAATAAACACAAATGAACACCTTGTGACAAACATGCAAAAAAAATAAGAAATCAGAAGGGGGCAAACACTTTTTCACACCACTGTATAAACAAACACACACACTGTGTGTGTATATATATATATATATATATATATATATATATATATATATATATATATATATATATAAAAGGAAGGGGTAACAGAGTGGATAAAGACGAACCGCAGGTGCTGGCGCTGCGCTAGATCCCACCAAGGAGCCCAGTGTGACCTGAAGAAGGCATGTGGCCTGTGCGAAGGGAAGCACCTCCAGGCCATGCATGAGGTTAACATCCGAGCTAACAGAGAGCCTACAAGGCTGAGAAGGAAGAGAGCTGCCTGGTGAGCATGACAGAAGTCCTGTACGTCGACCATCCAGCCGATGGAAGTCGAGTCCAGCTCAAGGTTGCTCTAATGCTCCTCCACTATGGGAACTGCACCTTGGACACATTCGCTATCTTGGACGATGCTCCTCTCCTTGGCAGCCCGGGACCTGGACTACGAGGGACTCCTGAAGAACCTACCATTGACGACCATCTGGCAGGATGTCCAGACCCTCCCAGATGCTTCGGTGACCTTCTACATCTCCCTAGCCCCTAGACCAGGGAATCGATACCTCATAAGCGGAGCCTTCACCTCTACATGGCTCTAGCTGGCAGACCACTCATACCCAATGAGCAGCCTCCAGAAGACCTAACCAGCCTGCCAATCCCCCACTTCAGGAATGCATAACCCCTGGTTCTCATTGGTGCTGACCCTCCCCACCTCATTCCCCTGTAGAGCCTTTACTGTTGGGCCCTATAGGTGGGCCAGCAGCAGTTCGGACTCTGCGAGGGTGGACTCTCCATGGCACGCGAGGCTAGTAAGACAGCCTCTAAGGCCACAGCAGTGCCTGGTAACATCAGTCTCCCCCCAGAACTCAAAACTCTTTAAGAACATGGAAAAGTTCTGACAGATAGACACATTGCCATATTGGAATGAGAAGCTAGTGACCCGGTCAAAGAAGGACCACGAAGCTATCGAACTGCTTGAGGCCAAGACCACCCGTGGGAGGTAGACGGGACCCTCCGCTATGCCACCCCTCTGTTGCGCAAGAAAGACATGCCCTGCTTCCAAGCATCTAAGGAAGCAGTCATGCCAAGCCTTAGGCGCATGCAAAGGCACCTTGCTTAAGACCCAGTGCCAGCAGAGGCCTACAGCTCAGAGATTCAGAAACTAGTCCAAGCTTGTGCAGTTAAGAAGATGAGTCTCGACGCAATCCCCCCGGAGAGGAATCGTGGTATATCCCCCCACCACATGGTGAGTCATAACAACAAGAACCACATAGTCTTCAACTGCCCCTACCAGTACCGAGGTCAGAATCCGAACAAGTCCCTACTGTCTGGACCTAAGCTCGGAGAATCACTCCTAGGGGTGCTGCTGAGGTTCCGGCATAATGCAGTGGCTATTAGCGAAGACATCAAGGGCGTGTTCCATTGGGTTTGCCTCCTCCCGGAAGACTGGGCTCTTCTTTTGATTTGTGTGGCGAGACAGGACTAAGGAAGAACCACCAACACTGTACGAGTGGCAGTTCCTGCCCTTTGGTACGACATGCAGGCCCTGCAGCGCCATGTTAGCAACCAAATGCCAGCCAGACGACACTGTGAGGTTCTCAGTCGAAAGGTGCTTCTATGTCGATAACTGCCTGCAGAGTCAGTCCACTCCCGAAGAGGCCCAACAGTTAGTCGACAAGCTGAGAGAGCTACTAGCGATGGCCTTCGACCATCAATAGTGGGCCACTAACATGGCGAGTGTTTTGGAACACCTACCTGAAGACGCCAGGTCAGACAGTCTCGAGCTCTGGCTCGCCCAAGAAAAGGCAAACTCCCCCGAGTCTACCTTCGGACCTGGCATTGCCAAACAGACACTCTCAGTTATGAACACCGGCCGGTAAACTACAGAGTGTTGACCATGTGGAACGTCTACAAGGTCCTTTCTAGTCAATATGACCCCCTAGGGTGCATCCTACCATACGTGAGCCAAGACGCTAGTCTGATGACTCTGGGAGAAGCACCGCGACTGGGATGATCCCCTACTGCCCCAAGCCGTCCTGCAAACCTGGCATGACTGGGAGAGTGAGCTGCCGTTCCTTACCCAGGTGATTCTGCCGTGCGTATACTTGCCTCAAGAAGCGGACCAGTTTTGTGTGACCCGAGAGGTCCACGTGTTCTAGGAGCATTCTGCAGCTCAGTGGATAGCCAAGATCGTGTCTACTTGTCCTTCCTAGTGGCACAGTCCAGAGTAGCACCCAAGGGACTACACTCAATGCCCAGACTGGAGCTGTGTGCCCCGGTCACTGGAGTCCGGTTGTCGACGTCTGGTCAAGCTTCATCAGGAACTACTTGCCTTCTCTGCAAATGCGTCAGAAGTGGCACGCTACCTAGGCTGACCTCACGGAAGGCTCCGTTCTAATGCTGACCCCCAGTTGCCTCAGGCCCTGTGGCAACCCATCGGACATGTTACTACGGTCCACCCTACTGTTAATAGACATGTAAGGTCAGTCGACCTGAAGATTGGTGATCGAGAGTACACCCGACCAGTGGCCCGGCTTGTCTTCCTGCCAACCATCCCAGTGGACGAGGACGATAACACTAATGTTGCCCATCCTTAGATACACTTATTCACCTTTCGTAGGGGGGTGAATTTACTTAGTACATTCAGGGGCAGCTGTTAGAAAGGTTCAGGCGGTTTCGTTCATAAAACAAGCACCTTACGCGGAACACAGTTCTGGGAGTGCTGTCCTATAACCTTAAGACCCTGAACACTAATAAAATCTTTGAACAGCCTACCACTGCTGGTGAGGATGTAGGGCTGGGTGGGGTGCACGGCAATGCAGCGGATATAGTCTGAGTGGGCTTCAAACATGTGCACCCGCTCTAAGGTGTTGTAGTTGAAAACGCGGATCTGCATGTCATCCTGTGCAGAAATAAGAAATAAAAACCAATGTTAAGACATTCTGAAATGAACAGTGGGGTACGGATGCAGTAGACTGTCATTTAATACAACACAGACAATCAATACATCACAAAAACATAGTATTACAAAAACATAATGTGATGAGGATATTTGTCTAAATCGAGGTTTGATAAAATGCTGCAAGTGAAAAATACAAGTTTTAATAAAGTCTAATACCAATGCAAAAATTTGAGATTTTCTTAAATTTTTCTCAAATATAATTAATTTCCTCATCTCATTGTCTATTATTTATATCAGTAATGTATATATATATAATATATATCTATATATTATTCATCTCATTGTCTCATTCCCTGGCATCATCTATGTTGTGAAAGTGATTCTGGAAATGTTTTATTACGTTACAATTTGAATAACAAAAGCCGGGGGAATATCCAAGGTTTTCAATGTCTTTTTTTCAAGCACTTCAGCACAAAGGGTGAATAATTAAAGCCGGGGGAATATCCAAGGTTTTCAATTTGTCTTTTTTTCTAGCATTTCAGCACAAAGGGGGCTACTTTCAAAGTATTCCAGTACTTACATTTCTGAGGATGAAATTCATGCACTTCAAGCACCTGGTAAGAACCCTACTACATGGACAAGTCTCCACATGGGCCTAACGACTCCTATAACAAGGGTATATTGAGCCACTCACCGCTCCAGTAATGACCCAGTTCTTCCTGGCCACGAACTTGGAGGCTCTGACAGGGAGGTCACACACCTCAAACGTCTTCACTAGTGTCTGGGAAAGAAAAAAAAGAAAAGTGTTCTAAAGGCAAGGCAATGATGTAATACACCTAGGGCTGTCGCTATCAAGACATTTTAGATTACTATTAATTGTCATTCAAATAATTGTAATAGAGTGATAACACAAATCGAACATATTGCACAGGTGGTACCTTTTGACATTTAACATTTGACATTCAGTTCCAACCCAACCGATGGAAAGTTATCTAATTCACATGGAAAATTCCCCTTAAATTTTAATGGAAAAAATGTGATTGTGGAATCGAGCGATTTTTCTGAAAGATTGTGATCAGCTCAAGTAATTGCAATCAGGTTATGTAATGTAATAAATTGTGACGGCTCTAAATACACCTCATCACTACTTCAATACATGTTCAGCAAGCTATTGTGGCTTTTATGGGGCAGGTAGAATGTTGCCACACTTTCAGATGTTTTGAGAGTCATGTCAACACCTGGAATGCACCCAACTATCTCAAATAGTGACCTAATGACGGTGAGGTGCTGTTGTGCTGTTTTCATTATTATTCAAGTGTTTACACACATATGCTCTGCTTTGGCATCAGCCATTTCCTTTTCAAACCCAATGATACAGTATACGTGTTGCGGTTGCCCCTAGAAACGGTGTTGTATTTCTTACGGCACCTGCGATTCATGGTTCCACACACAGACACTGCCATTGTACAAGCTGGCCAGCATCCACGGCTCTGTGGGATGGAGGTCCACACTTTTCACTCGGTCTGACCTGGCCGTCAGTCTCCGTTTGATGTCAAGCCTGAGAGGCTGAAAGGCACAAGATTAAAAATGGATATATAACAACGACATTAAACTTCATTCAGTTGAATTCAGCAACACGTTCTCCTGGCTGCAGCCCTCAGAACAGTCCATGTAAAAGTCATTGATTCATCCATATTTAAAATACTTTTAGACTGAACGGCTATGTGTGTCCGTTATCCTTCGAATCTTCACGACCTTAACATATTTGATTTAGTGAGTGGATTAAATGCACTCCAACTCCAACTCCAAACACTATGGAACAAAAACACATTGGAAGCTTACCACCATCATACATTATACTGTCTTAGCAAGATCGCAACGAAGCTAACGCCACTAGCTAGCTAACGTTAGCCACGGAGCTCCCCAAGGATGCATCAGTGACAGCGTTGTCCGTTTTAAAGACAAGAGACGGAACACACAGACAAAAGTATTATCAACGTATATTACCATGTTGGATCACCGCGTCGTCACTAAAGTTGAATCTTTATAAATGTGTGGTGTATATGGTGAATCATTAAATCCGGGTTCCAATGCGACTTCGGTGACCACGGAACTGGACACTGACGTGGAACTTCCTGAAACCGAGTCTCGCGAGAGTTGAGGATGGCGGCTGGAAACGGTGACGTTGCCGCCGAAGGCAGCGCTGGTGACGTCACGCTTGAGGGCTCGCCGGGGTGGACACGTGTGACTGTTCCACTGATACGAGGCTAAACCAGGAGCAACCAAGTACAAATACATCATAATAGAACGAGAGATATTATTTTTCATCATGAACAGTTGTTTGCTCCGGTCACCAAAACAATAGATTGCTCTTTTTCATTTATTTTATTATTATTAGTAGTATGACGTTATATAGTATTATAACCATTGTTATTATTAATATGATAACTGAAAAATGCATAGACTATCGGTCCATGTTTATATGGCATATCTTCAAATATTAAAGCGCAAAATATTTATTTGTGACAACAAAATCGTCCAGGACGTAGGTTTCGATAGAGTACGTGATGAAGACTGAAATGGCTTCATGCTCAGCAGAGTTTTCTTATTTTGGTGGCTATTTTGAACTTGAACTTGAACTTGAACTTATTTTAACTATATCCTTCAAAAGGATTACGAGAAGCGAACACGGTTTTAAACTAAAACCATAGGTTTACGTTTTGGAAAATCTTTTTGGATCAAGTCGGATCGTGGAACCAGATTTCACCCTGGATATAGATCTGGGCAAGGTTGTCTGGTAAACACTCTTGTTTCATTCATAACTTGAATTTGTGTTCGCACGGCCACGACCCGTTAAAAAGCCAAGTCACGGCATCAGACACAGTGTTTAAAGGAGGTAAACAGTGCTGGTAGAGTTCGACGGTCGCTATGTGTCGCTATGGTCCCCGGTCGCCCTCTGTGGAGGATCGCCTCCATTCAACTGCACAGAGAACCAGCTACAATATACCAACTCTACAACGAGGGGGAAAGGGATGGAGAAAGGGAAGAGTTGAGTTTAAATTACAAGACGGCTGCGAGATTTTCTGCGGCTCGTCTTGTTTGCACCTAACAAGACTTCCGAGCCATCGTTTAACTTAAAAACGCCGCGGTCGATGCAATGATCCCCAAATGTGGCGGCCGGCTCCAAGATTCAAGATTCAAGATTTTTATTTGTCACATACATATACATACCCTCATACATACATGCAGTGAAATGTAATGCAACGCACCCGGTGATAGCACACAATATGTCCTAGGAAAAAAATAAAATAAAAAATTTCTTTCTATTAGACCGACTAACTGACTCCTAAAACGTAATACAGTAAGTTGAATACTTATAGAATAAAATAAAATGGAATAGATAGAGGGAATATGCCTATGTATATACAGATATGTGCATTAAAGTGGCATGTGAATTAAAGTGGCATGTGAATGTGAATAGAGTGAGGTAGTGTTTGGGATAATACAGCACAGTATACAGCAGTACAGCGCAGCAATACGGCATCACGAACAACCCTGAACAGTGATACAGTATGCGGTACAGTATGCTACATACAGTACAGAAGGTAGTGGAGCCTAGTGCATGGCTCAGTGAGGACCCCTGGTGAGGTCAGCATTGACAGTTCTAATGGCGTGCGGGAAAAAACTCAATGTCTCAGTCTCTCTGTTCTCGCTGTGTGACTGTGTGTGACCGCAGCAGCTGAAACAGTCCGTTGTTGGGGTGGTGAGGATCCTTCATGATCCTCCGGGCTCTGCTACTACACCTCCTGGTGTATAACTCCTGCAAGGGGGGGAGGGTAGTTCCAGTGGTACGTTCAGCTGAACGCACCACCCTCTGCAGGGCCCGCCTGTCCTGAGCAGTACAGTTCCCAAACCAGGCAGTGATGTTGCCTGTCAGGATGCTCTCCACTGCTCCAGAGTAGAAGGACTTGAGGATCCTCACTGAGACCTTGAATTTCCTCAGCTGCCTGAGGTGGTAGAGACGCTGCCTCGCCTTTCTCACCAGAGTGTCAGTGTGTACAGCCCATGTTAAGTCCTCTGTGAAGCAATGTGACGTCAGCTTCCCAAGCTCTTCCCTTTATTAAACTTTATTTTTTACAAGCGGAAAGAGAATTTCCACTTCTGGGGGCAATTCATTCTATTCCATTCAATTATTTTCGATTCTATTCTAAAACGTTTCATGTTCTTAACCCAAAATGTGTGGTGTCGGGGACGCGCAGTCGTCTCCTTGGATACGATTGACAAATGGCGTCATCTAGTGGAAGAAGGCCAAATGACTGTTTGTCCCTCACGGAAATTTCTATAAATAAGACTAAATCTCATGATAAATGTAGAAAAGAGCTACAAATAAAGCTGAACACTAAACACTGTGTTCGACTGATAGATAAAACCCACAAATAAAACCCTCTTATTCAAACATTTAGTCTTATGCTGAATCAGTAAAGGATATGTCGGCATTATTCTCTTCTAATTACATTCTCTAACTTAAAGCGAATATGAATAGGCCCAGTGATAATATATTTTCCCTGTAATGATATAGCTTCCAATATGGCTTCCATGTCATCTCAAAAGAGGCACCGTTATCAGATACAGAACATTGAACTGCATCATGTTCAGACGTTAATGTAATGCACTAGAAGCCATTTTCACTGATATCGCTTTTAATATACGCTTTGCCACAAAAACAATCATTGAAAGTCATCAGTAGGAAACCTGTTCATGCACAAATCCACAATCTCTCTTGTTAATGATTCTCAAAATGTTGTTGACCTACATAGGGACCCTGGTATCTACATGGTTTTGAACTTGTATTTCAGGGGATGGATAACATGTCTGATAATATTGTTTTTTTGGCCAAAAATTACAACGCACATGCAGCAATAAGCAGTTGGCCTCGGGTAATCTGTACTTCACCCAAAGACAACGTGGCCGAGTGATGAGAGCAGTGACCTCTGTGATAAGTGATAAGGCTGAAAACGTGTTTGTCATGAGGTGTGATCTGAATAACCTCAGCATGTGTTTCTACTGGTTGTGTGCTAGGGTTAGGAGCTACGTCTAGGAGCTAGGTTTTGGATTTTGAGCTGGGGTTAGGGTTAGGAACTAGGGTTAGGGTTAGTTGCTAGGTCTAGGAGCTAGGGTTAGGGTTAGTTGCTAGGTCTAGGAGCTAGGGTTAGGGTTAGGAGCTAGGTCTAGGGGCTAGGGTTAGGAGCTAGGTCTAGGAGCTAGGGTTAGGAGCTAGGTCTAGGAGCTAGGGTTAGGGTTAGGAGCTAGCTCTAGGAACTAGGGTTAGGGTTAGGAGCTAGCTCTATGAGCTAGGGCTAGGTCTAGGAGCTAGGGTTAGGGTTAGGAGCTAGGTCTAGGAGTTAGGGTTAGGAGCTAGGTCTAGGAGCTAGGGTTAGGGTTAGGAGCTAGGTCTAGGAGCTAGTGCTAGATTTAGGAGCTAGGTCTAGGAGCTAGGGTTAGGGTTAGGAGCTAGGTCTAGGAGTTAGGGTTAGGAGCTAGGTCTAGGAGTTAGGGTTAGGAGCTAGGTCTAGGAGCTAGAGTTAGGGTAAGAGCTAGGTCTAGGAGCTAGGGTTAGGGTTAGGAGCTAGGTCTAGGAGCTAGGGTTAGGGTTAGGAGCTAGGTCTAGGAGCTAGGGTTAGGAGCTACGTCTAGGAGCTAGGTTTTGGATTTTGAGCTAGGGTTAGGGTTAGTTGCTAGGTCTAGGAGCTAGGGTTAGGGTTAGTTGCTAGGTCTAGGAGCTAGGGTTAGGGTTAGGAGCTAGGTCTAGGAGTTAGGGTTAGGAGCTAGGTCTAGGAGCTAGAGTTAGGGTTAGGAGCTAGATATAGGAGCAAGGGTTAGGGATTAGAGTTGGGAGCCAGAGTAAGGAGTCAGGGTTAGGAGCTCAGGTTTGAAGCTAATACCCTTCAATTAAACACAAGTAATTTTTTTGCAGTTTGCCATTTTCTTTTCCCGAAAATACCTCTCTGATCAATTTTTCTTGGACAATGTTTTCTTTTGGGGCCTTATAGTTCCAATTCTCGGAAGGATGGGGACGACAGGTAAGAAAGGTCACCCTGTCACAGAAAAGATTAGGGTGTTAGTTCATCAACTGAAGCAATCAAGTGACTCTTAAATATTACTTTTGTTCCTCTTTGGTTTTATTGTTTATCACAATAGATAGATGATCACCACAAAATATTTATTACCACATTTTTAATGCACTTTTAAATACAGTGTACTATCTGTTGTAAACAAACATGTGCTTTAGTCCTTGTAACTTTGGTATAATTGAACAAAAACTGTAACAAATATTTGTCTTTTTATTCTTTCCTTTTGAACACTTGCACACACACAACATCTTCACACGTCAGCTCCTGTGAGTGGAAAAGACAAAGACAATATCCAATAATGTTACTATACATGAAACGTAATGCACAAAAAAGTTCAAGTTCAAGTTCAAGAGATTAGAGTATTTTTTTGAGCTCATAGAGCTTGTGCGTAATCACTGGGTGTCATGACATTTCACTGCATATATGTAAAGATGTAGGACACAAGTTATTGTTGTTGTTATTATGCTATAACAATGAAAATTTCCTTGAGAATATCCCAAACGCTTGATAACAAGTCAGACAGGGTGACATAAAAACCCACCAGGTATAACTTTTCCCCTTGGATCCAGTGCTTCCAGCCACGGTTTGCCTTCTCTCCTTTCTGGGTGCAGACCAGCTTGTCCCCCTCCCAGGTTACGAGACTCTTGAGGACGCCAGAGCAAATGGGTAAAAACTTTTAAGTTCCATGTCAGTTGTCTGGTGGGATCTCCAGGTTGGTAAACAGTGACCAAAGCTTCCCTCTTACATCATTTCTCAGTCTGTCCCTTTACAGACAGACGACCATTTCTTGTAATGCCGTATTGTTAAGAATCTATAGATTTGTAGAGAACTTTGGATTTTTTAGTATTAGTATGAGACAGATTCGGAGTTAGATTTGTTTACACTAAACATTTTAAGAAAAATAATTCCTTAATCCACATCCATGTGTAGGATAATACTGCATGAATTAAGTTGATGTTGTATTAATATACAGGTGCTCTAATTTGCTTACACCAGGGGCTTCCCAATCATTTTTTCCGTCTGAGCGCTAAATCAAACATGATTCCATCTGAGACTCCCCTATTGAATTTGCAATACACTTTTCTTTCTCATGCACTTAATAGCAGTTGGCGGCCATTTTTGTCTGAATTGGTTCTGTTCTCATAGCAGAGAGGAGAATGGATTTCCTGACAGTTCCCATTTGAACTAATATTTGACGACCAGGAAACAAACGCCTCAAATCGTCCCAAGACCTCGTGACCCCCTCTGCGAGCACCACCGTCCCATCGTGGGGGCCCAGCCCCCCAGCTTGGGAAGCCGCGGCTTCCACAGTCCGGTGGTGGGAAGAACAGTCTGCTTTACTCCACCTTGATGCTCCTGTTGTCCAGGCCCTTGGTGACCTCGTCGAACTCCACGCCGACAGTGAAGCCCAGCTCATAGTTCCTGAAGGTGCTCAGCGTCTTGAATTCAAAGTGGTCGCCGTCTTGCGTGACCACTTTAGTCTGGGACAGGGAGATGGCGATTTTCCGCGTGGCGAAATCAATATCTGAGAACCGACACAGGGAGGGTAACGTCAGTAAGAACATCTAGTCTTGTATAAATTCCGAGCGTCAATAAGAGTGCAAATAAGGGCAATATTTATTTGAAATATACCCCTACCTACATACCTTAAGGCCTTAAAGCAGTGGTTCTCAACCTTTTTTTGGCCCATGAAGTTGTTAGGTTTTTATTATTATACATAAGGAGCCATCAACGCTAATTTTTTCAATTGTTCCAATTCCCATTTAGGCCGATGAGTAGCAGATTCAGGCTAAATAAGATGCTTTATTACTGTACTTACGACACAGACATGCATTACTGGTCAAAGTGCAGATATACAACCCTCCATATCTGGCAACTGTTTCATGAAATCTAACTTTATAATATCAAAGCATGGAGGGAGCTCCAAACGGATTATAGAGAAATTATGATATATTTAAAGTATTTATAAACATTTTTCATTCTAACAATATATCAATCAAATATCAACATTTTCTAAGGTTAACATGATGGAGATCACAGTGTGGTGTTTTTCTCTTTTCTTTGAATAACACATTTTCTGTAAAGTTTCTAGTTCACTTCCAAGTGAATCACTTTCTTTCCTTTCGTTTCAGCAATTTTTTCGGCTTTAAACGGTGACTTAAAGAGCTTGAAGTTGGTGCACTTGATTTCCTTTTCTTTTTTGAAATCTCAAATCTGCGATGAAAATAATCAATGTATGAAATGAACCTAGACTTTAAAACACCTTGCATCACCACTCACAGAGAATATAGAAAATCAGAGAGTGTGAAATTACGAGATTGCATTTATCAGAAAGGAACAGATTTTTTTTTTTTTGAAATTCTCTTACTCAACACTTTCAAATACTCCTCAAACTTGTCGCTGGTTTCCAGGATCCATTTCCCACTGAAGTCTGCAGGCGGCATGGTGGTCGTGGCAGTTGGGACAGCGGTGGTGCGGAGATGTGTGTGAGCGTGTAGTGTGCAGTGTGGAGGAGGAGGAGGAGGAGGAGGAGGAGGAAGAGGAGGAGGAGGGTTGTCCCATTCCTTTATAGGCAGGGTTAAGGGGCACGGGGGCAGAGATACAACACGGTTTATGGCTCTGAGGGGGAATGGCAGGGGCAGTTGTAGTGCGTGTGGTGGTGGGAGTCGTTGGCGGGGGGTCAGCGAGGCCACTATAGTGGTGGTGCACAAACACACAAACGCATACATTCTTACTAACTTTAAAAATATTTCACAGCACCCTGTGTGGATATGCATACACATTAATATATATATATATATATATATGGTGATGTGTTCTCCATTGATCTCGTCCCTCTCCCTTCTATTTATTTAGCTCAAACTCTACACCACAATATTTGAACTTTGAGCGGGATTAGGGTAAATAAAGTTCAGCAATTGGTTCAGGAAGTGGTCGGTGCCTGTGATTAGACTGCGAATGGAACTGAAAAGCACAGATTTAGGACTGAAAAATATACATGTATATACAGTATATGTGTGTGACAAACGAAAGGGATAGGGGCCATTATTACTACCTGTTTTTTATGTGTATTGTGATGCTGGCTTGTTAAAATGGTAAATAGTGAATTACTATTTCGCTCTGTCATTTACGAAAATAGTCGTTTCCTAGATGGAAAAAAAATCATGGACCCCATTGATGACATTCTGTATCTGGGACCCCCAATACGAGAGTTTGTTTTATTGTTAGATATGATTTAGTGACATAACAGTGAAATTTGGCTCTAAACAGTCATTATTGTACATTCTCTCTAACGGTGCAGACATCTTGTAAATGAAATAACGGTGACATTAACTCTTAAACGTTTCGCTGGGGCCCCCCCTGGAACCTCTCGAAGGATCCCCTGGTGGTCCCCCGGACCCCACATTGAGAACCACAGCTCTAACTAACAATATCAATTATTAGTTTCCATGTCATGCCATTGTGTTGTGTTGTATTGTATATTCTGTATATATTCTATTTATCTGGCTACTTCTGTTATGTTTTCTTTGGCTACTGTGTATATTGGACTATTTTTATTAAACTTTTTATTTTTACGTTTTATTTTGTATTTTATTTAATTTAATTGTTTTTTATTGTTAATGAAATAACAGTGACATTTAACTATTTATCATTTCGCTGGGGACCCCCCCGGGAACCCCTTGAAGGACCCCCGGGGGTTCCCCTGATCCCACATTGAGAACCCCAGCTCTAACTAACCCTATACATTATTAGCTTATGAACTGTTTTATTCTATATTTCTAGTTCACAGTAACATTCTCAGTCAATTCAAGTCATTGAACATTTTGCCAATTTATTGATTTAAACTTCTTCTAACGGAAAGGAAGTAGGAACAGTATATACAGATGTCACATTCGATCCTAGATCAGCTGTTATCACCCACATCCGCAGAGCACACGTCTGCCAGTAACCCTAAATCATTTGTCTTTTTCTTGTGTCTCTTCTCCTCTTCACAGTAGCCCCCGTGTCGGTGTGCGGACACCTTGTTAGTTTGCGTATGAGTCTAATTGTATGAGGCCAAACCATCTAACCTCACAGTGTTCAAGTAAACACGCTAATCCAATGAGCACCCGCCCTGAGACTGTAAAGACGTGTGGGAATAATAATAATATTTCCATATGCTTGTCTTTCTGTGAAGTTACATGCTGTATATAGTATGTATACACACACACACACACACACACACACACACACATATATATATATATATATATATGAGAAGGACCGTATATGATTCAAGATTCAAAGATGGATGGATATGTAACCAGAAAGGATAGGGGACGGGTGGACAGGTGGCGTGTCACAGGTGTGTCCGTTGTTGTGTGCTATGTCTCCATCACGGTCCCCAGGGACCGTGCTTAGGTCTTCTTGAAGACCTGCTTGGAGACCATTCCGGCAGCTCTCAGCTCCTGGTGAAGAAAAAATATGGAGAAGTACATTTGTTTCGAAAAGAAAAATAATGTATTGCGCTCATTTAAAATGTTTATACTCTGTCAATAATCTATTGGTGAAACGGTGCTTCTATGTCACGCCATTGTATTGTAGCGCATATTCTGTTGTATGTGTCGTATTGTATAGTGTGTATATTTTTATATATCTGACTATTTTTCTTCTGTATGTTTAGGCTATTTGTGTATATTTTGCTATTTTTATTTTATTTTTTATTTAAATGTTATACCTTTTTTTAAATTTTATTTTCATTATTTTTATTTTCACACTGTTAAACTTTTTTTCAATGATAATTGTCTGTAGAGAAATACACCAAATAAACAAATTTAACTCATCGGAATAAACTGATGATTGTGATTGATATCCTGTTTTTTGCATATACCTGCATTGTGTTTTCATGCCACTTGATGGTGGTGTTTCTCTAAATTAAAAAAAGGTGACACTTCCAACCCAAATAAGCTTTCCACTTATATACTGTTTAATAACATAACATATAAACTTAAACGATTTTTTGGTTTGCTTCTATATTTCTTCAATAATATGGGATAAAAGAAAACATCTCGATCACACCAATGTATGAAAAATGCTAATATGCTTGTGTTGCTGCCCTTTCAAATGCTAATGTTTTCATTACAGGACATTAAAAACTCGACAGAAAAGATAAAACGTGACATTCAAAATATTCTGCTGAAATTAGATCTGCAGAGTGCAGATAATGCCTCAACAAAGGCTCATGAAAAAAAACAGAGTTAGTTAAAAATTGGATCTGATATGAATTTGATTTCATTTTTGAACATAAAGTGTTTTGTTTCCCCCACAATTGTCCATGCAGGTGCCTTAAATACAGTAAAATACTGCAAAGTAGGATGATTGGCCTTGGAATGCACCTTTTGATAAAATCCCTTATGAAGCCTGAATTTAAAACCAAGCAGTTGGCCATTTTAATTTGGGTATCAGTGTTCTCACCAGATGGAGCTCGTCTCCTTCCACCCAGTGGGTCCAGCCTCTTCCCTCTATCTCTCCCTTCTGCGTGCACACCAGCTTGTCGCCCTCCCAGTTGATGGTGGTCTGAGGACACACAGATCACAGATAAAATAAGATAAGATAAAATAAAACAAAGGCCTCTTTGGTTCCCAAATGATCCCCTAAAAGGTGAGATTGGTGCAAGAGGTGATGATTCAGGCAATTTTCCTCCTGGAGTTGCTTAAACGCTACTGTAGGAGCGTGCGCGCGCACACACACACACACACACACACACACACACACACACACACACACACACACACACACACACACACACACACACACACACACACAGTCACCCCAACAAACAGCTTATCTATAATCAGCCTATCAGATTACAATTATTTTTCTTTGATGAAAAAGGTTTGTTACCCTGTTCAGTATTCTGTGAGAAAATCTGAGCAAATTTGGCTTTAAGCTTTGCACTGGTGCCTGGGAGCGTGTGCTTGCCACTCAGGTGCCTTATCTGCAGCCACTGCAAATGAAATACATTGTAAAAGCTCATAAAAGATAAGATAAAAGCTTATTTATAATGAAGATGATCACATTATATGGTCATTATAGGATGATAAGAGCTGGTCATGTGACTATGTGGACTCATTATAAGGGCATATTTCATTACTCCGACAGGTCTTCACAGCTCGGAAATTATAAGTCAACCGTCGCAATATGTTATAAATGTATAATTTTCTCTAAGAAATGGTGATTAATCACTGAAATGCATCATTCACGGCTCATTACATGAGTTAGTGTAGTGATTCTCCACCTTTTTTTCATATCAAGGTCCCTCAATTTGATACTCATTTGGTCATGGAAACCGTTTGATAAGATTTAGTCCCTGGGACATCAATATGATTTTGTCCAAATTCCATGTCGACAATACAGGACAGTTTCTACTATAATGGTGCTAATGTCTTGTAAATTAATTAATGGGAGGTTTTGAGGAACTTCTGATGATTTTGCTGGGCACCCTATGGCATGTTTCGCTGTCATCCAATCACTGCGCACCTCTTGCCTCACCCACTCACCATGCACTGACGCTTCCTGTGGTCCACTGAACCTGCACCTACCTGTCTCATCCACTCATTGTGCACCTCGTTTCTCAACCAACCACAATGCACTTCCCGTCTCATCCGCTCACCATGCACAGTGGAAACTCGCATTACCAGTTGAATTCGTTCCATGACGGAGCTTGTTTTACGATATGCATGTTTTACAAATGAATTTCCCCCATTTAAATTAATTGAAATATAATTAATCTGTTCTCATCCACTGACCACGCACTTCCTGTCTCATCAGCTCACCATGCACTTCCTGTCTCATCCACTCACCATGCACTTCCTGTCTCATCCACTCACCATGCACTTCCTGTCTCATCCACTCACCATACACCTCCTGTCTCATCCACTCACCATGCACGTCCTGTCTCATCCACTCACCAACCACTTCCTGTCTCATCCACTCACAATGCACGTCCTGTCTCATCCACTCACAATGCACGTCCTGTCTCATCCACTCACCATCCACTTCCTGTCTCATCCACTCACCATGCACTTCCTGTCTCATCAGCTCACCATGCACTTCCTGTCTCTTCCACTCACCATACACTTCCTGTCTCATCCGCTCACAATGCACATCCTGTCTCATCCGCTCACCATGAGCTTTCTGTCTCATCCACTCACCATACACTTCCTGTCATCACCTGTCTCATTGATTGACCATGCACTTTCTGCCTCACCCACTCTACATTCACTTCTTGCCTCATCCACCCACCATGCACTTCCTGTCTCATCCACCCACCATGCACTTCCTGTCTCATTCACTCACCATATGTGTTCTGTCTCATCTACTCACAGGACACTGCCCGTCTCATCCACTCACCATCCACGTCCTGTCTCACCCACTCACCATGCACTTTCTGCCTCATCTACTCACCATACATTCCCTGTCTCATCCACTTCCTGTCTCATCCACCCACCCTGCACTTCCTGTCTCATCCACCCACCATGCACTTCCTGTCTCATCCACCCACCAAGCACTTCCTGTCTCAGCGACTCACCAGAGCTTCCTGTCTCATCCACCTACAATGCACTTCCTGTCTCATCCACTCACTATGCACTTCCTGTCTCATCCACCCACCATGCACTGCCTGTCTCATCCACTCACCATCCACGTCCTGTCTCACCCACTCCCCATGCACTTTCTGCCTCATCTACTCACCATACATTCCCTGTCTCATCCACTTCCCGTCTCATCCACTCACCATCCACGTCCTGTCTCACCCACTCCCCATGCACTTTCTGCCTCATCTACTCACCATACATTCCCTGTCTCATCCACTTCCCGTCTCATCCACTCACCATGCACTTCCTGTCTCATCCACCCACCATGCCCTTCCTGTCTCAACCACCCACAATGCACTTCCTGTCTCATCCGCTGACCATGCACTTCCTGTCTCATCCACCCACCAAGCACTTCCTGTCTCAGCGACTCACCAGAGCTTCCTGTCTCATCCACCTACAATGCACTTCCTGTCTCATCCACTCACTATGCACTTCCTGTCTCATCCACCCACCATGCCCTTCCTGTCTCAACCACCCACAATGCACTTCCTGTCTCATCCGCTGACCATGCACTTCCTGTCTCATCCACCCACCAAGCACTTCCTGTCTCAGCGACTCACCAGAGCTTCCTGTCTCATCCACCTACAATGCACTTTCTGCCTCATCTACTCACCATACATTCCCTGTCTCATCCACTTCCCGTCTCATCCACTCACCATGCACTTCCTGTCTCATCCACCCACCATGCCCTTCCTGTCTCAACCACCCACAATGCACTTCCTGTCTCATCCGCTGACCATGCACTTCCTGTCTCACCTACCCACCATGCACCTCCCGTCTCACCCACCCACCATGCACTTCCTGTCTCATCCACCCACCATGCACTTCCTGTCTCATCCACCCACCATGCACTTCCTGTCTCATTCACTCACAATGCACTTCCTGTCTCAGCCGCTGACCATGCACTTCCCGTCTCACCCGCCCACGATGCACTTCCTGTCTCACCCGCCCACCATGCACTTCCTGTCTCATCCACCCACCATGCACTTCCTGTCTCATCCATCCACAATGCACTTCCTGTCCCAGCCGCTGACCATGCTTCCCGTTTTACCCGCCCACCATGCACTTCCTGTCTTATCCACCCACCATGCACTTGCTGTCTCATCCACCCACCATGCACTTCCTGTCTCACCCGCCCACCATGCACTTCCTGTCTCATCCACCCACCATGCACTTCCTGTCTCATCCACCCACAATGCACTTCCTGTCTCAGCCGCTGACCATGCTTCCCGTTTCACCCGCCCACCATGCACTTCCTGTCTTATCCACCCACCATGCACTTCCTGTCTCATCCACCCACCATGCACTTCCTGTCTCATCCACTCACAATGCACTTCCTGTCTCAGCCGCTGACCATGCACTTCCCGTCTCACCCGCCCACGATGCACTTCCTGTCTCACCCGCCCACCATGCACTTCCTGTCTCATCCACCCACCATGCACTTCCTGTCTCATCCACCCACAATGCACTTCCTGTCTCAGCCGCTGACCATGCTTCCCGTTTTACCCGCCCACCATGCACTTCCTGTCTTATCCACCCACCATGCACTTGCTGTCTCATCCACCCACCATGCACTTCCTGTCTCACCCGCCCACCATGCACTTCCTGTCTCATCCACCCACCATGCACTTCCTGTCTCATCCACCCACAATGCACTTCCTGTCTCAGCCGCTGACCATGCTTCCCGTTTCACCCGCCCACCATGCACTTCCTGTCTTCTCCACCCACCATGCACTTGCTGTCTCATCCACCCACCATGCACTTCCTGTCTCATCCACTCACAATGCACTTCCTGTCTCAGCCGCTGACCATGCACTTCCCGTCTCACCCGCCCACCATGCACTTCCTGTCTTATCCACTCACACCATACACTTCCTGTCTCACCCACCCACCATGCACTTCCTGTCGTCCACACCAGAGAGGTCCTCCTCGAACTCCTTCCCCACATGGAAGTCCATGTTATAGTTCTTGAAGGTGCTGAGGGTCTTGATGGTGATGTGGTCGCCGTCGTGCACAATGTCCTTGTCAGGCTTCAACAAGGTGGCGATTTTCCTGATGGCCACGTTCACATCTGTGATATCACAAAATGGGAAAGGGAGAGAAACGTGTGTCACTGTGTAATTATCATTTTATGAAGCTGGATATTATTCAGTTATCAGGAATAAAACAGTTACATCAACACTTGATCCATATAAAGTGGTTTCAATCGCATAAATCAAAAGAAAATAATATATATTTAATTTACATTTTTTATATGGTATTTATCAGAAATAGACCCCTGGAAAAGTCTCCATATAAAAATATTTTTTTTAAATAATAATAATACTAATAATAATAATATATTATTATTATTATTATTGTTATTATTATAATGTTAAAATGTTATGTGTTTATTCGTTTCATCTTTAATTGTACCATTGCAATGTCAGGATAGGGTTATCACATTCCTGCCCCAATTCAATTAATTTATTGGGTTTATAAACGGTTTTCGCTGCTGATTTTCTACTCGGACGTTGTGTCATTTTTTATCAATTAAAAAAATAAAAATAAAATAAAAAAATCTAAATTCAAGAGTCTTCATCTGTCACACGCAGTGATACAACTGTGGCAGCGAAAGTCCAAAGGCTGCGCAAAACCAAGTAGGAAGAGAAGAAAATATGCATCTAAATTAGAACGAATAATAACAATGGAAACATTCGTAGACAGCACAGTTAAAAAAATCAATTGTAATATAATATGTAATAATAAACCCACCGAGAGCCTTGAGGTACTCCTCGAAGTTCTCGTTGGAGATCATTTTCCAGTAGCCGTTCAGATCCACCGGCATCTCGGCTCTGCGGGTCTCGCTGCTTTCCTTTACTTCCAGTAAACGAGGTGAAGGAGATCCGTCACTCACCACTGAGTGCTCGCCCTCAAACTCCCCGATTTTAAACTATTCCACGTTAAGCCGATTAACCGTTTTTGTGTGTGTGTGTGTTGTTTTTTTATAATTTGGGACCTCCCCCCCACTTCACATAACCTGCACACATAATAATGTGCGCACACTTAAAGGCTTAAAATGGCGTGGGAATGCTTACTGCGGCTATTTATGAATAATCTGAAAATATTTACTTTTAACAATTGCGGTGCCAATGACAGCATAAATTGAACCTGGGAGGGAACTGGGATTATTCAATAAAAAAAACAACAACAACAATTTAATCAGTTAAATGTTTATTCCCTTAATTAATCATCCTGAGCTTTTGAAAATACGTTTTGAACACACATTCATGTATTAATGTGTACAGGAGGAAATCTGTCACAATTCACAAATATAAATACAAAAAGGGAAGCAAACGCATACTACAATCCTCAAAGATTTTCAGTCAAAAACAAATATATACACTTCATTTAATTTTTTTATTGAAACGTCATGACACCGGGTGATTACGCACAATAAGCTCTAGAAGCTCTAAAAAAAATAAAAATAAAACTACTCAAATGTGCGTAATGGACACGACGTGCTCACCGGCGCGAGCGGCACAATCGCGATTCTGGGCCTGGACCTCCAGCACTCACCTCACAGAGTACAAGTCCCGGCACGTCTCCACGCTTCAAATGGCTCAGATTGTGCTTTCGGTCTGTTGCGTGTTTTAACATACTGCTGTGTTGCCCCTGAAAAAGAAAAATAGTTCTGGGAGTAGTAATTGGTAGTAGCAGCAGTAGATTGTTAGTAATATATTCATAGTAGTATATTGTTATGACCATTTTGTTATCCGCCCTGGCACACACATACTGTATATAGTACTGAATGGTGACATGGAATTCCATCCATTGTAACATAGCAATAGGGGTCCGGCCTAAGAAACTAATTTAATTTGCCATTCTGTGGGTACACGTCAGACATTCCATTGTCAAAGCCCCCCCCCTCCCCACACACACACACCTTTCCAAGGGAAGTGTCAGTAACACAGTGGCACCTTCACTTCACTTGCTATTTGTCTCACTGAGAAAACACCTCGACACTGAATTGTCAGGATTGTTTAAAATCCCTCCCAGAAGAACTGCCAGTGTCTCAGTGTGACTGTAGAATTACACTCTGAAAAGCCAGTGAATAAATGGGTCTGAGGGGGGCCCTTCAAATAAACCCAGAGACCCCTGGCGCTCACACGCAATACGAAACAAACCAAAACGGCAAAACCGAAACGCAGGGCGCCCGAAGGAGGGAAAGAAATACACTCTTACCAAGATCTTCTCCAAAACATAAGAGCTTTATTTCAACTTCCCTGACCATGTCATTATTTGCAATGTGGAAAAATAAATATGATAACAGTTTGGTGGACACGATTTAATGCGGGCGGGCCCATCGTCCCAGCCGACTGAATTTAATAAACACCAACGTAATCATATCTCTCAGCGGTTCAAACTGGCTGTGGCAACGCCACCGGATGTTTTTGATTTTGAAAATATCACACAAGAAATAACACGGCACACTGCAAAAATAGATGACGCCTGCAGAGGCGCAGCGATGCCTTCCCTTCCGGTCGGACATTCTCTTCTAGTCTCTCGTCTCCTCATTTCTGGCCCCGTTCGCTCGAGTCAGTCGTCCAGGCTCTGGGCCGGGCCCTGCTTGGTGAGGGGCCGCAGGGGCGTATCCTGGTTGCGGCCCTCGCTGGCCTCCGTGTAGAGGTCATGCTGGCGGATGTACCGGATCACAGTGTCGGGCAGCAGGTACTTGACGCTGAGCCCCCTCCTCAGCGCGCGCCGCACCTCGGTGGCGCTGGTCTCGTTCCTCACCCACTCGCGCACCAGCAGGACGTTCCCCCGGTGGCGGGACAGTGCGTCCGACTCGTGGACGGCGCGCTCGGGCTGCAGCGCGCCGCGGCTCACGCACACCAGGCCGAAGCGGCCGGCCAGCTCCTCCACGTGCTCCGCCCGCCACAGGCCTGGCACCTTGAAGGTGTCCAGGAAGTCGGCGCCGCACAGCAGCTTCAGCTGGGGAGACGGGCCTGGGGGTGTAAACAAAGAGCCTGTACTACAGCGCTCTGGTTCATACTACGATACGATTCAATTGTTTACATTTGTTCACATTACTTGATTTGAAAATTATAATATCGATACTTTGTTTGGCAGTTACACAACCGTTTTCCACCACCAGAAGCCCAAATGAATTGAAATATTCCTGAGTATGGTTCACTGGGTGAAATATTTTAGCACTGTGAAGTTGGAGTCTCATTTTGTATAAAATGTCAATGTATCGATATAAAATCATGTCGTATGCCATCTCATCGATATCGGATTGAATCGATATTGAATTCAATCAAGACCCTTCGTACAGCCCGACAATATTTTATTTTTTTAGATAACACATTTTACGTGTGATGTGAAAGTTTCCCCAATCGGACGACGTGATGTCTGCACGCCGGGAACAGCTCTAATGCAGGAACCTGCCCGGTGACGTGTGACATTCAAAACCCCTAAGTCACATTCGAGGTGGAAACCGGAATCGGAATGGGAACGGAAGAGAAAGTCAAACAGTCGCAGCGGCTGAAAACCGTGTAAAACAAGATAGCCGGAGATGACGAACGACGACTGTGCCGCTTCAGCAAATTATTCCATTTCAGACGTCTGCCTTGCCGGGGCCCGAGGCGAACACAACAACTGTGGCTACGGCGGCGACTAAACCCAACCGGAGGCTCCGCGAAGCCGGTTTGAAACCACTTTAAATGAGAAATAAAGACAAGAAACCAAAACATTTCGGGGTTGCGTTGTATTCTCTCAAGACAATTGATTTAATCTTCGATGAGATATGAGATATGTTTTATCCGAATGCGTCCTTTTAGTGGCTGTCATAATGTCCAGTACATTAGTAAGTTAATCTTTATTTACACCTTTTAGCTCCTTGCTAAACACACGTCACAAAGTGTTTTACAAAATAGTGAAATCAAACCAAGACAAGGGGTTAAAACCTGCATAATATACAAACTAACGGTGGGACAAAGTCAAACTTGAGAAAATGCCAACTTTAGATCAACAGATTGTTAAAATGAAGGGAAGATCTGATGGGGAAGATCTAACTTCAGAAGGTTTGATGAGGTTAGGTTCGGCTGATAGATCGTTATAATATCGACATCATGACGAGTAACGTCTCACATGGCAATACTAGTTACATTTTTTCTTTAAGGCTTCATTACAGTAAAGTAATGCAATTTCCCGATCTGAACTAAATGCCTCTGTCTGAGTGGTCAAAATATTCACATTACTAACTAAATATTTGTTATGTGTAAATATCTTATGAAAGCACCATCAGTGACCCCTAAAATATCATCAAAGGAGCTGCTGTTCAGACACAAGATGTGTTATCAGTGACACAAGGGGAAATGTTCTTGGGGGAAATAGCCTTAATGGCATTCCTTACATTTAGAGCCGTCACTAATACTCTTTAGCAACCGAGCGCTGAAAAGAACAATTAGACAACTACTACACATGCTAAATCGCTGTACCGGAGGGGGAAGGGTGATGGGATGATAGGACGGGTGTTTCTATTTGACACAGTGTCTTTACCTGTGATTTGCTGGTACTTCTTCAGGATACACCTGTAGTGGTGCCTGGGAGGGCGGTGCCCGAATGAAAGAGAGGTAGAGAGAGACGTTAACAGTTGGCAACAGGTTATATGGCAACAAAAAAAGCATGAATAAAAAAGTTCAGTGTTTTAACGGAAAGCCTCTTATGGGTGTTGGAACAGATTTGTGTGTGTGTGTGTGTGTGTGTGTGTGTGTGTGTGTGTGTGTATGTGTGTGTGTGAGGAGGGGGACGAAGGTGGGACGACGTGGTCAGCCCCCAGCTTCTCACAGCCTCGGTGCTGCTCCGAGACAACAGACCGTTTCATGCTTTAATCAGCTAGCACGTTGCGCAAACACGGCTTAGGGAGCCACGAATGGGGCCGCTCACAAGGGGATTTATGGGGAGCGGCGTAGAAGGTGACATAAGCAGTTGAATAACGCAATTGTGCACTTTGAATATCACAAAAGGTAAAGTACTGACATAAAAACTGGTGTTTGTTAAATGTGTGAAACCTCGAATATCCAAGTTGCAAAGTTACTTCTGGTTGTGCCTTGGTGCCAGCAGTTCACATTCAGTTAGCATGGGAGGTGCTCTAAATACATCAACACAATAATAAACTCTTTTCATACTCGACAGCTTTGGGCAATACACACGTTAACAATTAATAGTTACAAAATGGCCTAATATACCTTATCTGGCATCCCCTCTTCTAATCATTCTAATTCACAAAGCTGCACGACTTCTAATTTTCTTCTCGCGTCTTACCCACATTGAGGTGCTGGGCATCGTTTTTGCCGCTCCACCTTCCTGCCCTTGGCCGTTGAAATTTAGCCGCCCCTGGTGAATAGACAGCTTAAGGAAAACAGACCCAGAATGGGCGCCCCCCCAAGAATTCAATAATAACCCCCCCCCCCACACACACACACACCGAAACACCCCCCAATAGACAGTCGATGTTTGCACCGAGCGGCACTGGCAGAGGTCCAGGAGAGAGGGAGCAAAGCAACTGTTGCCGTGTTGTGCCTCAGAGGGAAGGAATGTCCTTGTGCCCCCGTTAAAGCCCAAGAGGGACGCAAGTGCGGTGAGACAATGGCAGCGGGGAACAAGAGGCGACGGGTGCGAGATGAGCCGCGGAGACAGAGCACTGCGCTTGGTGGAAATGGACTCGGACGCAGAAGCTCGCAAACTCTGGCAGTTGGATGAAAGCGGCATTTTCTTTACATCTCGTGCGCCTAAATATAACCTTTGAAAGTGGGCCGCTATAGGCCATAGAGAACCGGGCGCTGAAACAGGGCTCTGCCGCTGTGTAAAATGGAAGGGGCTTAATCTAGGTTAAGGCTTGGCGGCACTGGAGTAAATAGACGGTAGTGAATAGCGAATTTGACACCAGTTGATACGTCTGAAGCTCTTGGTTACACCCAACACCACACAGAATACATTGCCAGGATCAGGAGCAGCCGGCTACAGCTCGATACAGACAAAAAAAAAAGTGCTACGTTGACTCTCTACATTGTCCAACACCGATGATTTACAAAAAAAAACGCTGCATCTAATGTGCTTAACTGGGGTTTTATGATGCCTGTGAAATAAATGTACAACCAGAGCGCTCTGAATAAAACATCATCCACAGAGAGCGACGCAAAAGACATTACTAATAGACCACATGACTTAGGCCTGTGGCTTTAGGGTGCTTTCATGAATTCACGTTAAAACGTCTCCACACCTCATGGTGACCACTGTCTCCGTCCAGTCGGGCTGGCGGCTCTCCCACTCGTCCACCAGGATCCAGTCAGAGGTCTGGAGCGCCAGCCTCGCCATGGCGACCCGATGCTCGGCCAACACCAGGCCCTGCTTGCCGTAGCCGTCGCTCACTGGGGAGATGATGCCCTTCACCACCTGGAACTGACCTGGAGAGAAAGAGGAGGATTGTATTTCATTTCCAGGCCATTATAGCGAACATTTAACTTTTGTGTTCCATGTAAATATTATAAGATAATAGATATAAATGGGAGATTGAAGAGAAACTGTTTGGACCAAAGTCAATTTTTAACTTAAATTTATTGTTCTGTCCAGGCCATGATTTCACTCAATGGATTGGGACTAAGTGCACTAAAATGGCCAGATAAATCATGTATAACCCATGTACACCAGCATGCCATGCTAAAAGCATACATCATTAAAGGTTTAAGCCGTGAAGGACAAGCTTTATAGCCATGCATATTTTACTGACTTTCTATAATCATTTGCCAATACTGAGATCCTACGAGTTATCGTGTGAAGCAACGGCAGCACCGAGGGCAGGGTTCATTCTGGCATTAAAAAAATGTAGCTTTTAAAGCATTGTTTTTCCTTTTTCAAGGACTTCAGGCAAAACAAATATAATACATATTCAATGTGATCTTTATTAATTAAAATATAATAGTAGTCTCGTTGTCTATTATTAATATGAGTATAAACTGTATAAATACTGTGTATATATACATTATATATGCGTGTGTGTGTGTGTATATATATATATATATATATATATATATATATATATATATATATATATATATATATATATATATTTATAATATATATAAATATATAATTTTTTTCTCATTGTCATCCATTATAAGTGTCTATTTCCAACCATGCTGGATTAAATGTATATTTCCCTGACATAATCTATGTCTTAAAAGCGATTGTAGAATTTTTTTTATTACATTACGATTTTAAAGAACAAAACCAGGGGGAATCACAGATGGTCAATGACTGAATTTTTTTTTTCAATTACTTTTTTCTTTTCAAGCATTTCAGAGCAAAGCGAGCTACTTTCAAGGTATTCCAGTACTTGAATTTCTGAGGGTGAAACTCAAGCGCCTCGATGACCTGGCAAAAACCCTGTAAATGGTTAAAACTGAAAAGACAAGATTCATAAAAGAAACAACACACCCACAGCATCAGAGAAGATGGCTGTGTGTGGAGCTGCAGCTGGTGATGCCACTCTCTCTTGGTGGTGTGTCTCTGACCTGTGCTGTGCACGTGGTCTCGGGCCAGCTCAAACAGCCTCATGTGCTGGTTGGTGATGGGGTTGAAAGAGCCGCAGGACAGCAAGACCAGCGGGATCCGGCAGGAGGCCATCTTGGCTCCCTGGAAGTCGCTCACACCGTCATCGCGAAGCCTACGAGGGAGAGACAGACAGAGCGACGTCACCAGAAACAGACAGTAAATACAGAATGGGATGGAACCGGTGAGAAGAGAAGAGGGACAGGAATATGAGGAGAGTCAGTTCCCACTGGGCCGGCCACAAGAAGGATACAACACTGTCTAACAATACGTCATCTTGAGGGAGAGAAAACAAACAAACAAACAGAAACACAGGGTTCTGTTCTTGTCTTACATTTATATGATGCGACTCAATATGAATCATTCACACAATCATAAAGATCAAATCATGAGATCAGAAAGGATTTATTTATTTTTTTATCCCAAAACTCAGTGAAGTACAATGACTAGATACTGTATAGTCCATAGCATCTGCTGCTAATTGTAAGTCGCTTTGGATAAAAGCGTCTGCTAAATGCAATGTAATGTATTGTAATGTAATGTAATGCTGCTGTCAGACGATAGAATAAAGACAAAAAATGTACTGATGAGGGAATGAATGAGAATATATATACGTGTGTGTGGGAAACGAGACACTTAAAAATACACTGATGGGACACCAGTCAAGGTTGTATCCAAATACTGCACGTGTTTAGGGCCATGGATTGTAAAATTGCGGCAGCTTAATTGTAACACCCAGGACTAAATGCTATTCAAATCGGGGGAACCGCATTCAATTTAAGGAGGGGGAAAAAGCAAGTGAAAAGGTTTTCATTATGCATTCCTTAGGTCAAGGAGAAATTAATGAAATTGGTGCATAATAGTTCATAATTCACACTGTCAAAAATAAAACATTATGCACAACTTCTTACATATATATGTAAAGAACAATCTGTACTGTGTGCGCCCGGATTTGAAAGCAAGGCGGGTTATACCAATAGAATACACACACTATTTAAAATGCATATCAAGAATTATATCAATTCACATAACAGCAGGCACCGCCATTGCGACGTACTGGAAACGGTGGTCGTAGGGGTTGCGCGTCAGTATCTTGTTCTATCTTTAACGTGTCAGACTGAGCGGAGCGTTCGTTATTTCAGCCGAACTCCCATGCCACACACACCGCTGAAGGAACAACCAGCACACGTGAAGAAAACCCCGCGAAGGGAACGAGCTGCTTGGGCTTTGGGGATTTACATTTCACCAAAGACAACACGAGAGTGTCGCGCTACTAACGCCCAACTCGCATCCTACAGTAAACACAGTCGCGACATTAGCAGCTGGTGGTAGCTTAGCCGCTGACATGCGTCAACGTAACGAGCGCCCGCGCAGCTTCCCGAGACTCCAAACCGAGCCCACGCGTGGGCGGCTCGAAAAACACACGCCGCCGTGAACGGCACCCAACTCCCGGGCAGGGCCGCCGCGCCATCGAACTACGCTTCCCACCTTGTTCCTGTCGGCGCGTATGTGCCGCTGTGTCACACTCGCTTCAGTCCCCGGCGGCGAGGAACGTTAAATCCATGGTTCCGCTGGTCCAAACGAGCTCAAGCCTGACCCCCCGCGGACAGACCTCATCAGGCGCGTCACGCCGTGGGCGCTGTCCGTGGTGCTGAATCACTTACGTGGGTTTAAATCCGTTGCCCCAAAAGTTTTTTTTTTCTTTTTCCCCCTGCCATGACACACTTTTTTCAGTGATAGAATCACATGTTATTAACAAATAAAACATCCGAAATGTGTATAAACGTGGTTATTATTAATATTATTATTATTATTATTATTATAATGACTTTCAGTGTGAAACATGAGTTTTGTTCTGATGAACGCAGAGCTGGTATCCTGGCTGGAACTGAAGAATTCACATTGCAAATCTTTTTTTTTTTTTTTTTTTTTTTTTTTTATCTCGCATCAGTGCATTGCACTGCTGCCTCACAGCAAGAAGGTCCTGGGTTCGATTCCCCCGCCTGGGGCGCTGTTGGCACCGTGGTCCGGGCGGGTTATCTCCCAAATAGGAGGCTTTCTGTGTGGAGTTTGCGTGTTCTCCCCGTGCTCACATGGGGTTTCCTCCACCTCACGTCAGTAAGGACCCCCCACCAAAAACATGCACCCATCATCGTCTGACCAGCGATGGACGCTCATCACCAGGTCCCCGGGCGCGTCCACGTATGCTGCCCACTGCTCCTGGCTGTGCCCCCCCGGAGGAAGGACAAGCCAGGATGTGTCAAATGCAGAGGCCACATTTCACCAGCCACCATCAAAGCATGTGTGTGTGTGTGCAAGCATGTGTTGTAGTGTGGTGTGTTGCGTGACGAATAAAGACCGTTTCTTCTGTTTCTGTTGTTTCAACACAAGAACTAAATTCCATTATGCATTTTCTTCAAGTGGAATTTGAAGAGAATTCACATGATTAATAAATAATTGGCGGGTGGTAGCGTACTGCACCTACATTCATTCATCATTGCTCAATTGAATGAACAGTGCAAGGGAATCCTATTTTTTAATCAAAGTGTAAGAAGACGTGACAGCCCTTTTAAATGTGAAGACAACCCACTTTCAAAACATTCTGCCATCACTTTATCACGACCTTTAAAGCGGCCTCATGCCATTATAGCAATAGGAGCTAAACGCAGCGTGGCCTTTTATTCCATTGTTGTTACCATCTCCTGCCAAGGCAGATGCTTTGCTTTGACTATCTGCACAGCGCCGGCACAACTGATTACAAATGGTTGAGCAGCAAATAGCTTTTCCTATACTTATGCACATGAAATAGCATTGAAAACAGGGGAGTGCTGGGAAGTTCTGTGGCATTTCAAACAGATGGCAAGTTGCGTTTGATGGCAGACACACTCTTAAAGGCCGAGGGAAAGTCAAAGACGCAGGTCTGCAGCACTAGGAAAAAAATGTAACAAAATAGTATCTCTCGGTATCTCTCAATGTAATTTCATTACCCCAGGGCTCTGTTTGCAATATTGAATATTTAAGATGGATGGGACTTTACTGTAGGCCTATAGCTCCATGTCCATGAACAGCCTACCTTAAAAAAAGCTAATACTTGTGGCA